>NC_081176.1:24895700-25268883 GCF_012432095.1 Onychostoma macrolepis | reverse complement strand
AGATTTTTACTTAAGTAAAAGTACGGAAGTACATGTTTTTAAAAGTACTTAAGTATCAAAAGTAAAAAGTAAATGCATTGTTTTATTGTCGTATACAATACCTTATGCCACTAATGCAACCTACTGAATACACTGATTAGCTTGTATTATCTCTGGAATTAAGAGCTTTTATGTTAGCAAACCTATAGAAATGGAACAACTGAATGAAGATAATCATCTTTATTTTTTTTATTTAACACTCCTACAACTACATTGAACTCATTTTAATACTTGTTTAAAAGTTACAAAGTTCTTTTTCAAAGAGATATTGAAGTCTATGGTTCATTTTAGGCAAACAAAGCAAACATTGAAAAGAAAACAAACCTTTAGTCTCTTCAGAAAACTGGATCATACTCTCTCAGTATAGCCATGGTGTGCAGGTTGCGCCAAAGAACTGTCTTTTTTAATTTTTCCATCAACTGATCAGTGTTCATAAAATGCTCAGACATCTGTGAACTTCACAACATTGTGAATTTTATTCATTCCGATTCTGATTCTGCTTATTGATTTAAATTCTTATTGATTCCCAGTTTAGATTACAAAGTTTTCATTTAGCCTACTTTTTGATCATTTGTTTGCAAAAATAAATAAATAAATTATATATACACACATATATATATATATATATATATATATATATATACATACACACACACACACACATATATATATATATATATATATATATATATATATATATGAGCAGTGTTTTGACAATAAAATAATGTTCAGATTTATATACTTCCTGACCAGTTTTGGGCAGCAATTTACCAGTAGGCCTATAGTTTATATATATATATATATTGTAACGGGAGGAAGAATCACACGACACGGAGGGTCAATAAAGGCCCCGAAGGGTGCGTTTATTGGTGAGTGAAAAGCGTGCCGTAGTGCTCGTGGGTGAGATCTGACCAGATCCGGGAAAGTCCGTCGGCGTTGGAGTTGGCCGTCCCCGCCCGATGTTGCACGACGAAGTGGAAGTCCTGCTAGGAACCAGCGGGTGACCCTTGCATTAGTCTCCTTAGCTCGTGCCATCCATTGGAGAGGGGCGTGATCGGTGAAGAGCGTAAACTTCCGGCCGAGTAGGTAATACCTGAGCTCCAGGACTGCCCACTTGACGGCCAGCGCTTCCTTTTCCACGGCGGCGTACCGTTGTTCCGTGGGGGTCAGCTTTCGGCTGATGTAAATCACCGGGTGTTCCTCACCGTCCTGTACCTGGGAGAGGACGGCTCCCAACCCGGTGTCGGAGGCGTCGGTTTGCAGCAGGAAGGGGCAGTTAAAGTCCGGGGCTCGGAGCACCAGCGCCGCGGTGAGAGCCTCCTTCACCTTCTTAAACGCCTCCTCTTCGGTGTGTCCCCAGGCGACCCTCTCTGGCTGCCCCTTCCTGGTCAGGTCTGTCAGGGGTGCTGCTAAGGAGGAGAAGTTAGGGATGAAACACCGATAGTACCCCGCCAATCCCAAAAAAGCACGTACCTGGGTCTTGGAGGTGGGCCGTGGGGCCGAGAGAATCGCTGCCACTTTCTTCTCTTGAGGTTTGATAAGTCCCCGGCCCACCTGGTAGCCCAGGTACTTAGCTTCATCGAGGGCGAGGTGGCATTTCCGGGGATTGGCGGTTAGTCCTGCCCTGCGCAGCTCCATGAGCACCCTCCGCAGCCGCTCTAGGTGGTCCTCCCAGGTCTCCGAATGGACTATGACGTCATCCAGGTAGGCCGCGGCGTAGGGTTGATGGGGCCTCAGCAAGATGTCCATTAGCCTTTGGAAGGTGGCTGGGGCCCCATGCAGGTCGAAGGGGAGGACCCGATACTGCCAGTGCCCACTGGGGGTGGAAAAGGCGGTCTTCGGTTCTGCATCATCCGACAGGGGCACTTGCCAGTAACCTTTGGTGAGATCCAGGGTGGAGATATATCGGGCCCTCCCCAGCCGATCCAGGAGTTCGTCCACCCGCGGCATGGGATATCCATCAAATTCGGAGACCTCGTTTAGGCGGCGGAAGTCATTACAAAAGCGGAGGGTGCCATCCTGTTTCGGAACCATAACGATGGGGCTGGACCAGGGGCTGCGCGAAGGCTCGGTTACCCCTAACTTCAGCATCTCCTGCACTTCCTCTTCAATGGCGTGTCGCCGAGCCTCTGGCACTCGATAGGGCCGCTGCCGGACGATGGTGCCTGATGGTGTGCGGATGTCGTGCTGAAGAACATGGGTCTGCCCGGGGAGTGGAGAGAACACGTCGGAGAATTGACCGACCAGGTGTTGCAGCTCCGTCTTCTGGGCAGCCGACAGGTGGGGGTTAACGTCTACAACCACGGGAGTGGTGGTGGCTAGGGCGGCCAGTTGGGTCCTCGTCCCGACCCACCGTTTCAGGAGATTCACGTGGTATAGCTGCTCCTCTTTTCGTTTCCCGGGTTGGCGTATGTGATAGGTGACGGGTCCCACCTTTTCCGTCACCGTGAATGGCCCCTGCCACTTGGCTAGAAATTTGCAGGCCGCGGTCAGGACCAGGACCAGGATGAGGTCTCCAGGCTGAAACTCCCGTGGTTGGGCTGCCCGGTCATAGTGCCGTTGTTGGGCCTGCTGAGCCTTAGTGAGGTGCTCCCGGACCATCGGCATGACCCTGTCGATCCGTTCCCTCATCTCACAGATGTGCTCGATCGTGGACCGATGGGCGGCCGGTTGTTGCTCCCAGGCTTCCTTGGCGACGTCGAGTAGACCGCGGGGTTGACGTCCGAACAGGAGCTCGAATGGGGTGAAACCGGTCGACGCTTGGGGCACCTCTCTAATTCCAAAAAGGACGTACGGGAGCATTCGGTCCCAATCCCGTTTATCCTCCGCGGCCACCCGACGGAGCATCCCCTTCAAGGTTTGGTTGAATCTTTCGACCAGCCCATCGGTCTGCGGGTGGTAGACTGAGGTGCGGAGCTGTTTAACCTGCAGGAGCCGACAGAGGTCGGCCATGGTCTGGGACATAAACGGGGTGCCTTGGTCGGTCAATATCTCTGCGGGGATGCCAACTCGACTACACAACAGGAAGAGTTCCTGGGCGATCGCCTTCGATGTTGCTTTCCGGAGGGGAATGGCTTCGGGGTAGCGAGTGGCATAATCCACGATGACCAGGATGTGTTCATGGCCCCGGGCGGTCTTCGGCAGCGGCCCCACGAGATCCATGCCAATTCGCTCGAAGGGTACCTCTATGATGGGCAGGGGAATCAGCGGACTGGGGGGAGGAGTGCTGGGCGAGGTCCGCTGGCACGTGGGGCAGGCGTGGCAGAAGCGCCTCACCTCCGCATCTAGCCCGGGCCAGTGGAACCGATCCCGAATTCGTTGGATGGTGTTGTGGGCCCCTAGGTGACCGGCCATGGGATGGGAGTGGGCGAGCTCTATCACTGTCTCCGTCTTGGTCCGCGGCACTACCAGCAATTGTTTCTCCTCCCCCCTTCGCGGTGCGACACAGTAGAGCAGGCCATTTTCCACAATGAAGTGGGGGACCGGGTGGGGCGGTGGCTGTACTTCCTTTCCTTCGGTCACCCTCACTTGCGCCCAGCAATGCTTCAGCCGCTCGTCCCCGAGCTGTTCCTTTGCAAAGGTCCCACCTCCCTTAACCTGCTGAAAGATGTCATAAAAGAGGTTAGTGGTTTGAGAGGGGGACTCACCATCTCGGGGGCTGTCCGAGGCCAGCAGGGCGGCGCTCTGGCGGGGACGGCGGCTGAATCTCCGAGTGCGGCAGCTCCCGGCCGGGCTGGCAGGTTGGGTGGCGTCGGTGAGCAGGCGGTCAAATCCTGGCCAATTCCGTCCTAGGAGGACCGGGACGGGGAGGTCCTTCACTAAGCCCACTTCGACGGGCCAGGAGCCAGAGGCGGCGGTGATGTTGACACGTCGTGCGGGGACCTGGCGCGTATCGCCATGCACGCAGGTGATGGGGAGCACGGCCTTGGATCCTGTCCGCGGGGACACCACCGTCGACTGTATCAGACTGACCGCACTGCCCGAGTCCAGCAGGGCCCGGAAGGGCCGGCCGTTGACCTCGACGTGGATCTTCGGGGCCACCAGTGGGGGCTCATGGTGGACGAAGCAACCTGCCAGCCATGCCCGATGTGGTGCGGTGGGCGGCTCCGTGGGCATCGGCTCGTCCTGGGGCTCGGGAGCCGCCGGCCTGCCTACTGGCCGATAGGTACCCTCCGGCGTGCGTCGCTCCTGGTGCACCCTCCGGGGAATCGGTGGCGCTCGCTCCCCAGCCTCCCGCCGCTGGGCTGCCTCCACCAACTCGATGGCATCGACCAGATCTCCTATGGTGAGCGGGTTCCGCATGCCGGCTGCTTGGCGGATGGGACGCGGGAGGGCTCGGAGAAGACGGTCCACGGCCACCCGCTCGGCCACTTGGGCGGCGCTGGGGTCCCCTACCAGCAACCAGTGGCGAACGAGGCGAGATGGGAGCCTGGGCGCGGGCTGGCAACCGGGGGGAATATTCCCAGTCATGCACTAATTGTGCCGCCGCGATGGGGGAGAGGCCCACTCGGGATAGGATTTCCTTTTTCAATTCTTAGTAGGAGTTTTGCACTTCCGACGGCATGGAAAAATAGGCACGCTGGGGCTCGCCGGTAAGTAGCGGTGCCAGCGCGCGCGCCCACTCGTCCTGGGGCCAGCCCTCCTGACTCGCCGTTGTCTCAAACATCATGAGAAAGCTCTCGACGTCATCGTTGGCCGTCATCTTTGGCAGAAGCGCCGGTGCTCGGACACGGGGGTCGGGCAGCGGAACCCGCTGGGCTAGGGCGGTCCGGAGGGCGGCGATTTCCCGCTCCACCTCTCCTTGTCGGGCCATGTGCTCGACGATCTGCTGCTGTCGAATGCTGACCTCGGTTAGGTGTTATAGCAGCTCATCCATGGCTGGGGAGGAGTCGCCACCTGCGTGAAAACAGAAAAAAAAGATGAGACGTTAGAACGGGGGAAACCAAAAATGGTGCCGGTCGGTGATTCTTCCCGTGTTATGCCCGCATTCTCCACCAGTGTAACGGGAGGAAGAATCACACGACACGGAGGGTCAATAAAGGCCCCGAAGGGTGCGTTTATTGGTGAGTGAAAAGCGTGCCGTAGTGCTCGTGGGTGAGATCGTCGTGCTCCAGGATCCACTAGTGCTTCCGTGCTCTGCGTAGGTGCGGGTCTGGTGTCCGTGCAGTCTTTGTGCTGTGGGCTGGCCGGTCAGACGCTGCTGTCTAGGGCAGAGGGAGAGGGAAGTTAGTGATGCGGCAACTGGAGTCATATCTCACTCCTCTCCCGTTCTGGCGTCCTTTTATCCGCGTCTTAATGGGCTCCAGGTGTGGCCGGCCAGCCTGTGTTAACGACGTGCAGGTGATCCTCCTCCGTTTCCAGTGCGACGCTGATGAGGTCCCGGGACACGCGTCACAATATGTATATATATATATAATTTTTTTTTTTTTTTTTGCAAACAAATGATCAAAAGTAGGCTATATATATATATATATATATATATATACATATATATACATGTGTATGTATATATATATATATATATATATATATATATATATATATATATATATATATATAGTAAAGTGAGGGCAGCAATTTTTGACAGATATATTTACCATTTGTATTGCCATAGTTTAACTACAAAAATCAAACTATAGTTAATATAATGAAACTATGGTAAATTTGTGGTTACTGAAGTTTTACTACAAATAGCATATGGTTATAGTGAGATAATAGTACATTTGTGGATACTGTGATTTTACTGCAAATACCATAGTTACGGTTACTATAGTAAAAACATGGTTAATTTTCCAAAGGGCTTTAAAGAGTTAACACATGCCTTTTTAGAGCGCTTTTAGCTGTTTTAGCGCAGACGTTTACATTAGTTTAGCGGCGAAGGTCCCGAGGTTGCCAGATTTGCTTAAAAAAATCTGCCAAATGCTAGGCGAAAAACTGCAGGCTTAGAAATACTGTGAGACTTGGCAACACAGGAAGGTACTGGCAGATCGCAGGCCGGATTTTCGCAGAAAAAAAGGGTTCAGTGAATCTGAAAATGCATACACTGTAAAAACTGTAGGTCATTCCTACAAATTCATATGATTTGGCAACTCGTAAAATTCTAACGATTTAGCCAAAATCTATTTAGCCACCTTGTAAAATATGTACGAATTGCCGTGAGATCGGGCTGGGACAATAGGTAATACTACTGTTGGACTTACATCAATTTCACTAATGCCTATTCTCTGTCCCTCTTTATCTGCTATCCAGCCATAGCTTTCATATTCCCAACATTTTTCCAGGACTTTTTTAACTGGATGCATTTCTCCTTTAATTGAAATCCAATGCACCAGGGGTGTCAAACTCAGTTCCTGGAGGGCCGCAGCCCGGCAGAGTTTTGTTCCAACAGACAATCCATCTAATTTTCAAATAAGCCTGAATGACTTAATTAGCTGGAATACTCAATTATTTCTCATTATTTTATTGAAATATTGTAATGAAAGTTAAACAAAAAAAATACACTGTACACATTTCTGAATGTTTAAATATCATAGTCTTTTGGATAAAATATAGAAATCGCCTTAATTCTAATATTCGGTCTCTGTATACGTGAAGAGAGAGTCGGTGGTCCGCTAGAGATTACCTCTTTGGGTCTGTGCGTCTCTCTCTATCCATAGGTTCCATGTGACGTCACAGTGTTTTATCACCGCCATTTTTGTGTCTGAGTCACAGCTGCGCGACCTGTCAGTCTATGGTCACAGCAGCCACAACTACCAGAGGAAGATCAACGAAACACTCCCAGAAGGTTCACAAGTTTACAATATGCCCGGGATATGTTGTGCTGTAACAACAGTCATCAGAAAAACCCTGAACTACAATTTTATTGGATCCCAAAGAGGTTAGATCGGCGGAATAAATTGTTGGCTTAAATCAGAAGGCACCTCTGGCAGCTAATGTACGGTCAGAAAAGAATCATAGGAGACAATTGTGATTCTTTATAGGAGAATAAAGGACGCTAAAATATTTGTATTGTACCACATAGGCTATGTCATTTGTGTCTGCAGTTAAGTGTATATATATATATATATATATATATATATATATATATATATTTACAGGTGTATAAAAATAATCACAAAGTTCTCAAAAATAATCTCATTTGTTTTGCGAAACCTATTTATTTATCATATTATTGAATTTGTCATACAAAAATAAATAAATAAATAAAAACGTCCTGAGTAAATTACCTTTGGCTTTGTGAATTGTGACTGGCTGCACAAGTGGTGTAATAATTTAGGACATAGCCTACATACATACAGTGGTATGAAAAAGTGTTGGCCCCCTTCCTGATTTAAATTTTTTTTGCAAGTTTGTCACACTTTAATGTTTCAGATCATCAGACAAATTTAAATATTAATCAAAGATAAAACAAGTAAACACAACATGCAGTTTTTAAATGAATTTTTTTATTATGAAGGGAAAACAAAATCCAAACCCACTTGGCCCAGTGTGAAAAAGTGCTTGCCCCCTAAACCCAATAACTGGTTGTGCCACCTTTAGCAGCACCAATTGCAATCAAGTGTTTGCGATAACTGGCAATGAGTCTTTCACATCGCTGTGGAGGAATTTTGGCCCACTCTTCTTTGCAGAATTGTTGTAATTCAGCCACATTGGAGGGTTTTCGAGCATGAATGGACTGTTTAAGGTCTTAATGGACGTTAAGATGTAACGGGACACACACCTTCCAAAAAGTTAAACTTTTGTCGCATCAGTCCACAGAATATTTGCCCAAAAGTCTTGGGGATAATCAAGATATTTTTGGGGCAAATGTGAGACGAGCCTTTGTGCTCTTTTTGGTCAGCAATGACTTTTGCCTTTGAACTCTCCCATGGATGCTGTTTTTGCCCAGTCACTTTCTTATTGTTGAATCATGAACACTGACCTTAATTGATGCAAGTGAGGCCTGCAGTTCTTTAGATGTTGTTCTGTGTTCTTTTATGACCTCCTGGATGAGTCGTCTTTGTGCTCTTGGAGTAATTTTGGTAGGCCGGCCACTCCTGGGAAGGTTCACCACTGTTCCAAGTTTTCTCCATTTGTGGATAATGGCTCTGACCATGGTTTGCTGGAGTCCAAAAGCTTTAGAAATGGCTTTATAACCCTTTCCAGACTGATACATGTAAACTATTTTGTTTCTCATCTGTTTATGAATTTCTTAAGATCGCAGAATGATGTGTTGCTCTTTAAATATCCTTCACTTTGTCAGCCAGGTTCTATTTAAGTGATTTCTTGATTCAACAGGTCTGGCAGTAATCAGGCCTGGGTTTGGCTAGTGAAATTTAACTCCGCTTTCTAAAATAATGTGGTTAATCACAATTCTTTCATGATTTAACAGGAGGGGGCAATTAATTTTTCACATAGGGCCAGGTAGGTTTGGACAGCTTTTTTCCTTTAATAAATTAAATCATCATTCAAAACTGCATTTTGTATTTACTTGCATTATCTTTGTGTAATATTACAATTAGTTTGATGATCTAAATCTTTTAAGTGTGACAAATATGCAAAAAATGTAAAAATCAAGAAGGGGGCCAACACTTTTTCACACCACTGTATATATGGCATAAATTTTGAGAGCATAACAACTGAAAGTTGGGGACACTTAATTTCTAGCGATTATCGCCGATTTGATTGCACAGATACTATTTAAACTAAACTGAGCTAAACAATGACAGCTCTGAATTCAATAATGAAATGCCTTTAACTGAAAATTGAGTGTTTAATCTTATCATTATACATTACTGACACTCTATCCTCCAATTTGATACTGTTAAGTGCTTTGACACAATCTGTATTGTTAAAAGCGCTATATAAATAAAGGTGACTTGACTTGACTTGAAAGTCTGAATCGTCAGTCAGTACAGCATTTTTTAACAATGGCAAAATTTTCAACTGAAATGTTATTGCAGCAATGTAGCCTATGAATAAATGAAAATGCATATTTTTAATTAAAGTGAACTTAGTGTGGGCTGCTTTTGGTGCCTGGATTTGTGCTTCAATGATGAAATCCAGGTTTAAGAAAACACTAGAAGTGAAATACGTCTTCCCTCAGGTAGATTGCATGTTTTCTTGGCTTGCTGTTGGGCTCATGATCAGTAATCACGTTGTTTGCATTCACCAAAACTGACTTGCTGAAATCAAAACGCAGACTGAGAAGGGAATCGCCAAGTCTCGCTCGCTGTGAAGCAGGAGCGACCAGCCCCTACTAGAGGATTCTTCAAGCTCTTAAAGCCTTCATCGAGCAGCTACAGTACGTTCACAATTCAAACAGTAATTTGTCCAGAAAGACTGATTCATTATAAATTGTGCTAATATTAGCTAATTAAATTCAGATTGTGTAGTAAGCTAATAACGTTATCTTGTTACACTATAATTGACTCAAAAGTGCTTTGAGCTGATGTCAGTTATACATTTACAAGTAATCAGGATATTACATGGTCTAATGGCGAGTTCAAACTGCACGATTTTAGCCCGATTTTTCACTCGCAGACAGGTTTTGATAAATCGCCGTCAAATGCCTGAAATCGGAGGCAAATCGGAGCTCGTTCTCGTGAGTGACAATCGCGCAGTGTGAATTACCAAAGACGTGATCTGAGAGAATCGCAGACACGTCGCCGACTCCTGTGAAATATTTGACATGCTAAATATCTGGAGCTGTCGGTGATTCACAATCCTGCTGTGTGCAATGATTTCTGACTGAAAACTACATCACAATGACTTTCAGCCAATGAGAGACAAAGATACAGGGAAAAACTGATACAAAATGTGCATGCTTTGATGATAACTTATGTTTGATCACTGTTAAAACTAGAATGTCCACTAATGTGTTTATTTACAAAAAAAAAAAAAAAAAGCATGAGTGGATAAATTTTATTTTTATGTAATATTTCCTAAAACAGCTATTTAAATATATTATTTCTATAAGCTATACACAAAAAGAAAAGTCTATGAATGGTCGAGTGGTAGTGATGCAAGAGATTTTTCATTAAAAAAGTAAGAAAGGAAAACTGAAAATAAGGATTTGTGATGATCAAAAACAAGTTAATTGAGGAATTCCTTCCTGGAATACTGAATGATTAAATTAATTTATTGCAAAGATATAGACAATATAAACTCAGTCGGGTCACTTTAGACCCATTTTGTGTATCAAAGGATTAAGGCTAAAATCAAGCAAATCTCTCTCTCTCTCTCTTTCTTTCTGTTTTTAATGGTGGGTCGCAACCAACATGTTCAGGTGCATACTGCCACCTACTGTACCAGGGTATGCGACTTCAGGGCTTCATGATCAAAAAAAAAAAAACACATCTGTATTCTGTGCTCTAACCCTGTATCTTTAAGAAAATTAATGACAGCTTTACTAAATTCCCACATTTTCTCATTTGTCCCTAAAATACTGGTACTGGAACTGGTAATTTCCATGGAGGAACGTTACCCCATAGCGTATTCGGACCATAATCAAGTCTCTTTAAACCATAATCTTTGGCTACTATATTAATATTCCAGCCAAATCCTTTACCTTTTCGTTCTTGTGAATACTCCCAGCAATCACATAAAACCTCTGCAGCAGGTTGTTCTGTCCCAGATCCTTTTAACTTAACCCATATGTTAGTGACAGCTTTACTCGTCTTAAGTGGTAGTTCTTTAGTTTCTACAAGTAACGCATTAGTAGGAGTGGTTTTATTAGCACCAACACCAAGTCTAAGAGCTCTGAACTATATTCTGTCTTGTTTTTCCAGGACACTCTTATAGCTGCTGCTCCATAAAACATGATCGTATTAAGGCCCTGTATATATCAAGTAATGACTGTTTATCTCCACCCCAATCATACCCCATAACTGATCTCATGAGGTTTAGTACTTTATCACATTTATTTTCAATTTGTTTAACGTGTTCTCCATACACATTTCTCATCAAACCATAATCCTACACATATGAACTTTGTTACCCTTTCCATGCTTTGACCATATAATTTTAATTGTATATTGTCTAATTTACTTTTTCTAGTAAAAAACATGTAACATGATTTAATAACTGACATCTTAAATCCCCAGTCATATGTCCACCTCTCAATTTGTACTAATAGCTGAATATTATTAATTTTATGTCTAATATTTTTCCCTCTTTTCCATATAGCCCCATCATCTGCATATAATGAATACGCAATACCTGTACCAATATTCTCAAAGATGTCCCTCCAAAAGCCTTGATCAAACATCGCTTTTCTTGTCTTGTATAATTAAATGTAATGCCATTCAGGAAAAGGGCAAATGTAATGCGTTTTTACACTCATTCACTTTCCACATCCAGGCCCATAGCCAGCTATGAGGTCCAGACCTCCGTAAATGTTTCATGTTCAAAAATAAAATTTGAAAACCTTATGAAAAATTATTTAAAATCATCTAACCTGATCACACAGATTAGCTAGCTGCAGAAAAACATAATGCTGGCAATGGTAGAAAGTGTCACAACACAGTGAATCACAATTTGCTGCATAGCCACAAACAGGTCAGAGTGCCCATGAGACCCGGTCCACTGCTTCCAGCGGGCACAGGAGCATCAGAACCGAACCGTGTGCTCACAACAAAAGACGAAACAGAGCATTAGCATCCATATCTTGACATTAAACTGAAATCAAACCAAACCAAACATGAGTGTCAGGATCCAGATACCAGCCTTCAAACACACAACATGATTGTCCTGAATAGATGATAATTTGAGAATATCAGACATAATCTGAGAAATATAACAAAGTGAATATAATCTATAACATGAACAAATATCAAATGTGTTAAACTTAATGAAGTGATGATGGTGAGGGGAATTAGGTGTTGAGAACAGAGCAGATTTGACTTTGACTTCCTCTTGATGTGGGAAGGGTTTTTTTTTTTTTTTTTGTTCTTCTGTCTTTGCTTCAGAGCTGCAGAAGATTCATCTTCAGTGTTGTGTGGAGAGAAGCTGATTTCATAATTAAGTGTCTTAACTGCATCAACAACATGAAGATCATTCAGCTTCAGCTATGTGAGTTTTTTACATGATATCCGTATATTTACATGCTTTATAACTATTAAAATTATAGATTTATGCTATGCATGACACAGGGGGTTATTTCTTTCTTTTATCTTATAGATGTATTAATCTGTTGTCAAGCTGCAGTAGCAGATCTACTGACTGATTTGGGATCAAATGTGATCATAAACTGTGATCTTGATGAAAATGAGGTTTATTGGATTTTACTGAAAACAGCAGATCCTCCAACAGTGATTCTACGATCTTTGTCAACCACAACATCACCTTTTTATCATAATAAAACATTCAGAAAGAAATATTCAGTGCAGTTTAAACATCGTCTGGTTATTAATAATGTGACTGTTGATGAATTAGGAGTTTATTACTGTATGAACACACGCGCACCTCCAAAACTCAGCAACAGCACCAGAATATACTTCAATGGTGAGTTTATTTATTCATTCAGTGATCAAGATATAGTGATGATCACTGCTTACAGACGTACTAGTTATTATTTACATTTTTAAATACTCATGAAAAACAATTATATTTATACATTCCATAATATATTATAATTATCTCAAGTGCTACAAATCTGTAGCCAGTAACATTTTACAGTGACAGACTGTGGACACTTTTATTACAGAATCAACTCAACTAGCTGAGTGTCCCAATCATACAGTTACTGAGTATATCGAGCAGAATCAAGCACAGTGGAAGATTATTAGTATCATATCTGTTCTGATGAACGGACTTCTGATCATTGTACTGATCGGTGAGTTAATTTTAGCCATCTGTAAAAATATTTGTATCATGAATTTCTTTTCGGCTTTTGACTACATTATGTACAACCATTTGTAAACACTGAATAAAATAAATTTCCATTTCTAGGACTATTAAATGATTTTGTTGGAAACAGAAGGTCAGCAGAACAATCAGAACTCAACGCTGATCTACAGCAGACGCAAGTTACAGAACAGCATCAGGACTATTTACACTTAAAAAACTGTGAATCCATTCTTATTACTAAAATCAATTTCTGTCTTGATAATTTCTGAGGATTCTTGCTGACCCGTGGAATGACTTTCTTCAGTTTGGTTCATTTTTGTTCAACTGCAGCTGAAAGAGCTAATATTGCTCTCAGTATGCAGCGGTGTATGCAAACTGTGTAAAAATATTCAGTCCAACCAATCCAGCAGCACTTCTACTGCTCTAAACCTGCTGAAGATATTAACACATGACTGTTTTTATATTCATTTTGTTTACTTTTTCTTGATGTTTACCTCAGATCAGGGGTTTTCAAACTGGCATTTATGGGAAAGTTCTTAACTTAAATTAAAATAAATAAATATACAAATAAGTTAAAAATGGACTGATATTGTTCATATTTCATTCTGCTTTCTAAAGACTGTTTTGGAAACCGTGAAAAATTGGTCATAATTATTTTATTTAACTGGCTTTTATATTTCTCTGTAGGAATAACATATAACAGTACTCTAATAATGTGTAGAAAATAGTGCATGGAAAATATTGACTTTCTATTAAGTGGACGCTTGTTGTTGATTGTATAAATATTGTATTAATGTTTTACACATGAAAATATGTACCTGCCTTGGTGAGTCCTGGAGAGAATCATCGTATTTTGGTGTCGGTGGCACTAAAACATTTGCAATCCCCCGCTTCAGAGGAAATGTGTGTTTAGGAACTTTTTTACTAGTTGATTTCATTGTCGTTTGGAACAGTTTTGATTTGGAATCACTGTCTTTATCAGTATCTGCTGAAATCTGTTTATCTGTGAGTGGTTGTCGACGTGGATATTAATTTTCCTACTTTGACCTTAGAATGGAGAGTGTGTGTATTATTCATTATTTGTGTGAAGCCTGATCGGTTGTGTTTTCAGTGCTGTTGGATCAAGAAGAGGCTACATTTGATTCGATACAGAGGACTGTTTATTTTGTCGAGATGGTTTAATTGTTTTGTTTTGTGCCCTGTTTAAAATGTGTAGAGTCTGTCTGCTGGGGTTTTCAAACTATGTTTTATTTTGAGAAAACATCTATTTGTATATAGGTGTCAGACTTGTGTTCCTGTTTTGCTGTGTTTTTCTCCCCATGTGCTCCCTGTGACCCAGTTTCTCCCTCATTTGATTAGTCATTTGGTTCAGGTGTTTCCATTAATTCACCCTCGTTAAGTTCTGTATTTAAAGTCTTGTCCGTTACTTTGTTCCTTTGTCCGGTGTTGTGCTTGAAAATATATTAATATGACTGCCTTTAATACCTTCCTGTAACAATTAGCTTCTCAATATGTAAATAGTATATAATAAAAATAAAATAATAATATTTAAAACTCACATACTTGTCCTGACTTGACATTTATGAAAAACACCCTAAGAACACATTTCAGTTGTAATAACCTGGAATTCATAATGAAGCGATTTTTTTAATGTGTTTATTATAAAGTTGCTTCATTATTTTCGTGTGTGTGTGTTTTTGTGTGTGTTTGAGTATGTTGCTCTTGATAATCTATGAGAAAGATATTTAGCTGGTTATCACTACAGTCCCTCTGTAATAATAGCTATAAACAGCATTTTGCTTAAATAACAAGATATTTTCAACATATTAAATAATGTCAATATTGAAGAATTTGGAGTTTATGACGTAAAACCTTTGAACCTATATAATCAGCAACAACAACAATAATGATAATAATATAAAAAATAAAAACACTACACAGTAACTAAACTCAGCTGCTGAAGTGCTAAACCAAAACCAGACACATGTTCCACTGGCTTTGACACTTGACAACCGACGACTCTCACCTTTGTCTAGAGTGGAGGTTAAACTGTGAAACGAGTTCAGAGTTAATACCTTTATTTTAATAAAGTTCTCACAGTCTTAACCACCAATGGAAAAAGAGCAGCAGTGCAGTATGTCTGCTAAAAATCTCCTTTACTCCTTTACCTACATCTGGGGTGACCCGAGGGTGAATAAATTAACAGCAAACTTTCATTTGTGGGTGAACAGGCCTTTAACATTTTCTTTAATTGACTTAGAATTGTAGTAAATTTTAAAACTTGTGCACATATAATTTTAATCAAAACTGGAAAATACAAAGAACAATTCAGCATGTGATTTTTTTTTTTTAACATAATATTTGTTCAAATAATAAAATGTTTATTGTTAGTCCTTATAGGGATAGTTTACCCAAAAATGAAAATTCTGTCATTAATTACTCACTCTCATGCATACTCTCCAAAATGTTGATATAGTGTGATGTGGAGGAGACAAATTATTGAATAAAGATGTTAAAGTCGTAATTAATGGCAGAGTTTTCATTTTTGGGTGAACTATCCCTTTAATGTCACCATGATTAGTTCAAAATCATTGAACTGGTCGTAAATTAAATTAATTAAATTATTAACACAAACAAAAGTTGGTAGCCTGTAGCTTACTATACATCAGAGGTCTTCAAGCCTGTTCCTGGGGACCCACTATCCTGAAGAGTTCAGCTACAACCCTAATCAAACACACCTGAAGCAGCCGATCAAGCTCCTCAAGACGGCTTGAAACTTCCCGGAAGGTGAGCTGAAGACCTCTGCTATACACTATTTGTTCACTGTCTGATTGTCTCTGTTCACCTCAGAGAATACAGCAGACATATAATGCTAACGTTTGTGTCTTCTGTCATTATTCATCTTAGTTTCTCAAAATAATTTATTTGTGTGCTTTCCTGTGCATACCGGCACAAACTGCTGCTGATTACATTTGCAGTTTGCATACGATCACACGGCTTTAGAACATCAGTTTGACTAATTATTTACTGAATTCACACTTTCCCATAAACAGGTTGTGAAGAGTAAATAAACTACAAACTATGAGAGAGAGCGACAGCATAATAAGGGTCACAAAAGTAAAAGAGCACACAGCTGGTATATTGAGGCCCATAACTGGAATTTGTACACGTTAAATGAAGTGATGAGGCCCTTCGTTATTGAGGTCGTGGATCGTTTAGTGTCTACAATGTGGTCAAACTTGACTTCCTCTTCTTCGTGTGTATTTCTTTCTTGTCTTCTCCTGCAGTGACTTCTTCACACATTGTGGAGGGAAACAGATTTTATATTGAAGTGATCAAGAAACAACATGAAGATCATTCAGCTTCAGCTCTGTGAGTTTACATATTATGAATATTTTTAACATATATTCTTTGCAGACTTGAAATTGTTATTTATTTATTTATTTAAATTCTTCACACAGTGGTATTAATCTGTTGTCAGTATGCAGTGTCAGATCTACTGACTGATTTGGGATCAAATGTGATCATAAACTGTGATCTTGATGAAAATGAGGTTTATTGGATTTTACTGAAAACAGCAGATCCTCCAACAGTGATTCTACGATCATTCTCAACACCAAAATCACCTTTTTATCATAATAAAACATTCAGAAAGAAATATTCAGTGCAGTTTAAACATCGTCTGGTTATTAATAATGTGACTGCTGATGAATTAGGAGTTTATTACTGTATGAACACAGAAACACCTCTAAAACTCAGCAACAGCACCAGAATATACTTCAATGGTGAGTTCATTTATTCCTATAATAACTGAAACAGTGAGATTACATGTTATTTGTTATTTATAGAGAAACATAAGGCGTCTCATTGGTCACTCCACATAGAGATAAATAAGTGATCAATATTTAATTCAGTTTTATAAACCTGCATCTTTGTCATTGTGCTCCAGTAAAGTCTGACAGTAACAGATCGTGAACATGTTCTTTACAGAAGCAGCTCAACTGTGTCACAATCATACAGTGCTGGAGTTTATTTATCAGAATCAAACACAATATCAGATTATTATTATCATATCTGGTCTGATGAACGGACTTCTGCTCATTCTGCTGATCCGTGAGTTATTCTTAAATTAAATGAGCAAATTAAATAAACACTAGCGGTGCTGTCTGTGAAAATATCAATATGATGCTCTTCTGCAGTAAATAGATGAAGATGTTTTTCATTACTTAGTCTTTTGATTAGTTTGGTATGTTTGTGTTTCCATATATTGTTACAGTTTAAAAATTCTCTGAATTATCTGTTTCTTTCTTAGTTTCTGCTTTTGGAAAAACAGAACGGCTGGAAAAACACATTCATGCTGATCTGCAGACAAACGTTACATATCAGCTTCAAGACACAGAACTATTACAAGCACAATAAGGTAAATATATGAAACCATTTAAAATCTTCAAATCATTAATAAAAATCATTACTATTATTTTATAAAGGTTTTTATTTCTATAAGTATACAACAAACTATAGAAGAGCTGTTTTTTTTGTTTTGTTTTTCGTATTAATTTTAGTTAATTGCAGCTGAACTGCTAATTGTTTTCTTCATTACTCTTTCAGTGCGCCGAGGGGACTTTTCTATAAAAATAGTCAAGTCAACAGCATCTGTGTATGATTATATAACATGTTCTTGGATATGATGTGGATTTTCCTGAAGAATAAATAGTTTTACAAAATCAAGAGTACAAAATCAACTGGGGCTAGTTGTCACACTTTTCTAGTAAAAAATATTATTTAGAGCATTGTTTAGAAATAAAACTTGATGACTTGCATACACAAACTATAAAACTAAACACTGAATAACATTTAATATTTCCAGCATTAGCAGCCAGAGAAAAGACAGTTTAGGAGTTTAAACAGATCGGCTACGCATTAAGCATCATTGTCAGACTAATTGGTAAATATTACTTTAGTTAACAAGTCTGATGGTTTTTTTTATATTTATTTATTTTTTTTTGTAACAAGTTCATTTGCATTTAGCCTTTAAAAGGTTTTTGTATGTAACAATAAATTAACAATAAATTAAAGCGGTCAAAGGCTGCTAGATGTTTAATATTAATGGCTAAGTCTTACTATTATATGCTGAATGCTGCTATTTGTTAATAAAGGGGAAAATGTTCTGTTGTGGGATTTTTTTTTTTTCATGCATGAACTTTTATCTCATAAAAATAGTTATTCTAAACATCCAATACACTTCTCCTCTTCTATTTAAATAAGAATAGAAAAAGAAGAACATAATAATAATAATAATAATAATAATAATATTGTTACAGATTTAAAAAATATTCAGGGCTCAATGTTAAGGAGTTTTTCTACTGGCCCAGTCGGGCCAATTATTTTATTTTTTAAATTGTCCTGCCTCCATTTCCGCTGGCCCTTGCACTAAATAACTAAATAAATACATAGTAGTTTTCTTTGTTTTTAATATAGGGATATGACACCAAAATTTTTGATACCATTTTAGTTTTACAATTCTCGATTCCAATTTTGGTACCACTGCAAAAACTACTACCCTAACAAATATAAACTTAAAACATTACTGAAGACAAGTGAACAGTCAGTTAAAAATAAGAACAAATATACAAACTACAAGCAAAAGCACAAATAATGAAACAGAACAAAGACACAAATTAAACAATGCTTTATGTTTTTCAGTTTTGTTCAGGTGCAGAAATTGAATAAGGTCACAGATAAACTGAACTGAAGTGTTAAACCAAAACCAGAAATGTGTTGCTCTGGTTTGATCAGTTGATCGTTTGACGGCGTCTGTCACCTTTGTCTCGAGTGAAGGTTTTATAAAACATTTATACTTGTATCTCAGTTTAGAAACAGCAGCATTGCAGAATAAACACTGCCGTACTTCATGATATGATGCTGATTGTTTGTAAATATACATATTTAACAACATGTAAAGCAACTTCTTACTTGATACTGAAGTTTATATTTCTGTGAATGTGCAACAATTAAAATACTGTTTAAATAACCATTACATGTTTTGTGTCACATGTTCTTTCATTTATAATTCTAAAAGAAAGTTTGATCGTATTACATATTTTTAGTCTAAAGGTAAAAAACAAGGAAAGATCAAAATGATGTTCAAAGCAAAACATCCCATTAAACAGCCTTTGAATATTAATGTCCACTGTTTTCTTTGAGTTCAGTTTGTGAATAGAGCTCTGTGTCTGTCAGTCTCGGGTCTGGTCTCTCGTCTCTAAGTGTTGTTGTTCAGTGAAAAATCAAAAAGTGATTTTACAAGAAGTATATGGTTTATTTGGATCTAAAGTGCTGCTCAAAATTTATTTGATTTCTCTGCATTTTAACACGTTTGGATAACAATTAGTCTAGTTTATAAACCTCAACCTTTTTTGTGTGTGAGATAAATATTATTTTAAAATACAGTAGCCTATAATCAAATTATGACAAAGCTACGAACCCCCTTTCACTTTTGTTAATATCAGTGTTGTTTATTGATGCTTTGTATAAATGTATAGCCTACTACTGACACAAGGAGCAATATTCAGCACAGCAGCTGCTTCTGCTCGTTTGATATTGATTAATAAACTCTGCATATGGATGTTGCTTATTTTCATTACACTGACAGATCAAATGACTGTAAACACTGTTAACGTGATATTTTTGGACACTTGGAAATCGATTCTGTTTGTATCAGTTCTCCTCTGTCATTAATGATAAACAAATAGATTAACTATAATAACCAAGTTAACCAACATTTCCTTGATCATCCAGAATTACGAGAAAGATAATAGTCAGTGACTAAGTCGAGTCCACCAGCTAAACAAAGGCTGTGCCAGTATAAAAATAATTAAAAGGCTCGGTCAACTTGTTAGTCTAGTCTTTTTCAGCAGGTTCCACGAGCTGAGTCTTTTGTATTGTGTGTGTTTTTGTCGTGTGTTATCATGTGTTCAGATTGTTTTTGGAGTCTGTTCTCATCAGGCTGGTTCTTAACCACAGATTCAGTTTTCAGAGGAGGAACCTGATGGCATTATATGATGTTTCATATTTACTGTAAGGAGTGGTGTTGACAAGAATAAATGATTACTCTGTCTCCTATTTCGTCTTTTCCTTATAGAATGGTCAGATTTGTCTGTAAGCATATTGTAAACTAAGTCTCACCCAACACAATGTTTTTTTGTTTATTTGTTTGTTTGTTTTTTAATTATACAATTTTAACTTGTGATAAAATCTTTGTGGCTTTTATCCTTGTGGTTTGTAGATTATAGCCTATATGCAGCCATTGAGTACTACAGCCATATATCGACTTGATATTTTTAATAATTTGATATTTCTATACCATCATGTGCCAAAATCACCAAACGTTTAGGTTTTGACTATTTGGAAGTAAAATAAGTATTAAATATAACATAAAACTAAGCATATTTTACATAAAATATGGTACTTTTAGAGGTAAATAAAAATTTTTAAACACCAAAAATCACAATAAAATGCATAAATTGATATTTTTATTTTATTTTATTTTATTTGATCAAAGTCAGTGATATGACATTTATTATTATTATTATTATTATTTGGATCACACCTGATACCTTTTGTAAGGACAAATTAAGGGCTGCTTTAGGAAGGATGCTTGAGGTAATTTTTAAATTTTTTTTAATTTTTTTATTTTTTTTAAAGGTCACTAGTGTGTGAAAGATGAATACATTTTTTATATAAATATAAAAGTTTAAAAGTTTTTAATAATAATAATAATAATAAAAAGTTCACCACTAATGCTCTAGTCTCAATGAGGCTGTTTATAAATTATAGATGGATATAAAGATAGATAATAAAAATGATTTATTTGGGGCAGAAGAGCGAGTGAGTATCTGGTTTGATGTGAAAACACTGTCTCGTCATTGGTTTTGTTTGTGGTCAATGTAAGAATATGAAAATAATGCAGAAATTCCAGCTACATCCTCTTTCATGCAGATCCCAAACATGCAGCCTTGTCATGAATCCCCCTTTCAGACATTACTGTTGAGCAAACAAGGGTTGTGTGTTGCTTGTTTCTTTTCATTCAGTTGGATTCTTCTGAACTTTTTTATTTTTATTTTTTTTATCTATTCTTGTTCATTGTTATCATGTTATGCTAACGCTAATACCTTCAGTTTAACATATTAGTCCATGAACGCAAGCCTTTTGTATTGTATGTATTACAGCATTGTATTGTGTTTTTGTATTATATAGGCTGATATGGACAGTGTGTGTGTGTGTGTGTGTGTTTGTTTGTTTCAGGTATACCCTACATTATGGGGACAAAATGTCCCCACAAAGATGGCAATATAGACTACAAAATCTGTTGTTCGTCCTCATGAGGAAACAAGCATGTAAGAGGGAATATATCTAATACGATTTGCTTGGCTAAGAAAACCACTGATAACATTATTTAACATAAAGCACTATTCTTCCAAGAAATACCTTCCATGCAAAATCAAACCATTTGCATATGCAGTGCCCCCCTGTCAACAAGCTTGGCCCCTCTAAATTTGGAATCATATCACACTAAATAATTTTGGGTGAAATGCGCAGTTTGTCCATTAAACTATATAAAAAGAAAAACAGCTATTAAATTCAAATCTGCGTTCGCTGGCTGGCACAGAGCCAGAGACACACACGTTTTTAAAGCGCTGCGCATTATAACCAATCACATACGATTCTGTTGAGCTTATGAATGCAAGGACCAATCAGAAGCGTTCAGATGAGTCACCGCCGAAGCGCCGCTATTTCGTCACCGCGCGCGCTCGCTGACTGAATTCTCTCCTCAGAAATAACAAAGTGAAGATGTACGAATGTAAGTAAGATATTAATTTCACAGTGTAAACAGCTTTAGAGATTATTATGGGAGTTTTTGAGAGTGCTTGAACTCGCTGGACTGAAGTGAAAATGTTCTTTGTTAAACGTGCATTGCTCTTTTTGTACAATGAAAGTGTTAGACTAATTAGTAACTTACAATGTTTTTATTAAATCCACATAAAATACAAACTCAGTCGTATTATATGTTTATGGTATGACACTCATTCTACTTGGTACTTAAGTAAAAAGACGGATTTTTATGCAAAGTTAATATTACACTATTAGGCTATTTTTCCTATCGCCCATTATAGATCAACTAACATAATCTATAAAGGTGCAAAATGCATTTACTTACACATATTTGAGAATCGAGATATTTCATGATTGGGAATATTTCGAATAAAAAAATAAATAATACATGAGCCTATATCAGTTATACAGTGGTATTGTGGCTGCTGTGTGTCATATGACAAGCATGAGACCCCCTTCTGTCTATAAAGGTGCAAAATGCATTTACTTACACATATTTGAGAATCGAGATATTTCATGATTGGGAATATTTCGAATAAAAAATAAATAATACATGAGCCTATATCAGTTATACAGTGGTATTGTGGCTGCTGTGTGTCATATGACAAGCATGAGACCCCCGCTCGTGCCCTCTCAAAAATGATGCCCCTGACATACCAGATTATTTGTCAAAATAAATGAAACATGATGATTTATAAATTTTAGTTGAAAATGTTAGAGATTGCAATGATACATGACATGGTGAAAAATGACTGAATGAATAATACTTAAAGTAGGTTAGGATGAATTTTAAAATTCTGCCCCCTAAAAGCACAAGTGGCCCCTGTCTGCCCCCCCCCCAGTTACTGTGGTCTAGAACCGCCCCTGCTCCACCGTGACAATTAGCAGACCCCCAACATACACACAATCAGCCCTTCTGTGCTTTGAGGTAATCCAAATGGCCTTTTTGTTTCTGAAGACAGGTTTGGGACAGGAAACCAGAAGTCATCCCAAAAGCACCAACAGAGCTCTTGCCCATAGGGTGCCAAGGTCAGAGGTGGTTAAAGAGAAACTTTAAAGAAGTTGCTCTACATTATTAAGCAGGTCACAGTTATTATGCAATATGCAGAGGAAGAAAGATCTTTCTGAGGATGACGATGTCTAGACAAACTAGTGCAATGTCTTGTAAAATGCATGAAAACAACTAATGTTTCACAAAAACTAAATAGATATAGATTTGTGATGATTTAAAACACAGAAGAACTTGGTCAGACATATTACGAAAACCTTCTGTCAGACAAATCAATGGTGTTGAAAGGCCAGCTACATAAAAGCCACTGTTGAGCAGCACACTTTTCACTGATTTCACAATACAAATCATTGCAAATCAGCTTTACATATTTCTATATATATTATATTTAGGAGTATGTTATTAGTGATATAGTGAAAATCATTTAGTTAGTTAAATTACATGTAATCAAACAGACGGTGAACACTATTAACTGCAAGGATTATAGGTTGTGATTAAATTTACAGCAAAATTTGGTGGTTTTGTATGTTGTCAGAGGTTTGGCATCATCTGAGGACCTCTGGGGGGTCGGCATCATCTCTTCTCAGGTCTTCGTGAGGGTCAGATCAGGATTGAAGCTTGAGTGATTCCTAGTTGCCTCGTGATGCGAGTCCCGTGGCAGAAACAGAAAATGTCTACTAAATTATTAAATGTAATACAATTTTAGTAAAAAGTGTAAAAAACACAAAAAAAAAAAACACTGACAGGTGCCATTACATTTAAACATTTTATTGGGTCTTAAAGTATACAATCAGTATACAATGAAACACAATACTCTGTAAATACTTGAGAATACTGAAGCAGATTTGAACAAAATAATACATTTTCAGTATGAATATGTCACACTACATATTAACATATATGTGACCCTGGAGCACAAAACCAGTCTTAAGTCGCTGGGGTATATTTGTAGCAATAGCCAAAACAACATTGTATGTTTCAAAATGATAAATTTTTCTTTTATGCCAAAAATCATTAGGATATTAAGTAAAGATCATGATCCATGAAGATATTTTGTAAATTTATTACCATAAATATATCAAAACTTCATTTTTGATTAGTAATATGCATTGCTAAGAACTTAATTTGGACAACTTTAAAGGTGATTTTCTCAATATTTAGATTTTTTTTGCACCCTCAGATTCCAGATTTCCAAATAGTTGTATCTCTGCTAAATATTGTCCGATCCCAACAAACCATACATCAATGGCAAGATTATTTATTCAGCTTTCAGATGATGTATAAATCTCAATTTTGAAAAATTGACACTTATGACTGGTTTTGTCGTCCAGGGTCACATATATACATATATAACACTTGCAGTACAGAACTGTTAAGGCAGCATCATATTGACAGCCTCATTTTCTTTTAACCTCAGCTAAAAATGTTCCCGTTTCCTTTTTTCTTCTTGTTTAGCGCGAAAGCTCATGTAATTGCTGTCAGTGCGCCAAGCTGCACATCTGCTACTTCAGCACGATCATCAGCAGTTACTTATTCATAACATGGGACAGGGCTCACAACCTCATGAGCGTCTGAACCCAGGCCATGTTCACCTGACATAAGGCAGCTTGGGATCTTTTTTCTAAAGATAATTAGAAAGAAAAGTAAACCCAGTATTATGGTTAAAAGAATGACAACCAGGATCCAAAGCCACGATTTCTCGACACGGTCTGGTCTGGTTTCTTGATTTTCTTGATCAGTGGTTTTGTTTCCTTTTTCTGTTGTTGTTTCTGCAACAAACAAGTCTGAGAGAAAACAATATTACTGCACTGTGATGAAGACGACAGATCCATATCATTTATATACAGCAGCTTTCAGACTGAAACATCACTTGTGAGCTAATATTGGATCAATCATTTAGTCTATTTAGATTTTAAAGCATAAAACTTTAGATTAAAAACATCATGCAGCTGTTTTCACTCACCGTTGATGATCAGCTCTACTGTCTCCTGTTCATCTGAGGGGGTGATGAGGCAGATGTACTGTCCAGCATCAGCGTGAGTGAGACCAGAGAGCTTGATGGAGAAGTTTCCTCTCACATACTCTTCAGGGAAAGTTTCAGCTCTGTTCTTGTACCATTGGCCCTGATTCTCTAGTGAAACTTCACCCTTGATTATATCAAACACAATCTTGCTGCCATTGTGTCTCCAGTGCACTTCAGTGTCTAGACGTTTAAGATCATGTTCAGCTGAAGAACACGGCAGGACAACAGAACCACCGAAAACAGCCTCTACTGTGACCTGCAGACACACTGAAATCACACAAACTGTAATTATTAACACATAATCTCACATTTATACATGCTGCATGAATTTACCTGTCAAATGTAGTTTGTTTTGTGCTCACCTTTGTTTATCAGCACTGCAAATATACAGACGAAGCTGCAACTGCAGGAAAAGAAGAAAAAAAGAAAAAAAGCAGTAGATCATGACACTTGGTTGTCAATTAAAAAATATAAACATAAAAATATATAATCTTAAAATATAATATAAAAATAATACAATGTAATAATATGGCATATCATAGTGTAATTCATATCACTTTCACAATATTCTGTCATTTTACTGTATGTCTCCGTCTCTAACTGAAATGTTACAATACACCAGTTTACAACGAAATGCTGTAAAACACCCATCTTACCCTACAGACAAAACATTAAATACCTTGAACAGACCATAAGACTAGACAAATCAAATCACAATCAAATAAACCTGCACAAGCAATCAGATTCAAGATGATACACTGCTGTTGCTAACTGCTAAAGACAAAATAAGAATTGTAGCCTGGACATAAATCTCTTGATTGTTGATTAATGATAAATTAATAATGTATTAATGATGATTAAAAGATTTCCCTCTTAATTCTAGTTTAAGTGAAGCGTTTGAAAGAAAAAAACACGACAGGCCGGACAAGCACGCTAACCAGGCCCTCGATAACTCGTTGAGGCGTGTTTGTCTAAACAGCATTTCATTCAGAATTCATCAAACATACCTGATCATCATGGTTCCCCAATAATATTAATATGTTTTGTTTAAATATTTTGATATAAATATGTCTGAAATTAGGATTAAATACTTCTTTTTCAAACAAGGGACAGTATCGTAAACTCTTCTGTTTCAGTACACCATGCGTGCTGATGTCATCAGACGTAAGTGACGTCAACACTACCATGTGAACGATATGAAACACGCACCAGATATTGTTAATCATACTTAAATTTACTTTAGTTTATCCAAGACAGCTGAGACAGAAGTTGACTTTCACAAGCTTTTCATCACACGTAGAAAACTCTTGAACATCTACTTAGTCTTCATCATTAGTTATACTGAACAAGTCTCTGCCGTCCGTCACTGTCTCCAATTAATATTGTAAATCTAGCAAAGTTTTTTATATTTTCTTTTATTTTCTTGAATGTACGTTTATAACACTATACTTTCTGTTATTTTACTTTGAAACTAAATTTCAGAAAATATAGTTAAGGCTGCTGTGTGGGGGTTTCTAATACAACAGCTGAGGAAATTATGGCAAATTTGACATTTTTCTCTCTTCTGACCAACATAATCACGGGCTCTATATCTTTTCAGCAGGTAGCTATAGGCATCCTTAACATGTTTTCATATTAGTAAAATGAAAAGCATTAAACAAAATAATAAGTACATTTAATCAGTTGTACTTACATGAATGCGAGAGTCCAGCTTTTTTTCGTCAAATTTTCGTATTTTTGATCCTTGAGTGAATAATTTCAATGAATGATGTTTTATATGTTCCCGCTGTCACTGAGTCTTGATACATTATCGTGTTCTGACTTCAGTTTTTTTGTAACTGAAAGAGCAGGACAAGATCGCAGAGCTGAAAACGAGTGAATACACTCTGGATTTTCCAGGAAATACATTTCAAATTTTGTTGCTTGATATTTACAACACCAACAGATGCAGTTTATCAAACAAAAAACATATGTAAAGATACCTGCATTTAGATTTTTATATATTTTTTTATCTGCCTCACAGTTCCTCTCTCTCATCTTCATCTTCATCCTGACAGACTGCGTGAATGCTGTGAAGTGACTGTGATATCCTCAATCAGATGAGAGGAGAAACTCAGGAGGATTGTTATCAAACCAGAAGTGCAGGTGAGTGGGCTGGTATGGTGTGAACACACTGTCTTGTCGTTGGTTTTGTTTCGTTAAAGTAAGAACACAAAAAGAATGCAGAAATTCCAGCTACATCCAGGTGGTTGTGTTACATGTTTTTTTTTTCATTCAGTTGCATTCTGAAATTTTTTATATTTTTTATTTTTTGCTTTCATCTATTCTTGTTCATTGTTATTATATTATGAAAACATTATATTTGCCTTCAGTTTGACATATTATTAGTACAAAAAATATAGTGAATGCAAATCCATGTTTTTGTATTAAATGATTAATGTTAGTGAATAATTTCAATGCTTATTAAGAGATAGCTTATTCCTTAGAAATGTTGCTGTTTAAGTTTTGAGTGTCTAAGTTGTGAGGCCGGGAAGAGGGCACCAATAGGGATCTCACTTATGTACCAAAATGATCAGGGATGGTAAAAGGGAAACCTTAAAGAGATTCTACTACACTACTAAGCAGGCCATAGTTCTCATGCAATATGAGAACCAGAATCTGACAGTTCAACAGTTGTGCATCAGTAAAGAGGCAGCGGTTGATAATGTGGGCAGGAATACTGGGAAGTGAGATGAAATGTCTCTTTAGAGTCTTTGAGGGTGTCAAAGTGACCTCTGCTAGATATGTAGAGTTCATAACTGACCATTTTCTGCTATGGTGTAATAAGAGTTACCATGCCTTCTGAAGGACAACAATTTTCATGCAGGACAATGTGTGCTGCAAAAAACATTATTGACACCCTGGCTGCAATAGGCATAAAAAATATATATATCTCATGGTGAGGCCACCATCATCCCCTGACCTCAATCCTATTGAGAACCTGTGACATCCTTAAAAGGAAGATCTATGAGAGGTGGACGGCAGTATACCTTGAAACGGTAGCTCTGGGATGCGATACTGGCATCCTCAAATGAAATATAGAAACTATACATGGACTTACAAGTTCAGATGAAGAGAGAGTTGTTAACTAACTTGAACTGTAAATAGTTTTGTTGTTGTTTTATTCTTTTTTTTTTTATGATGTTAGTACAACACATATGACAGATTTCTGTTTCAAGTTAATTACAACCCCATTAAACGTTTTAAAACTGCATTCTGCATATTTTGCACAACATATTTTGTTGTTTTCAGAATATCATTATCAATTTTTATATGTAATAATATCCACATTGTAATATGATTGTTGAGAATAATCAATTGTTTGTTTAAGGTTTTTTTTTTTTTTTTTTTGCTTTACCAGAAACCATGTGACAGTCATGTGAACAAGAAGTAAACATAATGGAATTGTTTGGCTGAGACATTTATGAGAAACGCTGCTTTGCATGCAAATGTCTACTAAATTAATAAATAAATGTGATATATGATTTTAGTAAAGAGTGTAAAAAAAAAAAAAAAAAAAAAAATTCTGACAGATGCCATTTCATTTAAACATTTTATTGCGTCTTAAAGTTTACATCAGTATAAAATGAAACACAATGCTATGTAAATACCTGAGAATATTGAAGTAGATTTTAACAAAATAAAAAGTTTTCAGTATGAATATGTTGACTAACATATGGTCCAATACAAAATATGTCTAATTGAAAAGCACAAACACTTGCAGTACAAAACTGTTAAGGCAGCAATATATTGTACGGCTCATTTTACTTCAACTTCAGCCAAAAAAATGTTCTCGTTTCCATGTTTCAAGACCTCATCTGTTATTCAATAAGAATGAAGTGCATAAGGCAAGAATATAACAACACAAGTGTATTTTGCTGCAGAAAGCTGTAAAGAATTCAGCTAAATGCAACTTTCCAAAGTGGAGAGGCAAGGCAACATTTATTAATATAGCACTTTTCATATTCACTGGTGTTTAAAAGCACTTTACATAAAAGTGATAAAAAAGTCATCAAACAGTACAAAATATAAAAATAGTTATTAAAGCTGCAATATGTAACTTTTGATAATAATTTACAGCATAGCACTTGCGGAGAAACATTAAAGTTTGATAATTATGCGCGTTGTGCTTTAGCTCCGTTATTATACGTGGATGAATCTTGAGCTGCATCACTGAGCCACAGAAGCCCATTTACACCATACACAAAAACTAAATAAAAAGCTTTCATATCACAATTATGACAAAGTCGAAATTGACAAAAAAAAAAAAGGTCAAAAGTATGACATACATTTGCAAAAATTAGAGTTTGACGGTGTTTTTCAGTATTAAGACTAGATCAGCTCTTACTTCTCATAGCTTAATTTCTTTTTATCTCAATTTGGATTATATATTACTTTTTACCTCACAGTTTCGACTATTTAATCTCATAATTATAATTTACCAAAGCATGATTTTTATTTATTTTTTTATGTGGTGGAAATGGGCCTACACATATTGAGCCTTTGGTTACAGGTGATCCTTTATCAGTGCGAATGACACTAATGACATCAAAACATCAAACAATCCAAAAAAATAAATAAATCTATGAATAACAAATGAAAGACAAATATATATATATATATATATATATATATATATATATAAATGTTATGAACAGGTATAAGTACCAGCGTCAGTGTTGTTTTGACTAACAGTAGGCTATTTAAAGGCAAGAAGATCAGCGTAGTACTGGCAATATTACCAACATACACACTGATTTGTGAACCTTGTCAAATGTGATGTTATGCAAATGAAGCATATTTCTAGAAAGTTAAACAATATGGATTCTTGTTTTACTACGGGTACTGCATGTCATTTTGTTTGAAAACTCTTTTCGGTTCAAGGTTCATTTATTGTGGCTTCAAGCTACTATGATAGTCAACTGCATATATTGATAGCCTGACCTTCTTGTCATAACTTACAGATATGAAAAATAATGGTTCAGTATTCAGTTTCTCAACAAAATTCATCCCAACAACTGTTAAACAATTATTGTAGGCTCTCTATAGCAACTTAATAAGTAGAGTACCTTGCGAGCTTACAATCATTTTTAAAAATGCTGAGAAATTTTGGGAATCTGCTTTAATTTGCCCAAAATCATATATGACCAAGTCAGTCCAAACTGCTAGCTAGCCTTAAAGTGTGGACATAAGGAAAATACAGTAACACACTCACTGCGGCAGCAACAATAAAAGCACCAACTTCACGCAATTGCTGCAGGAGCACCAAGCTGCACATCTGTGTCATTCACCTGCTTTAGCTGCTTCATCACGATCATCAGCAGTTACTGATTTATGGGACAGGGCTCACAACCTCATGAGCGTCTGAACCCAGGCCATGTTCACATGACATAAGGCAGCTTGGGATCTTTTTTCTAAAGATAATTAGAAAGAAAAGTAAACCCAGTATTATGGTTAATAGAATGACAACCGGGATCCAAAGAAACGTCTGGTTTCTTGATCAGTGGATTTGTTTCCTTTTTCTGTTGTTGTTTCTGCAACAAACAAGTCTGAGAGAAAACAATATTACTGCACTGTGATGAAGACAACAGATCCATATCATTTATATACAGCAGCTTTCAGACTGAAACATCACTTGTGAGCTAATATTGGATCAATCATTTAGTCTATTTAGATTTTAAAGTATAAAACTTTAGATTAAAAACATCATGCAGCTATTTTCACTCACCGTTGATGATCAGCTCTACTGTCTCCTGTTCATCTGAGGGGGTGATGAGGCAGATGTATTTTCCAGCATCAGCGTGAGTGAGACCAGAGAGTTTGATGGAGAAGTTTCCTCTCACATACTCTTCAGGGAAAGTTTCAGCTCTGTTCTTGTACCATTGGCCCTGATTCTCTAGTGAATCTTCACCCTTGATTATATCAAACACAATCTTGCTGCCATTGTGTCTCCAAAACACATCAACGTCTTGAAGTTTAAGATCATGTTCAGCTGAAGAACACGGCAGGACAACAGAACCACCGAAAACAGCCTCTACTGTGACCTGCAGACTCACTGAAATCACACAAACTGTAATTATTAACACATAATCTCACATTTATACATGCTGCATGAATTTACCTGTCAAATGTAGTTTGTTTTGTGCTCACCTTTGTTTATCAGCACTGCAAACATACAGACGAAGCTGCAACTGCAGGAAAAGAAGAAAAAAAGAAAAAAAGCAGTAGATCATGACACTTGGTTGTCAATTAAAAAATATAAACATAAAAATATATAATCTTAAAATATAATATAAAAATAATACAATGTAATAATATGGCATACTGTATAATAATTCACAAGATTCTGTCATTTTATGTCTCTATCTTTAACTAAATTGTGACAATACACCAGTTTACAACGAAATGCTGTAAAACACCCATCTTACCCTACAGACAAAACATTAAATACCTTGAACAGACCATAAGACTAGACAAATCAAATCACAATCAAATAAACCTGCACAAGCAATCAGATTCAAGATGATACACTGCTGTTGCTAACTGCTAAAGACAAAATAAGAATTGTAGCTATTTGCCTGGACATAAATCTCTTGATTGTTGATTAATGATAAATTAATAATGTATTAATGATGATTAAAAGATTTCCCTCTTAATTCTAGTTTAAATGAAGTGTTTGAAAAGAAAACAAACAGGCCGGACAAGCATGCTAACCAGGCCCTCGATAACTTGTTGAGGCGTGTTTGTCTAAATAGCATTTCATTCAGAATTCATCAAACATACCTGATCATCATGGTTCCCCAATAATATTAATATGTTTTGTTTAAATATTTTGATATAAATACGAATGCGCTTGGAGTACATCTGTACATCAGAAATATACCGGGGCATCACATTACTGTCCGCATCCACTGTAGATATATATATAATGGGTTCTATATTGTTGTCTGTTGTCGAGTTGCGCTGTAGCCTGAGAAAATAAAATCGTATGTTAGCTAGGTTAAACTAGTTTCATGGCTAGCTGCCGTTCTAGTTTTAGAATTAGTTTGTTATAGTTTTTAATGGAATTTAAGATTTACTGCATTTTTTTTTTTTTTTTTTTGTATTTGTGTTTTAAAGGCAACTGCAATGAAGCATCAATAAAGACATGGACATGCCAGCCACCCCGAGACTGATAATTCATGGTAAGAGAACAACTATGGTTTTGAGAGATTTGTGTATTCTATATGAGGTTTGCCTTTTAAAAGTGTGCTATTTCTACATCTTGTTTTTCAGAGAAGACATTTCTGTCAAAGTGGATGGTGAGCAAAGATGGGGGCCACGTTTTGGAGCAGCACCTGGGTTTTGCAGAGGGCTCTGTATTCTTTGGCTGCTTGTTTTTTTTTCCCCATTATGTTTCTGTTGCCTAAAGATTCTTTGTGAGGATGAATCCAGAGGACACAACATAATGCACTGCAAAACGTCCTAAGACAGGAGAAATGGTGAAGATGCACTGTTCCAGCATTGGAAGTCTGTATTTTTAAGTGTTATACATGCAATGTTTTAAATAAAGAATTTGATATTTTGTAAAAATTGTGTCTGTTTTAATTGAATGCCAGTAGTACCTATGTAGACTAAAAATAAAATGAATTCTATATAAAAATGATAAAATCTAATGAAATCTATATTAAAATAAATGAATTACAGTAGTATACTGATAAATCAAATACAGTTTGCTACTGTAAATCTTAATTACAGTAACTTGTTGCCAGTAAGTTACTGTAAAAACCCTTGAAATGTCTAACAGTGCATGTGAACGATATTAAACGTGCACCAGATATTTGTCAAATATCAAATTTACTTAAGCATATCCAAGACACCTGACACAGAAATTGACTTTTACAAGCTTTTCATCATATGTTGAAAACTCCTGATCTTCTACTCAATCTTCAGCATTACTTATACTGAACAAGTCTCTGCAGTCCGTCACTGTCTCCAATCATATCTCTGTCATATCTGGACTAGGCATCCTTACATGTTTTCATACTGGTGAAATAAAAAGGATTACAAAAATTATTCGTAAATTTAATCAGTTACTTACATGAGTAAGTAAGATTACATGATTTGCTTAAGAAAGTCATCAGTTCAGAAAACAGTAGGCGTTGATGAAGGACAAAGGATTTCACACCTATCCAGCTGCATCACTGCATGAACTACATGACAGTAGTTCAGTCACAAGAAAATGCTAAAGGCCTCGATATACACTTGGTGAAGTTCTTTGTTCAGTGGTAAACAGAAGCGGAGCCATGATTTAATGTTTTTGAACATTTCAAGCGGTTAAGGAAGCATCTGATCTTATTGTGTAGTCATCATGAATCAATGGAAGTTTGAATGTATTTAATGGTCGACACAAAGTTTTATCGACATAATCATGAAAGCAGTTGGTGGAGGGCAGGAGAATAGACCTTATTCACATTAGACAACATATTGAATTTAACACAAATGAACATGAGTCTGTGAGGGATAGACTTACCCTGCGTTCAAATATGCCTACGTCCATGCTATATAGTAGGTGAAAAATAGTATGTGAGCTGAACAGTAAGTCCGAATTCATGGTATTCATAGTTGTAACAGTTGGCGAAAAGTAGCTGTATGACCTAGCTACTACTTCCTCTGAGATACTGAAGTGCACGTTCGAAAATGTTCCCATGAGTCCACGGGACAGATTTATGATTGGCAGTGAAGTGATGCAACTGATGCCAAAAGTCACATGACAATGACAATATGACAGATGTAGTACGTCCAAATTTCATTCATTCATACAATATAGAACGCAGTTGTTAAAAACTGTTAACAGTTTTAACATTTTTAACAGTAAGCCAAATGTAGTACGTACTATACAAAATATGATTTCGAATGTAGCGTTACAGTCTTGACATTGTCTCCCACTGTATAAAGTTTTTGTCTAACGAAAAGTGTTTTAGTTTTTCAGCTGAACATTTGGTATATCCCTCACAACTTTTCATCCCTTTCACAAATGGCACTACCCCTTCTAATCCATCCAAATATCTTAAAATAATAATAATAATAATAATAATTAACTTCAGATGAATCGCAAGATCAAAATGGCCTCTTTCACGATCAAAATAAAATGAAAAATAATGTTTTAAATATTAGGCGTGTTCGACCAAAGTATCGCGAGAACAATTACCGCGCAAATGGTTTCGTATTCAAATCGCTCTCGCGGTACTTTGAGGGAACACAGCCGAGGCCGCGCATGCGCCACACAGTGTACTTTCTGTTCTTTGAGAAAAGTAATATTTTAGATGTAGTATGCGTTATATTTTATTACAATATATATTAAGACTATTTATTTTACCATGATTATCGGGTAAGTTGAATTATTTTTTTAATGATATGCTTCGCGAACACGGACATGCTGTAGTTTCAGTTTCGTGGACTTTGTGAGTTTGGCGTGGCGTGAATAAATACACTATATTTAAACTAGTAATAACATGGATACCTTTTGGACGTCATTAATACTTTTAACGATTCGAAATATCAATCATTCAGGTTCATGTGCAGGGAAATACATTTTCTTTTGATTTGATTAGCATTAGCATTTTGGGTAACACTTTAGAATAATGTTCCATCATTAATGAATAACTACACAAGAACACATGAGTAACGCGATATTAGCACTCTAGTAACTACTAGCAACTAACAAGCAACTCTGATTAATGAATTAGTAAGTAATAGTGTTTAGTCGAATGTGGTAGTTCACTATTAGCTAATCAGTAACTATTATTTTTTTTCATACCTCCCTAAGAACTACACAGGTTCATAATTAATATGAATAATACATAATGTATAATTAACTCTAAAGTAAAGGTCACGGTAACCCACTAGTAATGACTCAAGTATTACTGAATTCTTCAGAAGGAATTACTAATTATTTGGATCAGTATTCTAAAGTGAAGATCACAAATTACATCTCATTGTTACATCTATCCCCAGCTAGTGTTACAACTCACCCCAGCAGCGGGGTGGATTGTAACAACAGCACTCTTTGCATTTGACATGAACTCATATAATCTGCGATTATGCAGCACACATCTGAGTGAGTTCTAATTGTAGTAGACAAATGTGGCTACCATGTATCAAATTCAAGACATCTAGCACAAACAGACACTGAGTTACTGATGCTCAAACAAAAAATGTTACAACCATCCCCGGTCTCTCCTACGTGAAAAATAGAGTAGTATGTCCGAAATCAGAGTATTCATAAAACAGAGGCTGCTTGACTGTTGTGAGAGTATTTCATGATATCGTGATCACGATATCACAGAAAGTCAAAATTTGTTGTCAGGAACATGTTTCTTTCTTTTTCTCTAGTTGCTGCTTCATCTGTGTTTTTGCAGTGCTGATAAACAAAGGTGAGCTTGAAACAAACTGCAGTGGAGATCAAAATTAGAGACCAATTTATAAATTCTTTATTTTTTCTGAAATATTGTTAATCTTCTTTGCTCAAAATGTGAAGTTTAGTTGTGGGTACATCCAATGTTCCCTCTAAAGCCCAGTGACGGTCTGCACACTGTCCCCCTGATGCAATTTTCGTCATCAGAAGTGTCCATGGATGTCCGCACACCGCCTGTGTGCAACCCAATTTTCGTTAATGTACGGACGGTCCGCGTACAACAGCACAGGCGTGAGGTGAATGTTGAGACAGAACGAGTCTACTGGTACTGTGCATGTGTCGAAAAGTCTGAATTATGATTTCAAGAGGTCTTAAATTTGGAGAGGGCAAGAAGAATCATCATATGACTTAATGTGACAAGCGCTGCACGTTTCAAAGTCAAAACGTGGTGTGGGTGTTTTTGTATTAATGCATCTCTGAAGAGGATGGCATTTTCATTTCATCTTGCCTATGTATAATGTCATATAAATAGGGTTGGGTATCGAGAACTAGTTCCAAATTTGATAAGACACATGCATTTTGATTCCGCTTAACGATTCCTGTGTTCAAATTTGAATGGGATTTTAATCCATTTAAGAACATAAAGAACGTGTGCGCTGTTTTGTGTGCCGCACACACATCTGAATCACAAGCACAAACTGCTTTTCCACTGGAGCTGGTGCCAGAGCTGGAACCGGTGCACAGCCAAGAGTGGCACTCATTCAGAACCGGCTCATGTTTCCGCTGGCATGGAGCAGAACCCTCTATGTCACCAACACGTGACCGGAATCGCTTGTTATGTTTTGCGGAAGGAGATCTTTGATTTGTTCTGCCCACCGTTGCTGAAATAGTCTCAGCCTCAGACGTCACGCCCACGGACCGTTGGCTGAACGTCTGATACATATGGCACACAAATTGGAAACACTTCAGGAGTTTTAAAGTCACAATCTGATTGATTGAATTCTACAGTTCTTCCAGGAGACGTATGTGTCACGTTCTTTAACGTTCTGCCTGCAAACAAAGATGCTGTGATGCCAAACCCCCTCATGAAAGAAGAAAGCCAGCGTGTTTACAACTGTGACGATGAGCACCTGACGGGATCAGCCAAATGCTGGATTTTCAGAGTATGTGAAATATGTAAAGTTCACAACATAGACTCTTTAAAATACGTCCAACAGTTTTACACACTGGTTTGTTATTGTGGGGACATTTCCACACCCATAAACTAAATGTGATTGTGGTCCTTGGCCATTCAAAGTGGCCAAGGTTCCCAGACCTTCTGCTGTCAGTCTGAAGGTCTGGCTATGTGAGACTACTGCTCAACTGACATATTTAATTGTCTTTGTTAATGTTTTTAATTTATCTGAACTCCGGTGGCTTTTAAAAATGGCGCCTTTCAAACTGTGGTCTGTAGTGGAAGCTTTGCAAACTGACATCAAAGCTTCCCTTGTTTGAGACAAGCAAGGTCTCGGGGACGGTTCGGAACCAGGATCTGGGTGCCAGCCCATAGTTTTTTTTTGAGTGGAAAAGCGCAGCCCGATTCCCAATTGGGCTCCAGCACCAGCCCTGGTGGAAAAGCGGTAACAGAGAACCTGGTGCGGGTTCCCGGCCATTCTGTGCATTTCCACTGTGGAATACTGAATATTGCTGTCAGAAATAACTCTTTCAGTACGCCGAGGTGGATTTTTCCAAACTGCGAAAAAATATTTGATCCAGCCAAGTCAACAGCACATATGCTGCTCTAAACCTGCCGAAGTCATGAACACATGAGTATGACTGATCTGATCTCATACTTGCTGTATTGAAGTTTATGCAACTCTGGGACTTCTAAACACAAAAGTTTGGCAGCTCATGCTGAGGACAGGACATTAAGAGCTTTAGATCGGCTTTTTAGGGAGAAAAAGATTAAAAAGGTAACTAACTAATAAATAATAAATTAAAACCTAAAATGTACAAAATTTTATATTATTGTTTCATTCTAGTGGTTGGAGTCTGGTTGGAAATCATGAGATTAATCAATTATTTTATTGTGTTTTACGTTTCTCTTTAGAAAAAGGATACAATGTAGAAATGAAATATCTTAGAAGGTAATATTTTGCTTGCATTTAAAATATTTTTCACTGTATAAATATTGTATGAATATTTTGAAAATTTACATATAACATATAAAGATATATAGCTGCCTTTATATTTGTAGGATGGAGGGATCTTTGTTTTGTCAAGATGCTTTATTTTAAGGCTGTAATTAGTAATGCATGTCTGTTAATTAGTATGTATACAAAAGTAAGCATGAGTTAAACAAACATTCATAAAGTCTGTTATTGTTATTCAACAAACTGAAATTCGGTGGCTTGTCAACCTACTTTGGCCCGGCACTTAACGTTTTTTTTCTTTGGGTTTCAACATGAATGTGTGAAGAGTCTGTCTGCGGTGTCTGTTCAGGTGTTTAATATATATATATATATATATATATATATATATTTCTGGATGTAACAATATATAACATTAAACAAATGTATGTATTATTGTAAATACATGCTCAAGAAAACTTTTTTTTTTTCAATACTTACTTTCAGTCTATATTATTAGGTTTTGAATATATAAATATATATAATAAACAAATAGTTTTTTTTTTTATTGTTTTCGTCGGGAAACAGGTAGTTTTTGTTATGTTTCCTTTTTGTTTAATGGTGTTGTATAAAACAAAATAATAATAATTCAATTTAAAAAAAAAAAACAACAACAGAGGAAATAACTTTTGGTGTAAGAGCTTTGTTATTTTCCCTGACCTTATACCAGGGATGTAACAATTACCAGTCATTCTATTGATGATATAATACTTCCTTGTATAACAATGCATTTTACTGTAATAAAATTTACAATTAGTCAATCAAATTTCAACACAGTTTAAAAACAGTGTCACTATTGATGATAGATAGATGTCGATAAACTTAACTGAAGTGCTAAACCAAAACCAGACACTTTCCACTGATTGGTCAATTGACAGCCAATGATAAACAGCGTCTGTCACCTTTGTCTCCAGTGGAGGTTTTCTAAAACCTTTATACGTGTATGTATCTCAGTTCTCATAGTTTTCTTAACCTCAAAAGGAAACAGCAAAATTGTAGCATAAACACTGCTGTTTACTTCATGACATGATGCTCTTTGTCTTTACATCTAGCTACATATTTAGTATCAGAATGTTTGACGAGGGTCACAAAACATGAAAGTAAAACAAACAAACAAAAAGATCTACATAGCAGTGGTACTAGAAGTGCTGAAACTCTAAAGCTCATGAGGAAAGTGAAAGGAAAAAAAAAAAAAAAAAAAATTAACTTTCATACTAGAGTCTGTAAATATGTAGCCTTAGACGTCTGGGCCACAGACTATTGGCGGGACGTCTGATGCATAAGGCACACGAAATGGGAAACAGGGGTTTCAAAGTCATCATCTCACTCATTCAATTCTATAGGATTTCCAGGAGATGTGTGTCACTGTGAAAATGAGCGCTTAACAGGATAAACTATATGCTTTCTTAAAAGTATGCGATGTTCGTGGCATGCACTCTTTAAAAGATCACTAAGAGTTTTGCTTGAGGCACTTAGTGTAAACAAAAACACTCACAGCGGCCCTAACCCTAACTTGTGGTCTTGTGGTCTCAATGGCCGCTGCGTGCTTGTTAAGTCCACAAAACTGCAGAGTGTCCCGTTTAGCTTTCAGTTTCTCCCCCTGTGTGAGGCAAGCTCCGCAGCAGACTTCTACCTGACAGTCAAAGTGGCATTACATCACAAAAGAGTGGACTCAGAGGAAGATCACAAGGCTTATGGTGCTATTTGGAACAGGGCAAGTATGAAGCTCTGGCAATGCGAGACTAGTAAAACTCAGATGAACACTGAAACCTCCCAGTGCTGCTGGACTAAAATATTAAGCCCCATGCAGTCACTAATTTGATCCCTTAAAACTAGTCTTTGATAATCAAAATGAAATATTTAAACGTTCCCCATAACATTTCCAAAGAAAATAATTTCTTCAAGCCTTAACCCTCTGGTGCTCTTCGGTCACTTTTGACCAAAACATTTTCTGTTTTGAATTTTAAAAATCACAGCTTCATCAGAATGGTACAAAACTTGGTGACTTTTATGGCATTTGGAATGTGAACACACACACGAAAAAAGGCTAAGTGATCGTAAAAAAAATAGTCACACTTTTGCTCTTCGGTCAAAAATGACCGACCATAGGAAATGAATGGGAAATTGACAAAAACACAAAAATTCATCAAATCTTTGTGTGTACAAACTACAAATCTGCCACAATGCAGAAAAAAAGTACACAGCAATGACGGGGTGAAACTCTAAAACACCAAGAGTGCAAAACCAACACATCCACTCACACACACGCATGTTTGTTTTAGTGGTTAACGGGACTCTCCATAGGCGTAATGGTTTTTATACTGTACAAACTGTATGTGCTATTGCCCTACACCAACCCTACACCTAACCCTACCCCTTACAGGAGACTGTCTGCATTTTTAGATAAAAAAAAAAACACCATTTAGTATGTTTTTTAAGCCTTTTGTTTTACGGGGACATAGGCAGTGTCCTCATAAACCACCTTCAAATTGTAATACCTCTGTCATACCCATTTACATTTACATTTACATTTAGTCATTTAGCAGACGCTTTTATCCAAAGCGACGTACAATATGAGAACAATAGAAGCAATAAGACCATCGAGAGTGCAGCAGTATACAAGTGCCATGCCAAGTTTCAGTTAGCCCAGCACAGTACACGTAGCTAGGGTATTTTTTTTTTTTTTTTAAATAGATAGAATAGGTAAGTGTTAGTATTAGTTGGTCAGGTGCTGGCGAAAAAGATGCGTCTTTAGATGTTTTTTGAAAATGGATAAAGATTCAGCTGTTCGAATTGTGATTGGGAGGTCATTCCCATGCATACCCATGTTATTATACAAATTTTGTCCCTGTAAACCACAAAAACCAGTACACTTATACACACACACGCGCGCACACACCTATGAACTGGTGTGACTGTAACACAGCAAATATATAAACTGAAAGCAATAATTCGACTACAATGCAGTAAAAAAAAGTGGACAGCAAGGAAGGGGTTACACTCTGAAACATCAAGAGTGCAAAGAGGCACATCCACTCACACACACACATACACACACTCACATACACATATACACACACACATACAGAAATACATTCAAATGAATTGGTATGGTTATAATCATATAGCCATAACCAGTGGCGTGCACAAGGGGGCTCGAGCCCCTGCCCCTTTGAGGTCCGACAGTAAAGTGCCCTTGCGGTCCGGTGCCCCCGGTCTGCGATTTCTGCCGAGAGTAGGGGTGATCGTGGACTATAAAAATGTCTCCACGATTTGCTTTTTTGAAGAAATATCGTAGTATCGTACTTCAGCGCGCATTCTATCAGCTGCAGTTCTGGCGCCGCCGTCTCTATATACTGTACAACGCCACATACATTCACATCAATGTTAACTCAGCGGTAGAGTTACTCTCACGGGACACTGCACTTATTCGCAGTCACAAAAGTACATTATCTGCATCTGCTTCAAAGACTTACTGGTTAAACGTTTCATTCTTGTGCTGTTCTGACGAGTGCCTTTTCTGAGCACATACACCCAAAGCGCACGCTCTAAAAAGCCCGTCAAACAGCGCCTGATTACTGAACTAAGTTATGTTTTGTGCTAATACTGTCAAAACACACCAGGTTTATGTATAGACTCAGTTGGTTATGTCTAAAATGAAGGTAAACAGCTGAGAGAAACGGATGCGTGCCTGTATATTAGATGCGTGCAGGTCTTAAAGGGACAGTACTAAACATGCTGCCGACTGTAATTAAAGGGATAGTTCACCCTAAAATTGTAATTCTGTCATTATTTACTCACTCACATGTTGTCCCAAACCTGTATTAATTTCTTTCTTGTGCTGAACACAAAGAAGATATTTTGAAGAATGTGGATAACCAAAGAGTTGCTGGTCCACATTGACTTTAACAGTAGAAAAAAAAAAAAAAAATACTATGGAAGTCACTGTAGACCAGCAACTGTTTGGTTTTCCACATTCTTCAAAATAGCATTTATTTTCAGCAGAAGAAACTCGTTCAGGTTTAAAACAACTTTTGAGTGAGTAAATGAAGGTATAAAAATCAAACAGCCTATTTTAATTTTGGGGTGAATTATTCCTTTAATGTTAATAAAACACCAAACACAAAGAGAAAAATCATTCACTACTCTTGACTGAAAAACTTTAATACAGTTGCTTTAATAGGAATCAATCTATATAGTGTTTTATTTTTATATTTGTTCATTCAATTTATTGAATGCTCCTGCTAAATACACCTATTGTAGACTACCTGAAAATAAAACACTGTTTATTTTATTTGTATATTATGTGTATTTGTAATGTGTATCTTTGCTCTCATTTTTTAATAACAAAGATAAAATGACAAATATTTTTATCTTCACCCACTTTGGCCTAAATATCCGCCATACTTTTTAATATTTTGTTACCTTGAAAGGCTTTGTCTTTATAATAGGGAAATTAGTTTGGCTGTACTGCTCAAACAGCTTGCAAAATAGAAAATCCAACATGACAAAGAATTGTGATAATATTGTGAATCGTGATATTTCAAAAAAAAAAAAGTGATATTTTTGCCATATCGCCCACCCCTAGCTGAGGGGGACCAAACCCATACAACCCCCCCATTTTGCCCCTGCCCCTCTGGAGGTCTGTGCACGCCACTGGCCATAACAACTCAGAAAACTGAAATAAGAGGTTGAAATCAGATCAGGCCCAGAAGGATTAAGCTCTGATAAAACATTCCTGTTCATTTTTGTTACTTTTTATACAATTTTAATATTTTGTGTAACAAAATGCTTTCTCTGTGTCCAGGTTTGACAGTAGTAATAATAATTTCATAATAAACATTTCAAAGCAAAAATAATCTAAACCTTTACAAAAAGTTGTCTTTGAAAAGGTCTAAATATATATCCAAACCCACAACTTAATAAAAATAATTATTTATGTTTAAAAACAATTAGAGAATTTATAGGACATTTATATAGAGCTATGTAGGAATCTATGGGATAAACCATGGAATTGCAGATGTTTTTCTTATTTTACTGCCACCAGATGGCACTAATCTGGCTTCAAAAATTGGATTTTAAAGTCATTGGGTCTGTTTTAACATTAAATACTGCCATAACTGAAAAGTAATAGAAAATATTTGAAAAAAAAAAAATATATATATATATTTATATTATTTTCAATGGGAAGATTTGATCATAATTATTGTATAAATATGAATTAGTACCATGAAATTATATCAAAATACAAAAGAAAAAAAAATATTATTAAACATATGAGTATATGTGGATGTATGAAAATGCAAATTAGTCCCCAACTTCACTCAGTCACACCAGCTTGATTTGCTCCACTTTGTCTCAGTTACCAGAAGTAAAATCTGTAGTAAACGATACACAATGGCAGTGGCAATCTTGGATTAATGGTTATCGCTGTCATTCATTGCAGTTTTGCGAATTAATCTGTGAATGAATTTAAATTCTGAATGGATTATATATAATACAATATATAAGAAATATTATAGAAAGCGAGCATGGAGTGCTGTCACTCGTCTTAGTTCATTGCTGTTTCATTCCATTTTAATCAACGAAACTCTTGAGACTGTCCTCCTCCATAAAACAACCCTATAGGTCATTTGTGCAAGCAGCTTATTACGACCTATATTTCCATTTTAAAGTTAAGCGCCCTCTAGCGGGCGTAAAAATAATGACAGTGTCGTGTTACATCTGTTGTCATGAAATCAATCAAAATGTGTGTTTATTTAAATGCAATGTGTGCACTGTTTACACGGTCCAACCCGATCTCACTGCAATTCGTACATATTTTACTAGGTGGCTAATTTGTGCAAATTCGTACGAATGACCACACCTAACCCCGCCTCTAAACCCACCCTCACAGAAATCGTGCAAAATCATGATTTATAGTGTATATACCTTTTACAGTGCATATACATTTGTTCTCTGGGATCAAACCCATGATTGCACGATCACATGATTGCATATCATCGTGTAACCCAATGCTCTACCAACTGAGCTACACGAAACCCAAATTATGACGCAGATAAAATAGTACAAAGCATTAATATGAAAGTTTCCTGTTGCCGATAGGGGCGCAAATTTAGTATATGCTCTCATGGGTCGTATTTCAGGATTTTGACAAACGACCTATCAGGCGTATTGATTGGAGGACATGTTGAAACTCTTAGTTAATCTCTTTACATACTTTTTTTTACACAAATTTTTGTCTTAAAGAGAGGATTCACATGCTTGCATAACAGCACTGAAGAAAACGATTTGAGCGGTGAGTGGATTCTGACTAATGTAAATACCTCTGATTGGCCACTGCATTCAAGAAATCATCAAATTTGTATGTGATTGGCTATATTACTCAACGCTGCAAAAACACGTTTTAAATAGAAACCACTGACCAGATATGAAAAGTCCCTCCCCACAAGTTGACGGGATTGGTTATGTGTTTGTGATGGGCAACTATGTTGACTGATGAATCTGCACATGGTTTGTCTTTAAGCATATTAAAACAACAACATCACCACAGGGGATCGTTAACACTCTTGGAACGCTACTCAGCTAAACAAATTCAAGGACTTCTTTAATTTAGTTGCTTTATAATTCTGTTAAATTAAAAAAAAACTACTACACAAACAGACTTTTAGTCCAGAAGTGGAAGAGAAGAAAAAAACCCAAATGATGGTCAATGCAAAACAGTTGCAGTGGTTTCACGTTTTTACCTCAAGCTGCACATTGCTTCCATTGGCATAGCTGAACAAATCAGCAAACTGAAAGACAGATGATGAGGGACAGACATTTGACATAAATGACAGTGTATGTCACATATGTAATTTTGTACTAGAATTACTGTATTTACATTAACTATATTAATTTGTTCAAAGTCAGTATTATTTATAACAGTACTAAAATGTTATCGTATAGCACAGGATAGCTGCAATTCAGGTTTATTTTCACATTATTTTAAGTACTAACCTGCGATTAAAAAAGGTGGTGAGATGATATTAAGAACAATGTATTAAATGACTGTTCTTGCCTTTGGCTAATTCTCATCTCCACTGGGACGTAGTAAAAATAACTCAAATTTTAGTGGTTCTATAGTTTTCAGACAATAATAAACTCTTAAATTATCAACAGCAATATATTTGATAAGCATACAATGGTTTTCAGTAAGTACATACAGTATGTGCTCTTTCATATGCAACTTTGAGAGTGTAAGATCAACAGTATCTGGTAATTTCAGTTTGTACCAGTAAAGATCACAAATTAGTCACGTCAGCTCCCAAGATTACTAGTATGTTTGTCTTGATAGCACATGAATAGATCTGTGAGAGAAAACAGATTAATTAGGAAATAAAAGAAAAAATGGTCACACTTTATATTAGGTGGCCTTAACTACTATGTACTTACACCAAAGAATAAGTACAATGTACTTTTTGTGTTCATACTGTATTGCAAAACACTTTTGCTGCTTTGAGGTGGGATACGGGTAAGGTTAGGGACAGGTTTGGTGGTATGGGTAGGTTTAAGGGTGGGTTAAGGTGTGAGGGATGGTTCAACAGTGTAATTATAAATGTAAGTACAAAAATTAATTACAGATGTAATTACATATAGGTATTTTTAAAAATATAAGTACAATGTAAAAACATGTATGTACACAATAAGTGCATTGTACCAAATTATTAATTTAACCCTCTACTGCATGAATTTTGACATGATAAAAATTTATTCCACATCATTTTTTGGTTTATTTGGGAACGTTTTATTGATTAAACATTTTTTTGACCACCCCTCACCCCCCCATCCCAAAATATTTTTTCGTTGCCTCAGGGCAACGTTATGCAACAAAGGTGCTAAATCACGAAGGAAATTCTCCATTCACATATTATAGGACAATGTTCAGAGAGCAATACAAAATCACAAATCTGTCAAAAAAATGTCAAGAAATCAATAAGTGAAAAGGGAAAAACACTTGAAACGCATTGATGTATTGCATTTGATTCAGACGTACGTTTGTATCGTAGTGCGGGCCTGGGAAACTTCGGTCCTGGAGGGCCACTGGCCTGCAGAGTTTAGCTCCAACCCTAATTAAACACACCTGCTTGTAGCTTTCGAGTGATCTTAAAATACATTCATTAGCTTGTTCTGATGTGTTTGATTAGGGTTGGAGCTAACTCTGCAGGATAGTGGCCCTCCAGGTCCGAAGTTTCCCAGCCCTGATGTAGTGTGTCGTGTCATATCATGTACTTCATGGAATGAGATTTTACTCTGTGTTAAACTTCAAGAAGCACTTCTTCATACACATTCATACACACACACATTTTTTATATTTTTTTTACGTACAGTTCATGTCATTTTAAATAAAATTACTAAAGCAAATAATCTTGCCTTTTTCTCACACCATGTGCGCCTGTGACCATGTGTCAGAACAGGATGTTCCACCTTCAAGTGGTGCTTGATAGTGACTCCCACACCTTATTGGGCTGTTCTTTGATACTTTTCAAACATTTTAACTGATTGCAATCATTTAAAAACCATGTACTGAACATGGGGCATAAGAAAAGCCTTCCGTTGCCTGAGGGCAACACTATGCAGTAGAGGGTTAAATGTAAGTACATAGTAGTTAAGGCCACCTAATATAAAGCGGGACCGAAAAAACAACTGATAACTGAACCAAAATAAAGTCTGATGTGAGAAAATGTTCTTCATTCTGTAACAGATTCACACCTTCTTTGCTGTGACCAAGCACACATCACTTGCTCTGAGTGGAAACACCACAGAGTTTTAAAAGAAACCTCAACCACACAGAGAAGAGAGGTAGTCAGAGCAACTCCCTCCCACAGATTTTTTATTTTATTTATTTTTTTTTTATTTTTTTTATTTGTTTTAGATGAAGATTGTAAGTAACTGTATAAGACATATTCAGTAATTAGTACTATCATGTCAGAATTACAAAATCCTTTTATTAATTGTTTATATTACATTGATTGGAGATGCTATGTATAAGCTGAATATGACACTGATACAGTGCTGTTGAACTGAATATCAGAATGTCTGTGATTTGGCTGCAGCCACAAGGTGATATTCAGCACAACAGCTGCTCTCACTTGTGTGATATTGATTAGTAAACTCTGCATATTGATGCATGGATACTTTTCGTTATACAGACAGATTATATGGCTACTGTAAAGACAGTTGAACTCATATTTTGGACACTTGCTGGTAAAGTGTTGAGCTCCTCTGCTGCCTTCTGCAGGTCATTCATGATAGTGTCGCACGATCACTGTACAGTAAACTGGTGTGATTAACTGCTAAAATTAAATGGAAGACGGTGGCAGGGTGGGGGCTCCCCGTCCACTTTGGTCCTCTTTCTGCTCCTTTTGTCCGTATTTTTATTTATTTATTTTTTTTTTTTTTAGTAGTAGGATTTCCTTTTTCTAATGTTGGTCTGCACAGCTGTACAGTCTCCAGGGTTCAGATGGATGTCACACATCATGTGTGATGTAGCAGGTATGTTCTTTCATCATTAGGTGCAGTCTGCATACATGTTAAAGGGATAGTTCACCCAAAAAATGAAAATTCTGACATTAATTACTCACCCTCAAGACCTCCGTTTATCTTTGGAACACAAAATAAGATATTTTTGATGAAATCCGAGAGCTTTCTTACAGGGTTTGAACAACATGAGGGTGAGTAATTAATGATATAATTTAAATTTTTTGGGTGAACTATCCCTTTAAGTTCAACTGCATTACAAACAACAGGTAGCACTGGTAGCATTGAAGGTTTCAACGGTCTTGAGGCCTTTTCATACTGAACACGAAAATTTGGCGCGATGACACTTTTGAATCAAAGCAATAGATCCCTTTGGGGCTATTCTCACCAGGCGTGATCATTCGTGGTGCGAAAAAAAAAGTGAGCTTTTTATTTTCTGTCCTGTGTCGATTTTTTTCCCCGTCGCTGAAATGGGCTGTCCAATTCGATTTGAGCTTAGATCACGTGCCTGAGGCAGCTGCTGTTGCACAAAATGGTGAGAGTGGTGGCGCTGTTTCGAAAACCAGTGTAAACAAACACTGAAGAAGAGTATCCCGGCAGAGAGAAGATAGTGGATGGTCATCGGATGCCCACTTTGGCTCATTTAGGGTCTTAATGAAAAGTCTGTAACATAGTTTGGTTACAGTGTCTCAATGGTAGTGTAAAACAACACCCTTTTTACCCTGTCAAAAACAGCTCTTTTCAGAGCAAGCCATTTTGTAGCATTTTCCTTTAAATGCAAATGAGCTCTGCTGACCCCGTCCCTCTCTTCCGCCAACTCTCTGAGGGACTGTTTACTTTAGATTCATCGTGAAACTCGCTAACTAGCACATTATTAAGAAAGGCGATTTGCAAAGATTCATTAAAAAACTTTATACTCGCTTCTTCTGTTGGTGAAGCTGAATCACGAATGATTTGTGCGAACATTTAGGTAGATCGGGGTGCATTCCCTTTAAAAACAAACATAATCCACGGCATCTTCAGTGGCTCAGATGTCGGCAGTAAATGACGACTGCTATGTTCATTACTACATCCAGCAACAGAACACCTCAATCGCTTTGGAGACATTCTTGTCTACATCTGCTCCGGCAGTGAAACAATGGCAGACTGATGACAGCTCACTCAGGGTGGGTCTAAGGTAAGACACCAGCCCAGTCTGTGCTGAAATGCTACTGTCAATCAAACAATCGTGGGAGGGGCCTGTCTGTGAAACGTCACACAGACAGGCATCTGAGATCAGCTTGATTTGAGAAAGGGGAAATGATTTTAGTAGATAAAAAAAAAAAAAAAAACACTGGGTGGATTTTTATCATTATAGGGTGGTTGTGTACACACAATGCCAACACACATTTCAGTTCAAACAGCTTGTAAAAGTGCATGTAGCATCCGATGACCCCTTTAATATAATTTCTATTAATTCTCCAGTGAATTATGTGATCTGGAGAGCACTACATTTTCTTCCACGTGCGCGAGTGTTACGAGTCATAGCACGTTAACTCACTAGATCTTCTGTATTATAAAATCGAGTGAAACATTTTTCTACACGTGAAATATGAAATCAAATAAACATGATTATGACGATATATTTTCTGTATGCATTTTGTATGCAGCTCATGGTATTTTTATAACAATAAAGGATGTGACAAATGATAAGCAGTGTAGCATTATTAAACATACAAAGAGTGCATGTCTGCCTATTATAGAATCAAAATCAACAGTCACACTTTATATTGGGTGGCCTTAACTACTATGTACTTACATCAAAAAATAAGTACAATGTGCTTATTGTGTTCATACTGTATTGCAAAACACTATTGCTGCTATTGAGGTGGGATACGGGTAAGGTTAGGGACAGGTTTGGTGGTATGGGTAGGTTTAAGGGTGGGTTAAGGTGTAAGGTATGGGTCAACAGTGTAATTATAAATGTAATTACAGAAATTAATTACAGATGTAATTACATATAGGTATTTTTAAAAATATAAGTACAATGTAAATGTAAAAACATGTATGTACACAACAAGTGCATTGTACCAAATGATTAATTTAAATGTAATTACATAGTAGTTAAGGCCACCTAATATAAAGTGGGACCAAATCAACTATAGATCACAATCGGAAGTTATTACAAGCACTCGATGATGGTTTAAAGTGGATTTTAAGCAAATACATTAATAATTACATACATTTTCAAGTGTAACTTGATGCTAATTGTACCTCTAATTATATTTTATGATATATTTTTTTTTCAGCATTATAGATTTGTGTTTCTGATATAGAACTAAACTTTATTTATCTTAATTTAATGCACAGATAGACTCCAAGTGGTGCTCAAGCACCATTTTGGAAAACATTATTTTATTTTATATTCTGATTTTTATTTAAATTTGAACCATGGCATGAATTTTGAATTAAGTGCGTCCCGGCAACTGCTTTTAATTCTGCTAGTCCGCACGAGCCCCTCCCCCTTTTCGCCCTCACCAATTACGCACACTCTGCAGAGCATCATCAATGTTTCCTGGACCTAACTGCATTGTTGAGAGCCAGGTAACAAACATGTTTGCCCTAAATTTCGGCACTGTTTGTCACTGCTGTGAAATTAAACCACTATTAAAACATCTCAATACAGCCAGCCTAACTTAACCCTCCATTAAGCTTAATAACAAGCAAGCTAGTCTGGCACTGACGTAACTTAGCATTGTACGAGGCTGGAAATGCCAACCTGGAAATTAATAAAAATGCCCCAAAATTCAAGATATAAATAGTCCCGTTTGAGTTCTTATTTGTGTGTGTGTGTTGATAGCATATTTAATCAATATCACACGAGCAACAGTGCTATTTTTCTGAATATCAGCACAAAGGCAAGTGTGATATTAATTTTATACAGCGGTTCAATAAACAATAAGCTGATTATACTAACTGTCCATTTTTTAGACACGACATTGTACATTTTGAGAGTTTCTGCTCTATTTCGCCAATGAAAATTTCCAAACAATGCAAAACAGTTGCCTCTCCTAGCAACACATATTTTTGCTTCATATTGAACCATGCAGGTTTTTGTAAGGAATCAGGTGAATCAATGATTTACAGACCCATTTATAAAACAATCGGTTGCTTGCTTCCTACATGAATGAAACTGTCACGAATCTGGTCTGCACTCCTGGTCACTCACCACTAGAGGTCACCCGCTCACCACATGGACTTTCACACCACACATCACATGGACTCCAATTCCCATCATCCAACACTGATCACAGCTGTCATCAATCACTCATTGCACCAATCACACGCACACCTGATCACACAGCATCACTAATCACACACACTATTTCAACCCTGGACATTCTCTCCCTCGTTGCCGAGTATTGCATGCATTATCGCTGCCCTACAGAGCTCCGTTAGTTTTCCTAGTCTTGCCTTGCCTAGCCCTGCCTTTGTTCGGATTGTTTTCCCTTGCCTGGACTATCGCTAACATATTGGATTACCTCTCCTGTCTCGCCCCTTTGGATACTGTTTGCCGATCGTCGACCCACGCTTGTCTTTGGCTACTCTTTGTCTCGTCCATATTATACCTGTTTGCCATTGTTTGACCCTGCCTGTACGACCACGTCTCTGCCTAATAAAGTCTGCATATGGATCCGTACGTCTCACATCTTGTCAGCCCCGTAACAGAAACAGCCGGTTTGAACAAATGATTCTATGATTCACCTATTAAAGGGATAATTCACCCAAAAATGAAAATTAATTGGAGTTATATAAACACATATCCTGACTCTTCCAAGCTTTATAATGGCAGTGGGCGGGTCTTTTTTTTCAACAGTCCTAAAGAAGTCCAATAAAACATTATAAACACTTTTCTCTAACTTCCCCTAACTGTCGTGCACGCAAGCCGTTCTGGGGTGCGTTTCCCGAACAATGACGTAACTCGCTGATTAACCACAATAGTACGATGCAACGTTGAAGAAACTAACTAACTAGTCACGACTGTTTCCCGAAACCATAGTACCTGTGTCGCAGATCCATCGTTAGAACCACATTGGTTTGAACTGTCGTTATGACGTTCTTCTTCTTCGATGTAATGGCGGACTGGTGCCATGGGCACATACCGCCACCTACTGTAAAATGGTTTTCTTCTTTTCTTCTGCTCGCATTCAATGTGCTTTCACAGTGACGTTACATAGGAATGGAGTAATAAAAAAGCCATGGTTTAATGAGAGTTGACAGAGAAATGACTCGAAAGCCACAATTTACAAAGAGAGAACTTGCAGTTCTTTTGGAGGAGGTGTAAAATTATAAAATCCAGCTGTTCTCCAAGCTAAAAAACACAATTACAAATTCTGACAAAAAGAAAAATTTGGACAGAAATCACACAAAAAATGCTGCTGGCAATGGGTATGAGCGAAGCCCAGAAGTGAGGAATAAGTGGAGGGACTTTGCAAGTGTGACCAAACGGAGGGCTGCGGCACGAAGAAGGGAAGCAAAAAAGACTGGTGGGGGTATCAATTCAGTTCCTCCTCTGAGGCCTGAGGCATTGGAAGTGATCCTTGGAGGCATTGATGTGTGTGCATCAACCAGGCCTTTGCCTTCAAAGTTGAGCCCTCCAACATCAGGCCTCCTCCAGTCTGGCCCTCCAACATCAGGCCTCCTCCAGTCTGGCCCTTCAACATCAGGCCTCCTCCAGTCTGGCCTTTCAACATCAAGCCTCCTGCAGTCTGGCTCTTCAACATCAGGCCTCCTCCAGTCTGGCCCTTCAACATCAGGCCTCCTTCAGTCTGGCTCTTCAATATGAAGCCTCCTCCAGTCTGGCCCTCCAACATCAGCAATGAGACCTGGTCCTGGGCTATTGCTCCCTTCCCCTGACTCACCTCAGTCTGAGGCCTTCTCAAGTGCTGAGGAACATCCTCCTGATATTTCAGAACACCAGCCATCAATCTCCCGACAAAGGAGAAACAGGGGACGTTGTGGCTGCAGTGAAAAGCTTCTTGAGTCTGAGAAGAAGAAACTGTGTATTTTCTTTTCACAGATCTTCTTTTTTTATTTTTATTTATTTATAATTTTTTTTTGGCTACATTGTTGGCCACCATGCCTCCCAAAATCCAACCCCTCGTCCTTGTTGTGGGAGGTGGAAACAGACTGGGTCTGGCAAATGGGGCTCTGGTGAAGCTGTGTTCTGGTGTGGTTTTTCAGTGATAAAGCAGTTCAAAGCCTTCAGCAGTTGATTTGAAATACAAAATAAAATATACTATTGTATGTCCAAACATACTCTTTTGCAATATGTAAGTGCTCTTTTGTATATGTACCGTAAGTGCTTTTTTAATACATTTGGCATTCATACAGTAGTTTAACATGTGGAAAAGAAACTTGACTCAAAGTAGTATAAGCTAAAGTAGTGAAGCTAAAGCATTTTTACCATGCCTTGTCATCCCTTATTAAATAGCTGAATAATGTGACTAATGTGATGTTTGGAATGGAATTCAAAGTTTTATTTTACAGTGGTAAGCCACCAACAGATACACTAAAACCATAACTGAAGTTGTCCATGTAAGGATTTCTCAATTCACAACATTATATCAATGACAATATAAGCCAAACATGGCACAAAACACTCTAAGTACTCAGATCATTTTTAAGAATGGCATGACAATTGTGGAAAAAACAGTATGACAAACAAAAAACAAAAAACAAAAAATTCCTTAATGCATTAATAGCATAATGCTGTGTTTTTGCTCCCCATGTGTTCCCTGTGACCCAGTTTTTCCCCTGTCTGATTGTTAATTTGATTCCAGGTGTATCTCCTTAGTTCCTTGATTGTCCTGTCTTTAAAAGCCCCAGTCCTTTCAGTTAGTGTTTGTCGGTCTTTGAGTGTCTACACTACCTGTGATCTGTGTTTCCGTTTGCATTAAATACTCTCCGTTTGTGAATTCCTCGTCTCCTCGTTCCTGGTTCTCGTGCTTCCCTTGAAGCTGTGACAGAAAGACCGACCAAAACAGTAACCTCCGTATTTTACCCTCCGTTTTTGTTTCCTCGTTTTTACCCAGTGTTTTTTCTTTCCGTTGTGCCCCGTGGATCCCTATGTCCGGCCCGAATTCCTCCTCCTCCTGCTGGAGCAGGGGGAACGATCTCTCGAGGACCACACCAGACGCAACGCAACGACGCGCTCTGCTCTTTCTACAACGCAAGTTTGAATACGGCGTGCAGAGCGCTGTTGTCCGAGGATGGTCCTCGAGAGGATTTCGCTGCCTTCATGGAGTGGATTCTGGTGAGAAATGCATCACCCCTTACCGTCTCTCCCGAGGATGATCTCGCCAGATCCACTCCAGACCCAGAGCCCAGCCCACCAACTCACCGCGGTGTGGAGCATCAGCCCGAGTCCACCAATGACTGAGAGCCATTTCCCGCCGCGATCTGCGAGCCAGCGCGAAGCCGAGCGACTGAGCGGAAGATCGTCCCGGAAATTGAGCCCAACCCGTCAGATCAGGTGCGAGAGCCTGCGACAGTGCCTACCATGAGGGAGCCAGCCGTTGACGGTGAGAGTGCGGAGTGGAGCTCCGCCCCCTGCACTGTGGCTGAGGGTGAGCTGATTATACATCTGGGGCTGCTGGACATGGGGGATTTGATTGACTGAGAAACTGAACTGGAGATCGAACTGCCCCCTCTCCTCTCTTCGTCATGCCCGCTGGTCCCGTCCAGCCCTCCTTCGTCCTTGGTTCCCTTGTTCAGCCTTGAGGGGGCTTCAGATCCTCCAGTGCCCGCTCCTCGAAAATGCCCACCCTCCCACCCGCTCCTGCCTCCTCCACTGCTGTCGTCTGGCAGCCCCTCTGCTCGCCCTCAGCCCACCATCAATGCGGTGCGAGCCCCACGGGACTGCCATCCTTCAACTCCGCCTCGGTCCGTTGACCCAGTGGCTCCACCTCGGCTCCTAGCTCCCTCACCTCCACCGTCACCCATCGGCTCCGGCAGGGATGGATAGATATTCCCACAGCCAGCAGCTATCACTCTGCAGCTCTCGCCTGGTCATCAACTGAAGCGTAACAGGGTTGAGCCTTGTCAGTATCTGGATGGGAGTCCACCTGGGAAAACGAGGTTGCTGCTGGAAGAGGTGTTATTAAGACCAGCAGTGGGTGCTCATGCTGTGGTCTGTGTGGGTTCTAATGCCCCACTATAGTGATGGGGACACTATACTAAGCACCGTCCTTTGGATGAGGCATTACACCGAGGTCCTGACTCTCTGTGGTCATTAAAAGAATCTCTTTCGAAAAGAAATACAGAGTTGATAGAGAAGTTTATAGTGAGACCACTAAACCTGATCTAAACTCGGTTGGATTTGCAGCTCTGTAACTCTGAGTTTGGCCATTGAAACAGGCCTCCTGAGTCACTCGTCAACACAATCAACCCTGAAGATTATTGTGACACAGATCCAGATCTACTGTATCAAGAGATTCAATGGATTCTTAGTTTAATAAAACACATTCATGTCACATTAATATGATTAACAAAATCATAGATCAATATGATTAACAATATCATGGGTCTTCTGACAACATATACATTATATATTCATTATACCCCAAGCGTCATCCTGGTCCTGTGGGACAAAGGGGAGATAGGGGGTGGGTGGGGAGTGAACCCTGACAGACCTGCGAAAGCTGCCCAAATCCGCGAGAGTCCATCGGCGTTAGCGTTGGCCGTCCGCCCGATGTCGTACGACGAAGTGGAAGTCCTGGAGCGCCAAGAACCAGCGGGTGACCCTAGCGTTCGTGTCCTTGGCCCGGGCCATCCACTGTAATGGGTCATGGTCAGTAATGAGCATGAATTTTCGGCCAAGGAGGTAATACCTGAGCTCCAGGACTGCCCACTTGACGGCCAACGCTTCCATCCCTGCGCAGCTCGACAAGCACCCTCCGCAACCGCTCCAGGTGATCCTCCCAGCTCTCTGAGTGGACGATGACATCATCCAGGTAGGCCGCCGCATAGGACTGGTGGGGCCTCAGCAGGATGTCCATCATCTGTTGGAAAGTGGCGGGTGCCCCGTGCAGGCCGAAAGGGAGAACCCGATAATGCCAGTGGCAGCTGGGGGTGGAGAAGACGGTCTTCAGTTTGGCTTCCTCTGTTAGCGGCACTTGCCAATAGCCCTTAGTGAGATCCAAAGTAGATATGTACCGGGCTCTCCCCAGACGATCCAGCAGCTCGTCTACTCGAGGCATGGGATAGCGGTCGAACTCGGAGACTTCGTTGAGGCGGCGGAAGTCGTTGCAAAAGTGGAGGGTGCCGTCCGGGTTTGGGACCATGACGATGGGGCTGGACCAGGGGCTGTGCAAGGGCTCTATTACCCCTAACCTCAGCATTTCCTGCACTTCCTCTTCGATGGCGTGTCGCCGAGTCTCCGGGACTCGGTCAGGCAGCGGCCCATTGACAATGGCATGCGAACATCATGTTGGAGAACGTGGGTCCGCCCAGGGAGTGGGGAGAACACATCGGAGAATTGACCGACCAGATGTTGCAGCTCCTTCTTTTGGGCAGCCGATAGGTGGGGGTTGACGTCGACAACCACAGGGTCAGTCGCTTCAGGAGGTTGATATGGTATAGCTGATCCTCTTTTCTCCTTCCGGGCTGCTGCACTCGTTAGGTCACGGGCCCCACTCGCTCCGTCACCATGTATGGTCCTTGCCACTTTGCCAGGAATTTGCAGGCAGCCGTCGGAACCAGGACCAAGACGTGATCTCCTGGCTGAAACTCCCGTGGCTGGGCTGCCCGGTTGTAGTGGCGCTGCTGGGTTTGCTGGGCCTTCGTGAGGTGCTCCCGGACGATTGGCATGACCCTGTCGATCCGCTCCCTCATCTCACAGATGTGTTCGATGGTGGACCGATGGGCGGCCGGCTGTTGTTCCCAGGCTTCTTTCGCAACGTCGAGTAGGCCGCGGGGTTGACGTCCAAATAAAAGCTCATATGGGGTGAACCCGGTAGAGGCCTGGGGCACCTCCCGGATGCCAAAGAGGATGTACGGTAGCATCTGGTCCCAGTCTCGCTTATCGTCAGCGGCCACCCGACAGAGCATCTGCTGGATGGTGTTATGAGCCCCCAGGTGGCCGGCCATCGGATGCGAGTGTGCCAACTCCATCACGGTCTCTGTCTTTGACCGTGGCACCACTAACAGTTTTTTTTCCTCCCCCCTCCGCGGAGCGACAGTAAAGCAGGCCGCTCTGGACGACAAAGTGGGGGACCGGATGCGGCGGTGGCTGTGTCTCCTTTCCCTCGATCACCCTCACTTGCGTCCAGCAGTGTTTCAACCATTCGTCCCCGAGTTGTTCTTTGGCAAAGGCCCCACCTCCCATAACCTGTTGGAACACATCATAGAAAAGGTTAGCGGTTTGGGAGGGGGATTCACCATCTTTGGTGCTGTCTGACGCTAGCAGGACGGGCCGTTGTCGGGGACCTCGGTTGAACCTTCGTTTTCGGCGGTTCCCGACAGGGCTGGCAGTTTGGGAGGTGGTGGCGAACAGGCGGTCAAAACCAGGCCAGTTTCTCCCGAGGAGCACGGGGACGGGCAAATCCTTCACGAGCCCCACCTCGTCGGGCCAGGAGCCTGGGGTGGCCGAAATGGTGACGTTCCGAGCCGGGACCTGGCGGGTATCGCTATGTACACACGTGATAGGTAGGCGAGCTTTTGACTCCACCCGCGGGGGAAATACTGTCAGCTGGACCAGGCTGACCGCGCTGCCCGAGTCCAAGAGAGCTGAGTAGGGTCGTCCATTCACCTTTACCTCTATCCGCGGGGCTTCCAGCGGGGGCTCACGGTGGACGATGCAACCTGCCAGCCAGGCCCGGCGTGGTGAATGAGGAGGATCCGTGGGTATCGGCTCATCCTGGGGGCCAGGAACCGCCGGCCTGCTCACTGGTCGCGAGATGCCCTCCGGCGAGCGTCCACGACAAGACGTTCGGCCACTTGGGCAGCACTGGGATCTCCGTCAAGTAGCCAGTGCCGCGCGAGGCAGGATAGGTCGGTGGCTGTTGTATTCCCAGTCGTGAAACAATTGCGCTGCCGCGATGGATGATAGGCCCACGTGGGACAGGATCTCCTTCCGCAGTTCCCCGTAGGAATCCCTCAGATCCGCCGGCATTGAGAAATAAGCTCGTTGCGGTTCCCCTGTTAATAACGGTGCCAGCACACGCGCCCATTCCTCCTGAGGCCAGCCCTCCTGGTTCGCCGTAGATTTGAACATTTGAAGATCGTCGTGAATCTGCCGTCATCTTCGGCAGGAGCATCGTGGCTCGAGTGCGGGGATCTGGCAGCGGAGCGCGGCCATCTCGCGCTCGGTCTCTCCTTGTCGGGTGGCCATATGTTCCACGATTTGTTGCTGCCTAATGCTCACCTCAGTGAGGTGCTTTAATAATTCCTCCATGGCTGGGGAGGAGTCGCCGCCTGTGAAGAAGAGAGGGGGAGAGCCCAAGAAAAAAAACAAACTCAAATTAGTGGTCGTCCGTAGACGGGGGGGATAACTCAAAAATACTAAAAAAAAAAAAGGACGTTTGTCGGTGACTCTTCAGGAACCTGCCCGCATTCTCCACCAGTGTAACAGGCTGAAGAATCACACAACAAGAATGGCTCAATAAATGCCCCGAAGGGTGCGCTTATTGTGAAATGGTGGCGTGCCAATGTGTCCTGGTGTGGTGGAACAGTGCTCCGAGACCCGCTTTTGCCGTTAGTCCAAGTGCTCGAGTGCTGGGTGTCCGTGTGGTGCTCATGCGTCGTGGCTGGACAGTCACACACTGCTCTCTGGAAAGCAAGGAATAGGTCTGTTAGCGGATGGTCTTCAGGAGACATGTCTCACCAGTGTGTGTGACTTTGTAGCTGCCTCTTGATTGGGTTCAGCTGTGACCGGCCAGCCCGTGCTGATTGCGTGCAGGTGTTCCTCCTCCGTTTCCAGGGCGACGCTGATGAGGGCTCGGGACACCCGTCACAGTGGATTATTCTGCAATGGCCAAGTCAATCTCCTGATCTCATCCCGATTGAGCATGCGTTTCACACACTGAAGACAAAACTACAGGCAGAAAGACCCACAAACAAACAACAACTGAAGTCAGCTGCAGTAAAGGCCTGGCACAGCATCACAGAAGCGGAAACCCAGTCTCTGGTGATGTCCATGAGCTCCAGACTTAAGGCAGTCATTGCCTGCAAAGGATTCTCAACAAAATATTAAAAATGCATATTTTATTTATGATTATGTTTATTTATCCAATTAAATTTGAGCCCTTGAAAATGGGGGGACTGTGTATAAAAATAGAATTACAACCAGCTTAAAGTCTGCACTTCGATTCCATCTTGATTGTTTAATTTTAATTCTATTCTGGTGGCATACAGAGCCAAAATTATGAAAAACAAATTCAGTGTCCAAATAAATATGGACCTAATTGTATATGTATATATATTTAAGTTTGACCTAGTGATGTTAGTGATGGCCATTAAATGTTGAAAAAATACGTGGTCAGAGTGAGTTTGTCTTTGACTTCCTCTGCTTGATGTGGAAGGTTTTTTTCTTCTTCCTGTCTTTGCTTCAGAGCTGCAATAGATTCATCTTAGCTGTTGTGTGGAGGGAAGCAGATTTCATTCTGACAACTATAATTATGACAACAACATGAAGATCATTCAGCTTCAGCTTTGTGAGTTTATTACTGTACATGCTTTCAATATATTTACATGCACTTAAGAAACTTGAAACAGTCACAAATTGTTTGATGCTTCACAGTAATTTTAAGCAGCTATCATGATGTTCATTTAATTTTGTTTTATCTTTTAGACATATTAATCTGTTGTCAAGCTGCAGTGTCCGATCTACTGACTGATTTGGGATCAAATGTGACCATAAACTGTGATCTTGATGAAAATGATGTTTATTGGATTTTACTGAAAACAGCAGATCCTCCAACAGTGATTCTACAATCATTCTCAACACCAACACCACCTTTTTATCATAATAAAACATTCAGAAAGAAATATTCAGTGCAGTTTAAACATCGTCTGGTTATTAATAATGTGACTGTTAATGAATTAGGAGTTTATTATTGTATGAACACTCGCACACCTCCAAAACTCAGCAACAGCACCAGAATATACTTCACCGGTGAGTTCATTTGTTCATTTTGTGATCAAAACAAATTGTTGTTATGTTTATTTACTATTCATTATGTGTTATTTACTACTTTGGTTTTTTAAGCACTTAGGGAAATCACAATTAACCCCCACAGTGGATGCTCCACACAGAGATGAATATGTTATAGGTATTCATTTCATATCACACTTTCTTTACAGAATCAAGTCAACTAACTGAGTGTCACAATCATACAGCGGTCTACTGTATTGATCAGAATCAAACACAACATCAGATTATCATCATAATATCTGCTCTGATGAACGGGCTTCTGATCATTGTGGTGATCCGTGAGTTATTTTTCTTATTGTTCTAAAATGATCAAATTAAATACACATTAGTGTAAAAATATCAATGCAATGTTGCTCTCTATAGGTGAAGTTTTTAATTTTGGCTTTTGTGTGTGTGTTTTCATATATATATATTAAATAATTATTATTAAATAATCTCTGCTGTTCAAAAACACATTCATACTGATCTGCAGACACGAGTTACATATCAGCCTCAAGATCCAAACCAATTGTAGGCATAATGAGGTAAATGTGAAGAAATATCTTTATTCATGTATTTATTGCTAAATTTCATTATAAGTTATAAGTTTATAGTTTATAAGTTTTAATTATTGTTGATACAACCTGTCATCCCAACAAAATATTGTAGCTTTTTGTCTGGATTAATTGAAATCAACCGCAGCTGAATGTTAATATTGTTTTCATTGTTTCTCTTTCAGTTCATAAAGGTGGAAAATATTCAGCAAGCAAACAGCAACTGTGTGACTACATAAAATATTATTAAAGTATTGTGTTTAAGTCAAGAACATATTCTTATGGTGTACTTTCATGAGTTTTTGAGATTATCATATTTTGATTCTTACTCCAGTAAAGTCAGTTTCTGTGTGCACATATTTTTAAGTCATGGCTACAAAAATGATTGAAAATGTAAATTGGTAAATAGAGATATAAGTACAGTGACACTTGACTATTTATTCTTTTTTTTTTTTTTTTTTTATATTATTGTTACAATTTATATAGGTTGTGTCCTTGTATTTTTTGACAGTGTAACTAGGCTACACAGTGTGGGTAAACTCAACTGAAGCTCTAACCAAAACCATAAATATGTTTGGTTGGTCACTTGACAGCCAATGACAAACAGGGTCTGTCACCTTTGTCTAGAGCGGAGGTTTAACCGAGTACAAGTTTCTACTCCCCTGCTGAAAAAAAACAATAGAACCCTACCCAAAACTCAATAGAAAATGTAATGGTTATAATGGGAATTGTATTGGTTTTAATGGAAATATAATGGTGTCTACTGGTATGTGATATATTCTATTGGTGGGATGTTAAATCATATTGGAAAAATGCCCAAAACACACTACAAAAAGGAATTTTGTAATGGTTTTACAGGAAAAAGCTAATGGTTTATAATGGTATTTTAATGGAAACCATTTGAATTTCTGTGATGGTTTCTATTGGGCTTTTTCTATCATATTTTTTTTTTATTTTTTATTTTTTTAGCAGGGTAGTTCTCACAGTTGTCTTAAACTCAATGGAATAAGCAGCATTGCAGTATGTCTGCTTTTACTGTAGCCTGCAGTATATCTACACAGTTAATTCACACATGTTTTATATTGCTTTGAATAATAAGCTTTTAAAGCTGTTGTTAAATATTTACACTTGAACTTCAATGGAAAAGTTTTGGGCGGGGGTGGAGGGACGGGGGCAGTGGAGAAACAGCGACCCCAAGTGGCTAACACCGGAAGTAAGTTCCGGTTTATTCCACAAAAAAAAAAAAAAAAAAAAAAAGACGATTTATTTTTGACATCAGGTTTTCAAAGCAAAATTAAATACATTTAATAACATTGTTTGTTTATATTTGAACTACAATTATCTGACTGTTCTGTAACCTCATTTGACTGAAGAAGAGAGATGCTTTACAGTCTGACAAGAGCTGCTTCCATTGAGATGCTAAAGTGAAGTAAAGTGAAGTTATCTGTATGTTTTGATGTTGCAAGGCTTTGTTTGAGGAAATCAGATTACTTAATACTGAAGTATTTAAGCCAACACAACAACACCAGGCTCACACAGCTTCAGTTCTGTATGAGTTTACTACATGAATCTAATATGATTTAATTTACTTTGTAGTTAAGGCCCTTTTCTTAAACAGCTTTATGAAATAATTTTAAGAACATTTGCTCTTCGTTACTTTGTGTTTGATTTGTTATCTACTCATACAGTGAGGTTTATAGCCTATGTTAACAGGGATTAACAACTAAAATTAAATAGAGGTCATTTGTTTAGAGAGCACAACCAACCCACCCTCCTTCAATCACTGTCCCACCCTAAACCTACTCCAAACTACACCACTAGAGGCTCTCTAGACCCACAATCCTCACTGCTCACAGATCAATCACCAAACTCAAGAGATATTTAAGACTATAAACACTTCATCAACACTTAACACTTTTTATTCCACTTAACACTGAAAATGAGTGTATTTATTCAATAAGATTATTGATTTCCATCATACTTTATGTAAATATACAGTAGCATACTGACACTGTGCATGTTTAAAACAAAAGAGTCAAACATCCCAGACAGCAACATAGTTTTGGCCCAGATCCAGCCCACATCTGGCCCGTGTGAAATTCATGCGGGCCAGATGTGGGCCGGATCTGGGCCGACACTGCTTGCTGTCTGGAATACAGCCTGCTCATAAATTTGCCATTCAAATTTCATTCAGGTTGATTTATAGTCATATCGGCATATAGCTGTTGTTTTGTATGTTTTCTTGGTTGAATCAAATCTTTTTGGTACACATTTGTTGTGTATTCCTTTTCATTGTTGTCATGTTAATTTGTCTTTAGTTTGACATATTATTCATCCAACAAATACCTGGAATTCAAAAGCAGAGCATTTTGCATTGTTTGTATTATATAATTGTATTGTGTTTCTGTATTACATGGACATAATTACACTATAGCCTGTTCTGATAGTGATCAGACTGGTTCTCAATACATAGATACGTGTTTAGTTTGCGTGTCAGCTGATGTTTGAAGTTTTATCACTAAAGCGTGGAGTTACTGTGGTGACACTCGGCTCCAGGATGCTGGAGATATAAGCACTGCCACGAGCCAAAAAAATCCTGAAGCCATTTCCCTACCAAATTTTGCTGCTGAGATACAGATGGGACTGAGCCATCAAGAAACTCCAGAGACTGACTCAAATCAAAAGAGCCTAGTGTACACTGACGTAATTGAATGATGTGTTATAGGAAATTAAACAATCAGATTTGGTAAATGATTAGCAGTTTTAATATTAACAAACAGAAAATTATTTGTAAGTACAACTAAATACATTTATCAATGCAAACGCAACATGAAGAAACCAGCAGCATAAGGGCTGTCAGCTAATCAGCCTCTTTCTAAAGTATTACAGGTGAATATACTGCAAGGTAAAACATGTAATAATAGATATTACCCTATACTTCCCCAACTGATTGATTAAACTAAGAAAACAAACAACATTGTATTACAAGTTTTCTGAAATGTTATGTTTAAATATGAAAACGAGGAGTTATCTAATTAAATATTTGCATATATTTCCAGAACAGAAATATGAACATTAGATGAAGCCAGGTTTAATTTTGTTGACATATTAAAGGCTTTTAAAGAAGTGTATTTTGAAGTTTTTATTTTAATTCAGAAAAATCAGGCAAATGGTAACCCCACTGTAAAAGCCCTTATAACAAATAAACGGCAGCGACTCAATGTATTTATGCATGTACTGTGTCAAAACAAATCCACCTTCAGCTCAAGGCAAGTTTATTTATACAGCACATTTCATACACAGTGGTAATTCAAAGTGCATTACATAAAAGGAAGTGAAATAGTCATTAAAAAAATAATCACAACAATAAAAACAAGGAATTGAAAAAAAAATTTTTTAAAAACAAAGAAATTGTATAAAAATGTATTTAAAATTAATTTAAAACAGTTAAGAATAGAAAATGATTATACATAAAATACAGTGCAATCAGTTCGGACGTAGCACAGTGCTCATTCAACAAATGCACATCTAAACAGATGAGTTTTGAGTCTGGATTTAAATGTGGCTAATGTTTTAGCACATCTGATCTCTTCTGGAAGCTGGTTCCAACTGCGGGCGGCATAATAGCTAAAAGCGGACTCCCCTTGTTTTGTGTGAACCCTTGGTATTTCTAACTGACTCGATCCTAATGATCTGAGTGGTCTGTTAGGTTTTTATTCAGTGAGCATATCTGCAATGTATTTAGGTCCTAGGCCATTGAATGATTTATAAAAAAGTAAAAATACTTTAAAATCAATCTTAAATATAACTGGAAGCCAGTGTAAGGACCTGAGGACTGGTGTGATATGCTCAGATTGTCTGGTTCTAGTCAGAATCCTGGCAGCAGCGTTCTGGATGAGCTGCAGCTGTCTAATGGTCTTCTTTGGAAGGCCAGTGAGGAGACCATTACAATAATCCACCCTGCTGGTTATAAAGGCATGAACAAGTTTCTCCAAGTCTTGACTGGAAACAAAACATCTAATACTTGCAATGTTTTTGAGATGATAGTATGCTGATTTAGTTACTGCTTTGACATGACTACTAAAACTAAGGTCTGTCTCCAGAATCACCCCAAGATTTTTGATTTGATTTTTAGTTGCTTGACCCCTAGAGTCAAGGTATGCATTCACCTTGAGAACTTCATCTTTGTTTCCAAATGCAAAGACTTCAGTTTTCTCCTTGTTTAACTGAAGAAAGTTCTGGCACATCCAACTGTTAATTTCATCAATGCATTGGCAGAGGGAGACAATGGGGCTGTAGTCATTTGGAGATAAGGCTTGGTAAATCCGGGTATCATCAGCATAGCTGTGATAGGCAGTTTGGTTCTTTCTCATTATTTGACTTAGTGGGAACATATACAGGCTAAACAAGAGCGGTGCAAGAACTGAGCCTTGTGGGACTCCGCATGTCATGGACGTCAACGTAGACTTACAGTATGCTCTCCTGTACTCACATAATAACTTCTCCCTTCTAAGTATGACCTGAACCATTCGAGTACCATCCCAGAAAGCCCGACCCAGTTTTCCAGTCTCTCTAGAAGTATGTTATGATCGACAGTGTCAGACGCAGCACTAAGATCTAGTAGTACCAGCACTGATATTTTGCCAGATTCAGAATTAAAGCGAATATCATTTATTATCTTAATGAGTGCTGTCTCTGTGCTATGATACTCTTGGAAACCAGATTGAAAATTGTCCAGGTATCCATTTGAGTTTAAGTAGTTGTTCAGCTGATAAAAACTACTTTTTCAATAATCTTACCTATGAAAGGAAGATTTGATATTGGTCTAGTTGTTCAACATTGTGTTATCAAGATTGCACTTTTTCAGAAGGGGCTTAACAACTGCAGTTTTCAGGGAGTTTGGAAACGTCCCCGAAAGAAGTGAGGCTTTCACCACTTCTAAGAGATCTGCTTCTAAACAGTTAAGCACACTTTTGAAAAAAAGATGTGGGAAGTGTGTCAAGATAGCAGGTTGACGATTTAAGGTGCTGTACTATTTCTTCCAAAATTTTGCTATCAATTGCTTCAAAAACAGACATAATCACTTCTTTTTGAAATTGCGGTCAAATCTGTGTGACCTCTGCATGACTAGAAGATGTGCCAATCTCCTTTCTGATATTATTTATCTTCTCAGAAAAGAAGGAAGCAAACTCATTGCATTTGCTGTCGGAGAGTATTTCACTGGGAATCTGACTTGGGGGGTTTGTCAGTCTCTCAACAGTAGCAAAAAGAGTGCGAGTGTTGTTTAAGTTACTGTTTATAAGGTTTGAGAAGAAGGTCTGTCTAGCTGTGGCTAGTTCCACACTGAAAGCATGAAGGCTGTCTTTATAGATGCTATAGTGAATTTCGAGTTTCGTCTTCCGCCACATCCGCTCAGCTTTTCTGCATTGTATTTTCATACTCTGAACTGCTGTTGATTTTCTCCAAGATGATTTTTGTCTGCCAGTCTTTTTGCTGACCTTTACTGGAGCAATATCATCAATAACATTCTTAACTTTTGAGTTAAATGAAACCAGGAGAAGATCAACAGAGTCTGCAGAAATGATTGGTGTTAAAGATATAGCCTTCATAAATAGCGCACTAGTGTTCTCAATAATGCATCTCCTTCTGACAGAGACAGATCTAGATTCAGTGGTAACAGAGATCAATATATCAAAGAAAATACAGAAGCAATCAGATAGTGCTACATCCTTAGTAACAATGGATGAAATCTTTAGACCTCTACTGATGAGTAAATCTAGAGAGTGTCCATGATTGTGTGTGGGTCCATGCACATGCTGAATCAGGTCAAAAGTGTTTAAAACAGTTATAATTTATTTTGTAGTTTTGATTTCTGCATTATCTATGTGAATATTAAAATCCCCTGCAATGGCAAGACAGCCAAACTCTGAGGAAATCATTGATAACAGTTCTGTGAACTCTTCAACAAAGTCTTTAGAGTATTTTGGAGGCCTGTAAATAATGATAAACAGAATGCGTGGAGCACCTTTCAGCATAATACCTATATATTCAAAAGACAAGTACTGACCAAATGACACTTGCTTGCATTGATAAACATCTTTAAATAGAGCAGCTCCACCTCCACCTCTCCTAACAGCCCAGAGTTCATCTGTATTTATAGACAGGCAAAGCAGTTCAGAGAAATCAAACAAGTTTCTGTCTTCAGTGATTGGAATAACAGATCTACTAAGTCAATGACGATATGACTAATCTCATACACACAGTGAGCACAAGACGAGGTAGTGATCTCTGATCTTATGAAGTTAAAGTACCAATACAATCTATATCTTTAATATCAATTCCATGTGGTTTACAGTACTCAACATAGCCCCATCTGAACAAATACAAAATATTGTTTTTCTTAAAGGTCACTAATATATTTAATGCAAAGATGGCTAAATTAACATTTCTTAATATATTTAATAAAAACAGAAAATGTCATTAACATATGTAAAATAAGTAAACCATTTTTGTTTAAATGAAGAGCTGCAGAAATGATGACACCCTTGATTAAAAAAACAAACGTAAAATTTTAGTATGTCCACCATAATTTTAAGTATACTGCTCTGACCCTTATTGGCACCATGTACAAGTTCATGACAATTTGTCACATCTGTCCTGTTTAACTCCTGGAGGATGCTCTCTTTAAACACCCTGACCTTTAATAGGGAGTTTTGCTCAATTTGTCCCTACAAAATCTGATGCATGAAATGGAGGGCCGGTGTCCTGCAGAGTTCAGCTACAACTTACCTGAACACTCCTGTCTTTAAGTTAGTGCCAAGGAAGACCTCGATTAATTGGTTCAGGTTTGTTTAAGTTGGGTTGGTGCTACACTTTGCTGTACAGTGGCCCTCCAGGAACAGGATTGGACACCCCTGGAGTAACCCAAAACATCCAACATTAATCTAATAATATATGAAATACACCCAACAAACATGGACTGGCATATAGCGTATTGTACATCCTTAAGACGCTAAAAACTAAGACTTGTAATTGTGATAAAGAAGACTAAATGAGTTTGGGAGCAACACAATGACACCTTTAGTAAGAGTAGAAGAGAGCTTTCATAATGCTTTGTATGAAAACTTGCAAAAGGCAAAGATTATTTAGCCTAAAATCTGTAAAATTACAAAGATAGACTGTTAATCTACTCCTGGAAATGTGTTTTGTTTAAAATCATCAATGGCTTCAGCAATTCCACTAGTTTGTAGTGTGTAGATCAAATGAGAAACTACATGGACTTATAAAAAAAGTAGCAAAAACAGCAAATTCAAGACTTTAAAGCATTAAAATTTATACTTTGACTCAAAAGTATTTCATCTGCTGAAACTGTACATTCAGCATCTGTAAGGAAGTCGTTTTTGAGACATTGATTAAGAACCTCATCCAAATGTGCATTTTATGTATGATTACATCAAATAAATCTGATATGCTCTACAAGAATAGATATATTTTAGAAATATAAAACTGTGAACACAACAGATGCATTATTTCAACTGCACAATTTATTGAGTCTTGAACACAGAGATCATCCACATACAATGAATACAAGTTTCTTCAGCTTTGAAAGCACCTGAGAATAACGCAGTAGAGATCTAAAGGCAAAAGTGTATTTTCACACTCTCATGAATCTCATGCATTTACATGAAAAGGCATATTATAACTTGTAGCCAGAACCTCATCAAACTGGAATCGTGCATATGAAGCAAATTCATTCAAGGTTGTGAATAAATACATCATATTGAGCTCTTCTGACATCAGTCAACATCTCAAACCTGAGCAACGTGTTTATCTGTTTTATCTTCTGCACTTTACATGATGTGCAGCAACAATTTAACAAATATAATATAATACAGAAAGAATACAAAATACATTCTGGCAAACACAACCAGAAAGAGCACTTGTTGTACAGAAATGTTAAGGCAGCAACATACTGATCGATTCAGTCACTAAACTATAAAAAGAGTTTCAAGATCTCAGTTTTTCAAGATATTATTCTGTTATACAATAAAAACAAACCAGTGCATGTGGCAATAAAATAAAAGATCAAAACACTGTCTTGTACAGCAGCTGGTTCATACACCAGAAGAAACCAATGAAAGATGTAACGATTCGAATAAATGTAACTTTTCTGTCAGAGAAAGTGTAAAGTGAAACTTTTAGACCTGTTTATGTCACTGTTGTTTGTTCTTCAATCCTGTCTGATGAGAATAAGGGAGCTTGAGCTCTTTTTTTTCTCAAGTAAAATATAATAATAACTATTAGTACTACTAATAATACTAATACAGATACTACAATGATAACTACATTTCGTACCGTTTCTGCTTGGTTTGGTTTTTCTTGATCATTGGTTTTGTTTCCTTTTTCAGTTGATTCTGCAACAAAACAGCAAAGAACAAACAACATTACTACATTATGATAAACACAACAGAACTGTTTAACATTTATATACAGCAGCATTCAGACAGGAACATATATAGTTGGTCAAACACTTATTCAGACTATTTTATTTCAATAAATGTAATTAAAAACATAAAATATTAATCAACCCGTTTCACACACCTTTGATGATCAGCTCCACAGTCTCATGTTTAGATGAGTGTGAGATGAGACAGGTGTATTTTCCTGCATCAGTGTGTTGAAGATTGATGAGTTTAAGTGAGAAGTTTCCTCTCAGATACTCTTCAGGGAAAGTTTCAACTCTGTTCTTGTACCGTGGGTCCTGTTGATCTACTGAAGCTTTACCCTTGATTATATCAAACACAATCTTGCTGCCATTGTGTCTCCAATACACATCAATGTCTCGAGGTTTATGATCATGTTGAGCTGAAGAAAACGGCAGGACAACAGAACCACCAAAAACAGCCTCTACTGTGACCTGAAGAGATACTGAAATGATACAAACTGTAAATATAGTTTATACAAGCAGCATGAATTAATCTTTCAAACATAGTTTGCTTCTTGCTCACCTTTATTCACCAGCGATGCAAAAACACAGATGAAGCAACAGCTGCAGAAACAGAAAACACATTTCTTAATCTCAGCCAGCAGAGCATTACAGCAACACTAATGTCAGATAATGACTCCCTTATCTTTGTCACTGGATAGTAATGATCAGCGAATTTACTTTGTGTTTGGATATCAAGAGTATGCTATTTTATATGAGGGATAGGCAGACAGATTAATTAATTTAGATCTAGAAAGAGTGTACAATAGTAATATAGTTTTTATTTGAAGCGTGAAGTTATATTGAGACACTTGGGGTGATTCTCCCCTCAGAACTGGGGCAAAAATAAATTAGCAAATGTTTTGATTTATGCCCCTTAATATAATATTGGAGGTGGCATCATCTTCCTGTACATACTAAACTCATGTCTAAATATGTTACAGTTCAGTAAAGCAGGCATCTTCACTCAAAACGTTATCTTCAATGCACTGCGAGACTATATTATCAACTAAAACAAACTGCACAAACAACTGTCAATACAAAAGCTAACACTAATTTCAAATAAAAATGTTACATACATAAATACAGTTATTTGATATCCCCTTTAGACATGAATTACTCTGTTTGATGTATTAATGACTTTCCTGTTAATTCTTGTTTTAAATAAAGCAGCTGAAGATCAAAACAAACCAGGCCGAACACAAGCACATTACTGAGAAGCTACGACTCATCTTTGTCAAAACATCGTTTCCATCGAGTCCAGCAAACATACCTGAAGATCATGATGCCCATTTATTATTCATATGATATATTAAATTATATAACTTATAAATATGTCTGATATAAAGGTAAAATATTACTTTTTTTCAAACAAAAAATAATGTAACACTTCCGTATCAATTTGCCATGCGCACCTCGATGACATCGAAGAAAGTGACGTCACCAGCAAACACGTGACATGATCGGCTCACTATTATAGTTATATTATAATAGATTATCATAATAGATTATACGATTATAGTTATTCTTTCCCAAAGTTACTAACATACATTTAAAACTCCTGAGAAATAATTTAATGTTTACACGCTTTTCAGCAAATGTTTACTCTTGATGGCTTTATGGTTATTGATAATTTACTGAATCTTTATCATTAATTATTGTTGTACATGTTTTGTTTTTGTTTTTCTTTTGTTTTTTTGCTGTTGTTATAACTCCAGCACTCTGTAAATCATGAACGGCGCAACAAAATGCAGAGCTGGTCTTTTATTCAACTTGTTCTGATTCAGAGAATTCAACTAACCATATCAGTCAGACAAATAACATCTGTTTTAGATTTAAAATGTAAAAAGCTGCATTATTTTTTCACACCTAATTAAAAAAAAAAAAAAGAAAAAGCCTCATAATGATAGTGAAAACAACAACAACAACAATTATTATTATTATTATTATTATTATGTGCACACAGACAAATCAAAATGCACTCACAGTGTTTCAACATCCAAATATACTGAACACTGAGTATATAATAAAATGTCAATTATGGCTGAAATTAGGCAAACAACTTGCTTGGTCAGTCAGAAGAAAGACCACCAGATCCATCAGCAAAACCAAAACCAGACCAACATCAGACCAGCACAAAAATAAGCAAAACAAAAAATGAAACAAACACTCATTTAAACACACAAACAAAACTCACATGAATACTGCAGTGAAGCTTGCTTTTATTCCTCTGGGAAACGCAGTATTCAGGATCATGATCCTCAAGTTAATCATTTCTCTGAAAGATGTATTATATATTCCTGCTCTTCTAATTGGGTCTCAGTGCAGTCAAGCTTGAATTCAGTTTATCATCACTGTAAGAGCAGGACAAACACAGAGCTTCCAGCAACATCCTCATTCAAGAGCTGCAAAGAAATTAAAACTAATTAAAGACAGAGAATTTAAAACAAGTCATTTTTTATTATTATTATTATTTTTTTTATCAATAATTACCTGTGCTGAGATTTCTTTTCTTTTCTTTTCTTTTTTTTTGTCTTCATATCTGGGCTCCAGACATCCAGAAAAATCTCTCTCCGAATGTCACACTGGACTGGACTGACAGGAACAGTAACTTTCTAAATGTTGTCAGATCAGATGAGCAGGTGTTTAGAGAGAAACTAATCATAGCACCTCCCTTTTTTACTTGCGCGCACACTCACACACACACACACACACACACACACACACACACACACACACACACAGACACACAGACACACACACAAACACATTGAGTTTCTGTGTTTTATGGGGACATTTCATAGATGTAATGTTTTTTATACACAAACTGTATTTTCTATCCCCTTACCCTAACCCTACACCTAACCTTACCCCTCACACACTACTGGCATTTTTAGATTTTCAAAAAGCTTAATTCTTTATGATTTATAAGATTGTTTCCTCATTGGGACCAAAAATGTCTCCACAAGGACAACATTTACTGGTTTTACTATTCTTGCAGGGACATTTGGTCTCCAGAGGGAATATCAGGACCATACACACACACACACTTTACTATCTGAATGGGACTGTACTTATATCCCCCCAATAATAATTATATAACTTAACCCTAACAGGAACAAGATAAATGTGTATTGACCTTATTGTCAATAATACAAACAAGGATTTCCCTGATTGTCCCCAAAAGTTGGATTTGTTGGATTTAACTCACTTCTGGGTACAAGTTTGTCCACAAAACAGAGACACACACAGTGACAGACATACACGTGCTGTAATCCCTGTACATCAACTGTCTACATTCCTGCTGTCATTAATACACTGTCATTTCTTGAGAACAACATGAATGCATATCATCCAGTTACACCCTCATTCACACCCTCATTTCATAAACTGAAAGAGAGAGAAACAAAATGGCCGAAAATAAATGGCATGAATTAGCATTTAACTGTTTGGTACATACATTTGTTTAACTATGTACATATACTCCTTTTCATTGTTATCATATTTGTCTTTAGTTTGACATATTGTCCAACCAGGCAAAATGCATGAGAAAGCAGATTTTGTCTTGTATGTATTATATCATTGGACAATGTATTATATGGACATAATGACAGAATCCTGTCTTCATGGTGCTCAGTCAGGTTCTTAAAGGGATATTTCACCAAAAAAAGGAAATTCTTGTATTAATTACTCACTCTCATGTCGTTACAAACCCATAAGACCTTCGTTCATCTTTGGAACACAAATTAAGATATTTTTTATGAAATCTGAGAGCTTTCAGACCCTCCATAGACAGCAAGGGTCCTTACACAAGATTTATTTATTTATTTTTTAATGAAATTCGAGAGCTTTCTGACCCTGTCAATGTCACATGGACTATTTTAACAATGTCCTTACAACCTTTCTGGGCCTTGAACGCAGTAGTTCTGTTGCTGTCTATGGAGGGTCAGAAAGCTCTTGGGTTTCATTAAAAAAAATAATTAATTAATTAAAAAAATATATTTAATCTCATTTTGAAACAAAGGTTTTATGGGTTTGGAACGACATGAGGGTGAGTAATTAATACAATAATTTTCATTTTTTGGGTGAACTAACCCTTTAAATACATTCATACATACATACTTTAAGTTTGTTTTGATTCATTTAGTTTGCGTATTACATGATGCTGTCATTCAATGTGTTTGTGTTTACTAGGACATTTCTAGTAAAGATCACTGACCGACTGAAGAGAAAGTCATAAATGCCCAAGTTGTGGGTACAGTAGATTAATGATGTTTCTTCTCTTTGTGAAAATATGTGGCCAGGGCTGTTGATCTTTAGTCATGTCTCTGGTGATTTATGTGTTTGGTTGTTGTTGTTTTTTTTGTTGTTGTTGTTTTTTCTCTCTCTGTATAAATGTGAAAAATTCATTGTCCCAGTGAAATGAACACTAGAGGCAGTAAAACACTTTTCTTTTTCACAAAAAATGATGGTAATTGGGGAAGATTATTTATCAGTGAAGACTCACTTCTGTATGGTTCAATGCACAATATTATGTTATGACCTCAAAACACTTACCACTGTACACTGTGGGTGTTTCACTTCAGAAAGCAGTCAGCTCAGGGTGCTGGTGTAGGCCAAGCTGAAGCTTTGCAGTAACAGTGACACCGTGTGGTGTGATCAAAGGAAATGCAAGAGGAATGAATAAGGAAATAAACGTATAAAATTGGCATTTTTCCACTCAATGTCAACTCTGTAACTGTAAGTTTGTTCAAGGCCTCATGAATCTCTCGACAGAATCAACCCTAAAGCTTTGTGTTCACATCTTCAAATCTAGAATCAGCAGATGTTGTTCTCTCAGTCAGTCTGCTTCACTGACAAACAGATGGCTATGACATTAATTTCCTTATAAAGTGAAGAAGGTGGTGGGCATTTGGTGTTGAAAAATTGTCTACAGCGTAGTCGAAGCAAACCTGACAGACTTCCTCTGATTGAAATGGAAAGTTTTTTTTTTTTTTGTCATCTTCCTGTCTTTGCTTCAGAGCTGCAGCAGATTCATCTTAACTGTTGTTTGGAAGGAAACAGATTTCATTCTGAAGTGTTTTAATCACAACAAACAACATGAAGATCATTCCGCTTCAGCTCTGTGAGTTTATAACATATTGATATATTTAGATGCTTTTTATAAACTTCAAATGGTCATAAATTGTTTTATGCTTCACAGTGGTAAGCAAGTAATCTTAATTATGATGCTTGTTTGTTTGTTTGTTTGTTTATTTTTGATTTATAGATGTATTAATCTGTTGTCAGTATGCAGTGGCAGATCTACTGACTGATTTGGGATCAAATGTGACCATAAACTGTGATCTTGATGAAAATGATGTTTATTGGATTTTACTGAAAACAGCAGATCCTCCAACAGTGATTCTACGAACATTTCCAACACCAAAATCACCTTTTTATCATAATAAATCATACAGAAAGAAATATTCAGTGCAATTTAAACATCGCCTGGTTATTAATAATGTGACTGTTGATGAATTAGGAGTTTATTACTGTATGAACACACGCGCACCTCCAAAACTCAGCAACAGCACCAGAATATACTTCAATGGTGAGTTCATTTACTCCTTCAATGATCAGACAAATTGGTGATGTGTTATCTACTACTTCATCTATAACGGAGACTTGACGGTTGTTACTGTAACTGTAACTCTTTCATTACAGAATCAGTTCAACTAACTGAGTGTCACAATCATACAGCGGTGGAGTTTATTGATCAGAATCAGATACAATGGCAGATTATTAGCATCATATCTGGTCTAATGAACGGACTTCTGCTCATTCTGCTGATCGGTGAGTTAATTTTCTTATTCTAAACTGATCAAAATGAATGCACATTAGTGTAAAATATCATTTTTATGTTATTTTTCATAGGCAGGGTGAAGTTTTTAATTACTTAATTATTTTATTTCTCCATATATATTTTTGCAATTTAAAGAAATAATAATATACAGTTAGTAAACACTGAATCTGAATTTTCTGTTTCATTCTTAGTTTTTGCTGCTGGAAAAACAGAGCAGTTGGGAAAAAACATTCATACTGATCTGCAGACAAAAGTTACATATCAGCCTCAAGATGAAAACCATTATAGGTACAATAAAGTAAATGTGAATTGATATCTTTATTTGTTTATTCATTGATTGATAAATGTCATTACTGTAAGTTTTAATTAATGAGGATTCAATATACTAAATTAATTGTAAAAAGCATGCGTCAGAATATATAACATGTTATTCAAATATCATTTACTTAAATCAAGCACATATTCTTAACAGTGTAATTTGGAACACTATCACACTTCTTACTCTAGTAAAGTCATATTCTGTATGGGCATACATCTCAAATTTTCAGGATATCCTTATATATCAATATGTATTTATTTGTTATTTGTTATGCCGTTTTGTATTCAGCAAAAATTTACACAGTGTAACTCCACAGGCATGCTGTGGTTAAACTCAACTGAAGCACTAACCAAAACCATAAATATGTTCCATTGGTTGGTCACTTGGTCATTTAACAGCCAATGAAAAAGTCTGTCACCTTTTTCTAGACTGGAGGTTTAACCTTGAACCGAGTGCAGTGTTTTTCCAGTACATTCATAGGCTACATATTGAAGCAGCATTGCAGTATGTCTGCTTTGTCTTCTGTATATCTACACATTTAAAGCAAATTTATTTATTTATTTATTAACTAACCTTGAAATATCAGTTTCAAAATAATTCTTATGGTACACAGACTTTTATTAAAGGGATAGTTCACTCAAAAATGAAAATTATGTCATTAATTACTCACTCTCATGTTGTTTTAAAACCGTAAGACCTTCGTTCATCTTCAGAACACAAATTAAGATATTTTTGATGAAATCCGAGAACTTTCTGGCCCTCCCATAGACAGCAACACAACTGAAATGTTCCCAGACCCAGAAAGGTAGTAAGGACATCGTGAAAATAGTCCATGTGACATCAGTGGCTCTCGGATTTCACCAAAAATATCTTAATTCAGAATGCTAAATGTTGACTAAACTAATAAAAACAAATCCAGCCAATACTGAGATCATTCCGCCCGTGCACGAGCCTGAGTGACTTCTTGGGAGAAATTGCAGCTGCCATCTTGTCAAGTTCAGGCATCAGGTAAGTGCCACTAAATAAATGTTATTTTTAGTTACTACATTTATCGACAAAATCGTAAAAAAAAAATTCGATGATTTTGAGTGGATATTTAGAAGTGTTTTGTAAGTTATATGTCAGAAGAAAAGTGGATATTTAAGTTAAGTGTATGTCAAGTTCACGTGTCAGGTAAGTGGCACTGAATAAATATTTGTAACGTTACAAGACTGAATTTGTCAAAACATATAGTAAAAAAGTGTAAACGTTTTATTTAAAATGTATATATTTATACACAAACGTACAACATATATAAAACATTGAATAATAATCATTGTATGAATTATGTCTGAGGGAAATGAACTGTTTAAGGGAACGTGGTCTTTCACCTTGTTTAATCCACAATACATTTAATGTCAAAAGCTGTGTTACTATAATTAATTTTAGGTTTGTTTTTGCATTGTTGTATGATATTTTTGTGTTTCCGTGACATTAAAAGATATGGAGAGCTTGTACGGTCTTTCTCTGTATGTTGATGCTTAATTTTGATACGACTAACCAAAATATTTGAAAAGTGTAATGCTAATGTAAACCACAGTAATATGCTTATATAAAGTAAACATGGGTGTGTTGAAATGGTTTTTGCATGTGAAAACTTTTGCAAATATCCCGTGAAGTTAAAAGATGACATCAAATGTGGCTAACAACCAGCCACAGTGAAATGGCGCTCTTTTCAAATGGAGCAAATTCCAAACAGCGTTTCTGGTCTTGTGAATGGCACTTCGGAAGAGGAGTTCATCATTCCGAACAAAAATTAATAACTGGATCCTTTCACAAGGCTGTTACAAAGCAGGCTGCATCTCAGTCAGTTCCCTAGGTAAAGAATCAGTATGTTGTATACACAAGTTTGTGTACTGGGAAAGACTATGGCTCAGTAAACATTGGGACAATTGTTCAGTCAATTTGTAAAATGTCACCACTGGTATTTATCAACAACAGGCAGGACCATTATATTTTGATATTATTTTTATGCTGTTTAAGGTAGCCTTATAATATGAAATGCACATGTTCTGTTACACATCCTTGCAACAAATGAACACAGTCAGTGGCGTAGGCCAACTACCAAAGTCCCCTTAAGACAAGTCATGTCACTCGGCAGCCATCTTTGAAATGCCTCTCTGCCAGCTCCTCTTTGAATGGGGAAACATCACATTCTCCAAAACTGTTCGCCAAGCTTAAGATTAAATTTCATATTTGAAATCACCAATGGAATCTGATGTGGGATTACAAATTTATTTAAATGTTTAATTTAGATTCCAATGTAATAGTGTACAAACTGAAGAAGTTATATACCTTGTATTTAGCATTTAAGGTGACAAATGGTGACATGAGTCAGATCACTACATCAGATGCAAGAGGTCCCTGCCAGTTCCTGTTCTCCTATTGTAAGTGAAATGAGCCAAATGAGCCAGACTTGAATCTTTTGTTCTGCAAATGGCTTTCGGAGCCCCCTGGCCCAGACATGAATCGTTAGACTGATTGGATTATCAATGCAATCGAGTGTTGTTGATTGGGTCTGTCTTTCTCATTTGCATGCTTTGTTTAAAGTCGTCACCCAGGTGCTTGGTCTCCATTCCTAAGCACTGCCCCCTAAATGTATTTAAAACTACAATGTATCACTGCTTTAGTTAGACTTGGATGACTACAGCAACGCGCAGCGAGTTCTCAATAAAGAGTAACTTCTGGATGAAAGATATCCCAACGTCTCCTGGTCTCTGCTTCGTAGAAGAGAAAAGTTCACAACACTGACAACAACTGTCTCATAAATGTTGTTTATTTTGCTCAAATAGTGTTAAAACAGCTTATTTCTCAGGCTAGATCAGCCAGTGCGCATGCGCAGTCCTAAGCGCATGTCTCCGAATGCTGACTGTTTCTATAGCAACCGGGACTTCTAACGGCAGCTGCAGTGATGCGCTGACTTTACCGATTAGTGATTGGCTCTTTTGCTCAGAAGGTGGGACTACGTTCGATAGAGCTGCCATATTGAGCATTGCATTTTTCCCCATTCAAAACTATACGAGTGACATGTCTTGGGTATTCTATTTCAGATTGCTTCTGTTTAATTCTCCAATCTAACAATTTCCCTGCCTTTTCACCTTGATCATAATAATTTTGTCATAACATCATAGCTGCTGCTTTTTTGGCAGATAGTTCATTATATTTAGTTCTAAGATTCAGCAGTTCCTGATGAATAGTTAAGTCATTTTTATGTGATAAGGTATTTTCTATAAGTTTAATTTTAGTATCCAGTTCAGTCCAGGGGCGCGGGAAGTGGGGGTGCTGAGGGTGCTGCAGCACCCCCTGTTTTTTTCTGTGGGCAACCGTTTAATTGTTGGGAATATTAAAAAAATAAAATCGGAGTGTCTATTTAAGTGCAAATAGCCATGTTGTTGGCAGAGGCTATTTACACTAACTCCACCCACAAACGTATGATTGGGATAGTCAAATTTGCAAAAGACGGTCATCAGTTGTTAGATTCGGTGGCGCACATGGTAAAGCGTGTGTCACACTTCTTTTGACACGATCGACCAGAGTTTGAATCTGCCTTTTGGCAAACTTTTTTTCTCCCTTTTTAAATTTCAAATCACATCAGAAAAGCATTTATTTTTTCATAAAAATGAAGGAAATAATCAAAAAGTTGAACATAAAGTATCGGGTAGGTGTAGGGAGGGCTTTTGTCCCAATAAGGTGGCATCCATTTAATAATTTGAAATAAAATTTAAAAATTACACTCAATAAGTTATTGCATACTATTTTATAATGTATTACAATGCAGAGGTACAGATAATTGCCACTATTTGCAATAAGTAATGTTTTTCTCTAATAATGTTTTTCGCCACAATTAATCATACCCTTTTATTCAATATTTGCAATAAGTAATTAGCAGAATCCTGCTATTTTAACATAGAATAAATAGAATATAAAGCTATTTGCACTGTGGAAATAGCATATCACTAAAGAATACTGCTATTTTCACTTAGTGTAAATAGCCTCTATCGCAACCCCACCCACCACCCCCGCGTACAGCACCCCCAACCAAAAACATCTTCCATCAGCCCCTAGTTCAGTCAATTCTTTCTTATAGCTTTTTGATTTACTGCTTGTGACACTTAGAATAACACCTCTGATGAAGACTTCAAAAACCTCCCATCTGATACTGGCTGAGGTTTGTGTTGTATTAATATCAAAATACATATCTATATGCTGTATAATATGTTTATTGAATTGATCATCTAGGAGCCATTTGGGGTGAAATCTCCATTTTGGAGGATTTCCTAGTAATTTGGGGTCAATGTAGGTGAGTGATAAAGGGGCATGGTCTGAAATTACTATAGAATCATAAGAACAATCAGTAATATATGACATAAGTGTTGCAGAAATAAGAAAGAAGTAATCAATTCTAGAATAAGATTGGTGTGTTCTGGAGAAGTAAGAATACTGGATATCCTTAGGGTGTAATTGTCTCCATATTTCAACAAGGTTTAAATCCTGTATAAAATAATACAGGGTCTTTCTAGTCTGTGTGTGGGACTGATCAAGGCCAGATGAACGATCTCTAATTGGATCCAATGTGCAGATTAAATCCCCTCCCATCACATAAAACCCAGAAAAGGTAGATAAAGTTAGAAAGAGGTTACTATAAAATTTTGGGATGCCGTCGTTAGGGCCATAAACATTAAAAGGATTCAGTGGTTTAGTTAATAATGTCCCTTGAACAATTAGGTATCTACCTAAAGGATCCTGTTTTATCTTATCCAACTGAAATGGAATTGGTTTGTAAATCATTGTAATTACCCCTCTTGCTTGAGAACTAAATGAAGCTGCAAATACCTGGACCAGGCCACCTATTACGTATTCTACATATGTATTTGGGCATTAAGTGTGATCCCATTATAATCAGTGATGCTGTCTACACTGGATGCGGTGCGGTGCGGCGCGACAAATCCCGACAGTAAACTGCTGACTTGTTCTATTTATGACGTACTGACACAAAGTTCAAATGATTTGCAATGCTTTGTCGCGTCCAAAGCCATAGAGAGAGAGAGTTGCGACAACTCCGTTGACTCCAATGGGAGGGTGGGAATTAAAATAGACAAGAATTTGAAAAACAAAGCACATTAGACTCAGTGGACAATCATACTAAATAGCAAAATTGTATTATACACAACTATTGTATTACAGAAGTAATCATACCAGACATTTATTTTATTACTGTATAATGTGCTTAAACTTGTTATTGCATGCTAGTAACCTACTGTAGAAGCACTGGGTGCTGCGTGGTGGAAGAGGAGCTTTGTCACAGGAATGATGTGAGATGGGATGATGCAGATCAGGAATGCTGAGGGTACCGAGGGTAAAAACATAAGGTAAGTATATAACAATAATAATAATAATAAGTATATAATAATAATAATAAATAATAATTTTAAGGACTGCTGATGCTGCATGTGAAGGGTGAGGATCAAGATTGTACATGCCAGGAATGAAAAGGACGAATGATGTTATAGGTCAGGAGTCGTGGTGACCAGTGATGTTGGCTGGTTGCTGGTAGGTAGAGGAGCAGTGCTGTTGCTGGTGGCTGGAGGAGTGGTGTTCTTGGCTGAGGGACGGTAGGTGGAGGATCAGTTTTGTTTGGCTGAGTAATGGCAGATGGAGTTTTGGTGATGTTGCTGGTAGGTGGAGGAGTGGTCATGTTGGCTGAGTGATTATAGGTGGATGATCAATTTTGTTTGGCTGAGGGATGGTAGATGGAGGATTAGTGATGTTGCTGGTAGGTGGAGGAGTGGTATTGTTGGCTGTGTGATGGTGGAGGATTAGTTTTGTTTGGGTGAGGGATGGTAGATGGAGGATTAGTGATGTTGCTGGTAGGTGGAGGAGTGGTATTGTTGGCTGAGTGATGGTGGAGGATTAGTTTTGTTTGGCTGAGGGATGGCAGATGGAGGATTAGTGATGTTGCTGGTAGGTGGAGGAGTGGTATTGTTGGCTGTGTGATGGTGGAGGATTAGTTTTGTTTGGGTGAGGGATGGTAGGTGTAAGATTAGTGATTTTGCTGGTAGGATGAGTAGGGTTGTTGGTTCAATGATGGCCATTTTTTAAGAGTTTTTATTTTTATTTTTTTTGTCATTTCGGGGTTTTTTTTTTGCATCAATTCTCAACCTCAGCCGTACAAATCTTTTAATGATTTTTTCTTGTACTCCACAGCATGATGGAAGCTTGCTGGAGAGTGAATGAGCTTCTTTCTCCAAGGCACCCACTGCGTTAGGGAGCTCCATAAGGGAGGAAGTAGTCTTGGTCCGAAACAGTTCCTCAATTTGGTTAATGAAATCATAGGCTTCTTTCGAGGGACGACAAAGAGCACCTGCCTTGAACTCTTTTAAGTTCACTAAGAGGCTATTTTCATCAGCAGGACTGTCATCATTGTGCTGTGTGGCAGTTTTGCATTTTCCACAGATGTTGGTAAACCCGTTGACTTTGTGGACAATGTAACCAGCAAGATGGAACAGAATACATTTCTCAGTTTTTGTGAGGTAATGTGCTGTCCTGTTCTCTGCCATCAGCTGTTCAACTCTGGCAGATGGGGTGACAGTTTGCTGCACTGTATCCAGGAAGTCTGCTAAAATGCTATTGTCATCTTCCTGGTAGCTCCCAGACCTGATGGTGGTGAGGAATTGCCCCACTGATATTATTCTTAGTGCATGATGGAATTCCACTGGAGTTGGTACAGGATTTTTAGACCTCACACAGCTAAATGTGTTTTCAAGGCAGTCTTGTGTGAACCTTGAAGTTAACACAAATCTGTGTCCTCGTGCCAGCATTTCCTCCTGTATGGCCAAAATTGATGTTGTTGCCGTTATCACCCCTGTTTGAACAGGTTTCCAACCTCCCTTTAGACCCACCTTCATCCTCCGGAACAGATGGATGATATCCTGGAGGAAGATGATGGCCTTTTCAAATTCCTCCATCTTGAACTCACTCAGGGCTGTAATTGGATGACGAGATGACATAAGATCAAACTGTCACAGAGCTGCCCTCTGTTCCCTCTGCCTAGCCCCTTTTGGTATTAAGACATGAACACATACTTGGGTTTTAAACTCTTTATTTACCTTGATGTGTCAGCAGGGTGGAAGGATGGATTATACACACATGCATATACATTTACACCCCTGCAGCTAGACCGTTGTGTTCAGACTGGCCACCTGAACACTAAACCCGCTGGACATTTAAGTTTTGCTCATAAACTGTTTGCTATTTTCTGTATTGGCATATATAGTGGCGGCCATCTTGAACTGAGTAAAAGACCAAAAAGGGCTTTTGTCAGTTGTTATATACCTTTGCTGTGTTGCATCATGGGGAGTGGGAGATACCAAGTCTGAGTGAAAAGGGGTGGAAACTGTTTTATGAGTTCCTGCACATGACTTTCTGTAATTGTTGATGAATTGAAGTTGTGGTATATTATGCTATTGACATTGATGTATTGAAGGAAATGGTGTTTAGTCGATTTTTAATCTTTTTATGTGATTATAACTTCATAGTATGGTCATGTGATATTACGGCTACTGAGAAGTGGTTGAACCCATGAGTATAAATTCTCACGTAATTAAGAAGTCGGAGTCTTTAACTGGTGTGCAGTGGGTGCTGTAACTATTGAGGAGTACTCTGACTGAATCATTGTAAGACCTGAACCAAGGTTATTAGTTTTGTTTCTGTACTTTGAAGTTGAATTTTGTTTGTTTGTTTTTTAAGGGGTTTTCCCCTATGGAACTTCTTTTTATGTTTTTTTGCACCTGTGAGCATTCTGCACTTTATTGGCTTGGGAAAAAATAAATAAAAAGTAACAGCTGGCATTCAACGTCCTCCCTTCAGTATTTTAAGAACTTTAGATGGTGTCCCTAGTGGAACCGTGACAAGTGGTGTCAGAAATGGGATCATAATGCCACCCAAGACCAGACAAGATCGAGGTGTAGTGCCACAAGAACAGCCAGGTTTGAATCAGGAGGCACCCAGCTCTACTGAGGGTGCAGAAACAGTTGCTGAGGGTGGGAGTGACCCAATAACATCTTCTCCTGCAGTGGGCTTTACTGAAGGAACGGTGTCAGAACTGGCCGGCCTGGTTAAAGTTCTCCTGCAGTCACAAGCAGCCCGTGACGATCGGATGGAGCAAGTAATGGTAAAGCAAGACCAGCGCTGGCGGAATATGCAGCACCAATTCCAACAGATTCAGCACCAGGTCTTAGAGATCCAGGCTGGTGGGGATCGACGGGGAAGCCAGACAATCTCTCCAACCGTAAGTCCAGTGCGTATAGGAGAGGGTACATCAGTGGGAAGTATTGAGCCGAGATTACATCCCTTGACAAGAGATGATGACGTTGAGCAGTTTCTGACGACTTTCGAGAGGATGGCCACTGCATGCAGATGGCCTAAAGCCAATTGGGCGATAAGACTGGTTCCCCTGTTAACAGGAAAGGCACGTAGTGCCTATGTGGCCATGGATGGGGCTGATACGGAGGACTATGACAAAGTCAAGGAGGCCATCTTTATGAAATATGAGATTAATGCAGAGATCTACCGGCAAAGGTTTTGCTCGTCAGAGATTCTACCAAATGAGACCCCGCGGGAGCTCTATGTGAGACTGAGAGATCTCTTCTCAAAATGGGTGAAGCTAGAGACGTGCACTATGCTGCAGATGTCAGAACTCATTATCTTGGAACAATTTATGAGAATGATAAGCCCTGACATGGCAGTGTGGATTAAGGAGCATGATCCGGCTACAGCAGAAGAAGCAGCCAAGCTTGCAGAGAGGTACCTAGCCGCGCGCCGAGATGCCCAACGCAGTTTTGGAGGTCGGAGTCAAAGAGGGCCAAGTAAGTCTGGGGGTGAGGGTGGTCATGCCCAAGGCAAAGGGAATTTTGCTTGTAAGCAAGGGGATAGATCTAACAAACAGGAAGTTAGATGCTACTATTGTGGAGAGTTAGGACATACTAAGCCTTTTTGTCCATCTAGGAAGGTTAAGCATTCTGTTCTCTCTTATGTTCCATGCCCCCATCCGCCACACCAGTCTTTGCAAGTACGTACCACAGAAATATTGACGCAGGTACTTGTGAATGGACAGTCAGCCAAGGCCTTAGTGGATACGGGTAGCACTCAGACTCTAGTGCATGACAGCTTGGTTCCTGAAGATGAATATATGACTCAGAACTTCAGAAAAGTTTGTTGTGTGCATGGAGAAGTTAAGGAGTATCCTACTGCTGAGATTTACTTAACAGTGCAGGGGCAGACTTATTTGTTGCAGGTGGCTGTCTCGTCCCACTTACCTTATGAAGTGGTTCTGGGGCAAGATCTCCCCATTCTCTGTGAGTTGGTGTCTCAAGTTCAGTCTTGTTATGCAGTAACCCGGGCCCAGAGTGCTAGAGCCGACTTCAATGAGTTGCCATTTGCTGATGCTGATGTTGAGTTAGCCGGTGAGAAAAGACGTAAATCTAAAAAGGAAAGGCGTAAGCTTAAATTTGAGGGTAGTGTGGAGAGTAGGCAGGTGGAGGAGCTGCCGTTACCCGAAGGGCCACTTAACATGATTATTCCTGAGGAGATAGCTGAATTGCAGAGGAAAGATTCTACAGTGCAGGATTGGTTCCAGAAGGTGTCTGAAGTCGATGGGGTGAGAAATGACATTGTTTCTTGTTTAATGGAGGAAAAATACATCCTGAAGAAAGGTATACTTTATCAAGTGAAGGGGGAAGTTGAGGCATTAGTAGTTCCTGAATCAATGCGCCATACCATTATGACTCTGGGACATTCTGTTCCATGGGCTGGACACTTAGGCAAGCATAAAACATTAGCAAGGATTGCCTGTCGGTTCACTTGGCCTAAGATATATACGGATGTAACGGAGTTCATTCGTACTTGTACAGAGTGTCAGATGACTTCAGGAAGGAGAGTGGCACCTGCCCATTTATTACCATTGCCAGTGATTGACACACCCTTCAGTCGCTTGGGAATGGATGTGGTGGGGCCCCTGGAAAGAAGTAGGAATGGGAACCGGTACATTTTAGTGATCTGTGATTATGCCACAAAGTATCCGGAAGCCTTTCCCCTTAGAAACATCAAAGCTAGACAAGTAGCTAACTGTCTGGTGCAGCTATTTTCTAGGGTGGGTGTTCCCCGGGAGGTTTTAACAGATCAGGGTACTAATTTTATGTCCTTGCTGTTGAAACAGGTGTACCAACTGTTGGGGATTAGGGCTATTAAGACCACACCTTACCACCCCCAGACAGATGGTTTGGTTGAGCGGTTCAACCAAACCCTAAAAAGCATGCTGCGCAAGTTCGTTTCCAAGTCCGGGTCAGACTGGGACCAATGGTTACCATATCTGTTGTTTGCTTACAGGAGGTGCAAGCTTCCACAGGTTTCTCCCCATTTGAACTGTTATATGGCCGGCAGGTGAGAGGCCCGTTGGACCTGCTTAAGGAACAGTGGGAGGGACCCAAGGATGGTTCGTGCAGTGTGGTTCAGTACGTGATCCAAATGAGAGAGCGTTTGGAAGAGATGACATCATTGGCCCAGGAGAACATAAAAAAAGCCCAGCAAACTCAGAAAGTGTGGTATGATAAGAAGGCAAGGGAGAGATCATTTGAACCGGGCCAAAAGGTGCTGCTGCTGTTGCCTACCAGTGAGAATAAGTTGCTAGCCAAGTGGCATGGTCCCTACAAGGTAGTGCGGAAAACTGGCAGTGTCACCTATGAGATCTCTATGCCAGAGCGGGGGAAGAAAAAGCAAACCTTCCATATTAATTTGTTGAAAGAATTCCACCCTAGGGCTGAGTCAGAGGCTGTTCAACTCTGTATTCGTGTGGTGGGGGAAGAAGAGGAACCGACAGAGCAGTATTTTCCAACCAGCTGCACCCAGCAAGCAGTGGATGTATCCCATTTAGAGCAGCCCCAAAGAGACCAGGTGAGACAGCTGCTGGATCCTGAGTTGTTTCAGGAGAAACCAGGGCATACTGACCTGGTGTTGCATGATGTCATTCTTAGAGAGGCAACACCAGCCCGCCAGAAGAGTTATCGGATTCCTGAACGCTTGGTAACGGTGCTTAAAGATGAACTAGACATTATGCTCTCCATGGGTGTGATTGAACCCTCCCATAGTGAGTGGTGTAGCCCCATTGTCCTAGTCCCGAAAAAGGACGGTACCCTGCGGTTTTGTATTGACTTTAGACAGATTAACAGCTTGTCTAAGGTAGACCCTTACCCGATGCCAAGAATTGATGAGTTGGTGGAGAGACTGGGCAGAGCCAAATACCTATCCACAGTGGACTTATGCAAGGGGTACTGGCAGGTTCCTTTAACTGCCAGAGCTAAAGAACTAACATCTTTTAAAACCCCTTTTGGGCTATACCATTTCCGGGTTATGCCATTTGGCCTGCAGGGGGCACCAGCGACTTTCCAACGCTTAATGGATCAGATCCTGCAAGGCACCTGGGAGTTTGCTGCAGCCTATCTGGACGATGTGGTCATCTTCAGTGAGACCTGGGAAGACCATTGTCAACATCTGAGGCAAGTCCTAGGGAGAATTAAGGCAGCAGGTCTTACCATCAATCCCAAGAAGTGTACAATAGCTAAAAGGGAGATCAGCTACCTGGGATTTGTGATTGGAGGAGTCATTCGCCCGCAGTTGGATAAAGTAGCGACTATCCGAAGGTATCGTCCCCCTACCACTAAGAAACAGGTGAGATCTTTCCTTGGCTTGTTGGGATGGTATCGCCGATTTATACCTAACTTTTCTGCCAGGGCCTCTGTGCTTACAGATCTCACTAGAGCTACAGTTCCCAACAAGGTGGTTTGGACGGAGCAATGTGAGCGAGCTTTCCAGGACTTACGAGAGGCAGTGTGTGGAGATTCCGTTCTGCTGAGCCCGGATTTCCAGAAATTGTTCATCCTGCAGACGGATGCCTCAGGAGTTGGACTGGGGCGGTGTTACTGCAGGAAGTGGATGGAGACCGCAGACCAGTGGCCTTCTTGAGCCGGAAACTGTTCCCTCGAGAAACACGTTATTCGACAGTGGAGAAGGAGTGCCTGGCCATAAAATGGGCCACGGATTCCTTCCGGTACTACCTTCTGGGGAGACCCTTTGTGTTAGAAACTGACCATCGAGCTCTGCAATGGTTGGATCGAATGAAGGACTCCAATGCCCGGATTACAAGATGGGCTTTGTCTCTTCAGCCCTACAAGTTCACGGTAAAATACTGCTCGGGAGCCAGAAACAAGGTTGCTGACTTTTTGTCCCGTATCTCAGAGGACGTAAATACTGAAAGGGGCTTTTCGACCCCGGTTCTTGGAGGGGCGGAGGCTCGTCACTCAGGACGACAGTCGTCGTCTGTAGAAGGGGGGGGGAAATGTCACAGAGCTGCCCTCTGTTCCCTCTGCCTAGCCCCTTTTGGTATTAAGACATGAACACATACTTGGGTTTTAAAAAAAAAACTCTTTATTTACCTTGATGTGTCAGCAGGGTGGAAGGATGGATTATACACGCATGCATATACATTTACACCCCTGCAGCTAGACCGTTGTGTTCAGACTGGCCACCTGAACACTAAACCCGTTGGACATTTAAGTTTTGCTCATAAACTGTTTGCTATTTTCTGTATTGGCATATATAGTGGCGGCCATCTTGAACTGAGTAAAAGACCAAAAAGGGCTTTTGTCAGTTGTTATATACCTTTGCTGTGTTGCATCATGGGGAGTGGGAGATACCAAGTCTGAGTGAAAAGGGGTGGAAACTGTTTTATGAGTTCCTGCACATGACTTTCTGTAATTGTTGATGAATTGAAGTTGTGGTATATTATGCTATTGACATTGATTTATTGAAGGAAATGGTGTTTAGTCGATTTTTAATCTTTTTATGTGATTATAACTTCATAGTATGGTCATGTGATATTACGGCTACTGAGAAGTGGTTGAACCCATGAGTATAAATTCTCACGTAATTAAGAAGTCGGAGTCTTTGACTGGTGTGCAGTGGGTGCTGTAACTATTGAGGAGTACTCTGATTGAATCATTGTAAGACCTGAACCAAGGTTATTAGTTTTGTTTCTGTACTTTGAAGTTGAATTTTGTTTGTTTTTTAAGGGGTTTTCCCCTATGGAACTTCTTTTTATGTTTTTTTGCACCTGTGAGCATTCTGCACTTTATTGGCTTGGGAAAAAATAAATAAAAAGTAACAGCTGGCATTCAACGTCCTCCCTTCAGTATTTTAAGAACTTTAGATGGTGTCCCTAGTGGAACCGTGACACAAACCAATGATCAACTTGCTGCAGGAACCATGCTGTAGTCAGGTTGGACAGAGGGCGATTTTCTTGCTGCACCATGTATTTCAGTCCAGCACTTGTTGCCTTACTGAAAACATTGAGAGCAGGACCAACTTTAATTTTATCAAAGTGACTTGGCTCAATAGCTGCAGCTGTTAGATGGGGAGCTAATTTTAATACCATTCCTTCCTGAAAGGCCATTAAATCCTTAATAGGGACCACTGAAACCTCATTGGGCGGAGATTCTCTCTTTGACAACATCTTCAGGAATTTTAAACACCTGTCCACGGATGAGGGCGCTTTTAAGATTTTTTACCACATGTGGGACATCAGGCATGAAATAAAGACGCCTGTCTGGTGTTGCTGGATGTGGCACAGATGTTTTGGTGTGGTCAACCCCAAAGGATTTCCACATGGCCTGATTAGGGCTACCCATATCAGTGGTAACATCAAGCACATGTAGCCCTATGGATGCTGCCCTCTCTACAGTTTCAGTAATTATTGGCCTGTACTCTGCTCCATTGGTAGAATTGCCACTGTAATGATATGCCACTACTTGTTTCCACCGTGTTGTGTTTCCAGCCAACATAAACACACAAGCATGTGTTGCTACCCCTGTGTGACCTGGTAAAGTCACATCACCATAGAGTTCGCCTGTCAGCATGTGCAGCTCCACACTTGGAGTGATGGCCATTTCATCCAAGGTCAACACACACTCCCTTTCAAGGTTTGTCAATCCATCTACCTTCAGTTTTAGGAAATCAAAGACCTCTGGCTCAAAACGAACACATTCCATCCTCCTTTGCAGGGTTCTGATTGCTGGCAGGGGAATCTGCATTCCCTGCAGGGTCTTGTAACCTGTTGGACCAGCTGTAAAATGTATTTGTAATGCCTTCCTAATTGTTTCATTGCTCCATTTCATCCCTTTTGTGGTTAGTCTGCCTAATTCCTTCATTTGGTCTGTTGAAAAAGTTTTCTTTAATTTTCTGTCCCTAATTTTCATTTTTTTCTTTAGAGCGGCATTTTCCTTCCTTACTTTTCTCAGTGCTGCCTTCATTTTTTGTTGATTTTTTTTCTTGTCTCTTTAATTTGTTTAATAGATCCATTTGACTGGCTGGTGTCTCACTGGTATGCTGACTGGCTGCTGGCTGACTGGGTAGTATGAGCTGTCCCTGTGCCTGCCTCTCCTCGCTAGCCATATTCTCTCTTTCTTCACTGTCACTTTCCCTTCTCTGTGTCCTCATCCCTTCTTTCCTCAGTCTTTGAAACTGATATAAGTAAAATACATGGTATTGCTATTTTTTTAAATTTTGAATATAATGTATCAATTAAAAAAAATTAATTAAAAAAAAAAAATATATATATATATATATATATATATATATATATATATATATATATATATATATATATATATATATATATATTACTGCAGTTAGTGAGATTTCATACTATTTATACTTGTCATCTGTAACAACATAGTTGTGATCAGCAGCTGTGTGCTCTATGTTCACAGGTCCAGTGGTGCATCGTGGTGCAGGGGCCCTCCTCTTTTGACCACAGGACGATGCACAAAGATTGTGGGAATAGCATCTGGTCTCAGCCTAATCCTGGCCTTTTGGTCCTGACAAATTGGTCTGCCTCAAAATGTGCCTGCAGAGTGATTTGGGTTTACTTCCCACACACAACTCTTTGTTGTCTAGCAGAGGTGGGTAGTAACGAGTTACATTTACTTCGTTACATTTACTTGAGTAAATTTTTTGGGTAACTAATACTTTTAGAGTATATTTAAAAATAGGTACTTTTACTCTTACTCAAGTACATTTTAGTGAAAAACGGTACTTTTACTTCGTTACTGTGGGCGACGCTCCTCTCGTTACTTTATCTTAATGCGATATAGTTAAAAATCCTTCAATTTATTCCAAACGCACCGTCTACTTTTTTTTCTGGGCAATGAGCGATGCCCGTTCACGAATGATTCATTCTTTTGCGTCAATTCTGTTCGAAGGCTTGATCAGACCAGTTGGCAAACCAAGTGAATCGGTTCGTGAATCAGTTTGAATGATTCGTTCAGTTCCCTGCCGCACGCGCTGAGTCGTCTGAAGCGGTTCTCACTCAGAGTTGTAACATCAAGAGCGCTGAAGACGTGGCTCTGGATCAACAGTCAGTTGAAAGCAAAGGCTATGGTTTGCTAGCTATGAAGATCTTTATTAGGCGAACACCGCGTGTGTTGCCGGTTCCACAGGTATAGATTCGATTACAATACGACACCACTATGACATTACAGTATGTACCTTACACATTAAATACTATGTATAATTTATTCATTAAATAAGCGGTCACAGAGTATGAAATAAACACCCGCCAAACCCACGTTAGTTCCAGGAGGAATGCCTTTGCCTAGACACAATTAATATTGATATTTTCACAATATTTACGCTTGCAGAAATAAAGGCTACATTTGTTTACATTTTGCAGAACAGACGGAAGAAGATCCGTCAATGTGCATTTGTTTCGTGATGTTCAGATGTTCTGTAGCGGTCATGTGAGGAGTTTTCACTCTTCTCCGTGTCAGAGGTTATATACGTACATATATATATATTTATAATACATAATTAATATACTTTAAACTATAATTTAATTTAATTCAGTGATGCAAAACAGAATTTTTATCAGCTGTTACTCCAGTTTTTAGAGTTGTATGATCCTTCAGAAATCATTCAAATATATTGATTTATTACCAGTGTTGTTGAAAAAACCAGGATATACTGATTAGGTATGTTTTAGCTGGTCGGACCAGCATAAACCAGCAAAGGACCAGCTTAAATCAGCTCAAACCAGCATCCCATGCTTCAAAACATATCTTACCAGCATATGCTGTTTTTTCAACAGGGAACAGATTTGCTGCTTAATATTTTTGGAACCTGTGATTTTGTTCAGGATTCTTTTATTAATAGAATATGTGTGTGTGTGTATATATATATATATATATATATATATATATATAGAGAGAGATATATATATACAGTATATGTATATATAAATTTAATCTAAATATCTATAGATAAAAATAGACTATATTCAGTATATGATCCAAAGTAACTAGTAACTAACTACTTGAGTAGTTTTTATCCGGTACTTTTTACTCTTACTCAAGTAACTATTCAGACTATTACTTTTACTTTTACTTGAGTAAATATTTCTTCAAGTACTTTTACTTTTACTTGAGTACAGTTTTTGGGTACTCTACCCACCTCTGTTGTCTAGCCACAAACTATCCATATCCCATAGTGTTTCAATGCACCGTATTAGGGAACACTTTATACATAGTTAAAAGACAACCAAGAACATGAGACAATTTTATATGAATTCACATCACATCAGTAATTGATGATTTGCCATTTGATGACAACTAATGAAGTTCCACAACTTCAGTTGAAAAACAAAGACTGCAACTCATCTCCCAAGACAATTTTCTGTGTAAGCTTATATAACTGTCTAACCATTTCTCTCGTCCTTTTCTCCTTCTCTGTTTTAGCAAAAGAACCACAAGGGGAATCAGTGGAATCAAGCCATGAGACAATTAAATATGATTACCTCACAAATTTTTTTGTTGTTGTAATTTTTTCTTATATTCAGGTCGCTCCTGCTGACTTGTGCAAGCCATTTTTTTTTCTCCTCTCTCTCTGTGTCAGTGGGGAAGCCATACATTCATGCTCCATTCTCTGACCGATTGGAGCATCCCCATGCAGCACAGCAAACCATGGTGGAAACTACACAAGAATAACATGGAGGAAAGGACACACACAAAATGCTTGAAATTATATTTAGTTTATTAGAAAATGATTTATTGTAAATAAGTGCATAGATACATTCAAAATACATAAAGTATTTATGATTATATATGTATGAACTAATTCTGGCAATTAATTTAAATTAAAAACAATTAACTGATCACATTTTTCTGTTTCTATTGCAATTAAGCAGACATAAAATTTCAATTGTATTTTATATGGTAACAATTTCATAATGAATCCCAAAATTAATGTAGAAACAACATCATTATATTTTTATAATATTTTATGTTTACAGGCATCTTTTGCTAAGTACTAATACCAATATTGCTACTGATGTCTCTTAATTATTTTCTCAGTTTCTGGGAAATTAATTATAGCCATTCAACATTACAGTATCTTTGAAAGCCATTTAAAAAACAAAAAACAAAACATTTAATAGGCTTTAAATGAACTTAAAACAATCTGCACATAAACATTATAAATGTCAGATTTAGCTGTGCCTTTAATAGCAGCAGGGCTAAACACTAAGAGATACTAAAGAAACAAAATAATAAAATGTCAAATAACACTAAATAGTCTTCACTGTATAAATGAAATATAGCTACAAATTAATTAGCGATAAAGCTACAAAAGTTATTCAAGAGCAGTGAGTGAGTGGTTTATTTATTTTTAGTTGTCTTCTGTGCAACATTGACAGACTGCAGCATGTATATTAGCCTGCTGTCACATTTATGTTCATTTAATACATTTTATTTCAGTTAAGATTGTGCTTATGGGAATACGCCGGATAAGACGCAAAACTAACCCAGATAGCAAAATCCCAGCAAACAATGGCGGTCCACCAGCGTTTTTTGAGCGGTACAAATTCAGCGGCTTAATACGGTCGGACCACCGTCGGCACACCATCGGCGAGCCGACCAATCTAAAAACGCTGTCGGTCAGCAGTTTGCCGCGGCTGGGCCTCCGTTGGTGCACCAGTGGCAAGCGGAGGGTCCTGTCCTGTGTTTCTACTGAGCTCTTACATGACATCTTTGTTTTATAAATTATATATATATATATATATATATATATATATATATATATATATATATATATATATATATATATATATTATATTATATTATATTTATGTTTTACATTACATTTTACAGTTAAAAGGAATCTGAAGCACTGAATAAAAATAGTTCTAATTATTAACAAAAGTTTAGTATAAAAACTGCAAGCACATTTTTAAACGAAATAATTAGTTTGAATGATCGTAAAAACAATTACAAAATCTAATAAACAAATAGCAAAAAATAAATTAATTAAATAAAAATAAAAGTGCTAATTTGTCCCACTATCACGTACGGGTTGCAGTTTACATCTATGTATGAATGGGTCATATAACTACAAAACGATTAAAATTCAAAATTATATAAAAAATTTTTGTTGTTGTTTATGTTTATTTAAGGACCCGCGGCCACTCTGCAATCTCCTGGCAGAGTTTCACACTTCCCATCCACAAAATCCAGCTCCATGTGGTCGAGGCCGCCCACTTCGATGTTGAAATCTTCAGCCCTCAGGAGCAGGGCATGGAGAGGGGGATTCTGTCATGGAAACACCAGGCTCATCCACCAATCAGCGATCACAATCCCCAAAATTCTGAGCATGCACTCCTGACAATCATTTACCCCTTATTAACTCAGCACTATAAGAAGACACAGCGCACACAGTCACATTGTCTGGTCTCCCTTGTGGAATAAAGACTCATGCTGCTCACTTACTTGCGATCCACTACTGAATCTCCAGATCTCCAGCATCTTCCCCTGTGTGTTCATGTGTCTGTCCCTAACCTACTTACCTGTTTCAATGACAGGAAACTAGCTCCTAGACTCCACTCACTCTCACACTGTGCCTCACGATCTGGTAAAGAGAACGGTCTCATTCGTATCGTCATTTCATCTGCCAAAGACTCTATATTTGCCAATACTCACCTGCCATTGTTTATCAACAAACTGTACAATAAACCCGCCTGTTCGGTTCTAACTTGCTGTTGTCTGGAGTCTGACTTCCCGTTAACAGTTGAGATATTTCGGTCCCACTTTATATTAGATGGCCTTATAAATAAATAAATACAAGTAGTTGTAGTAGAAATTTCGGTCACACTTTGGGACTAATTTATTTATTTATAAATAAATACTGTGTTTAGGTGGAAAAGGTTAGGGAATAGTTCGGGATGCTGCCTACAGTACAAGAGCACAATTTGTTCAGTTTGATTTCATAAAACAATGAAGAGGATTTGCATTTGAGACCATCTACCCATTTTGTGCAATGTGTTCGGTGGAAAATATAATTTGATGTGCATTAATATATGTGTAAAACCTAAACCTGATATGTTTTAAAAATGGTAAGCACGCCAATTATATTCTTTTAATTTAAGGTTTGTGGATGTTTTATTCTCAAAACTATTATTTATAGCAGGTGTTAACAGTGAAGAACAACTCGATTACATTGAGGATGGGGGTCAGCTGGGGTTTTAAAAATCAGTAAAGTTAATTTGGTAAGCAGAAATAACCACCCATCCGTACATTCTCATCTCTTCCTGGCGTGTATCTCTTACTTCCTTTTTCATGTTTGTACAGTAGTAGCCTATTTTGTAGTTCAGTTTATGGGACGAGTATTTAAATAGTAAAGAGTATTTAAATAAATCACGCAACATGATTTAATAAGGTTTTTGGTATTCAGTTTGCTTGTATTTGTGCCCATTCACTCAATTCTACTTTTCTTAAAATTCCTGTTTTCTCCAATTTATCCAATTCTGCCTCCACTTTGGGACTAATTGCACAAGGCCCTGGGCGAGCCTTAAAGGGTCATGAAACCCCAGTTTCAGCACTGGGCGTTCACACCTTAGATCTGAAAAAGACTCCAGAGATGTGCGTGTAAAACTGTGGAAAATTGGGAGTGTAGAGGGTGGGAAGAGGGAAGAAAACGACCAAATAAAACACAGATCTACAACACACATTATACAGACAGATGAATATTAAAATATATTTAAAACAGAAAGAATAAAGGCATAGTTACTTTTTGTTTGCTCTTCTTTAGATTTTCGGTCAATATAATTGTTTGCTGTGTATCACAATAATCCGTTGCGTTATCGTGTTCATGATCAGACGTCGCCTACCACTGTATCAGCACCTTTATTCGCGCATATTTCATTTGAAGAAGATATGTGCGCGAACACGGTGCTGGTTCATGGTTGTAGCACGAGAGAATATGAAATATACTCACAAACACTTGAAACAAAGGGGGATCTTTCTGCCACCACCGAAGCTCCGCCCACAGAAAAACGTCACAATGTTTACTAACAGGAAAAAATTCATTCAAAATTGGTTTGGAACAACATGAGGGTGAGTAAACCATGACAGAATTAAAAAAAATTTGTGCACTATCCATTCAAGACAACTCAATTGTTCAACTATTCAGTCATTTCTGCTGATCTCAGCTAAAAGGTTAAAATGTTGCCAAGTAAATATAAAGTTGTCATGTGTCCTACCTTGTGTGTCTTATTTTCAGATAGTAGTAGATCTGCCAGGATCCTAGCTTGATCCTAGACAAAACACAAAGTTACAGAAATTTAATTCACAATTAAGCAACATTTATGGACAGCTTATTTTTATGAATCATAAGACAACTTTCAACCACAACAAACTTAGCAATGGCAATTACCTGATATCTTTATGAAAAACCAAAGCAACTTTAGGATAAGTGCAAGTAGAAATATAAAATATAAATTTTCCATCTATATTAGCGAAGTATATAATTATATAACTATAATCAGAACTTAAAAAGACTTCACTGATATTCTTCTAAACCAACACAAAACACAAAAAGACTGACAGGGTGATCGACAAACTCTGCCAATTCAGTCTGAATCAAAATGGTGGCACACACTACATTATATCAAACATGACTGGTCTTTAGATGTCATAATGTCATTCTTGTGGGATGTTAGTTGAGGTTTGTGATTTTTCATCTGTGCTGTGTATTCATGATTTGATCAATGTTTAGCTTTAAATTTCAATCTAATATTCACAAAAAAATTATAGTTTGCTTCAGAAGACTTAACATTTGTGCTGCTGGTCATTTCTGGTCATCATTACATCTGCATTAATAGCAATTCATCAAAAAATAAAAACTGAAAAACGATGCATTTAAATAACTGTTTATAACGTGACAAATTACATCTTGTACAACACTAAAGCCCATCAATTTGTTTAATGTGAATTCTACTTACTTCATTTTAGGCTCATATTAGTTTTGCAGCCGTCCTGTTGCCAATGACATCACACCAGCCCTCCCTACCTTTGCTCTGAAAAGATTGATTTCAAAAGCACGACAAAAATTTGTTAGTATGAATTTTAAGTAAGACAATGAGGAGCAAATAACAGTGTAAAATATTAACTAAAGTTAACAAAACAGCCATTATATACGGTCCTCAGCCCCTTTGTTCACCGGGGCTTCGGCGGATTTAGTAAACTTGATCAGCATCACATGGATATTCTAGATGAAACTGACAAAGCGGATAATAAATAACGATTAACAAAAAGTTTGAACGTGTTGTAATACAGGGAATGTGTGTTTGCTTTACCTTGCTTCAGATCTGTGGCGCGAGTGACGGTTATGCCGAGTTCACACTGCACGATTTTCAAACTCGTCGGATCGCTGTTGTTTTCACACTGTGTGACTATCTGGGAAGCATTCAGTCGCTGCTGTGTTCACATTGCACGATGGATCGGTGACAGGGGCTTTCACATTGCACGATTTCACAATAGGAAGAATCGCCGACAACTCTGTCTGATCCGCAAACTACGTTTCACAACAAAACACACGCAAGAAGTGATAAGGAAATAACGCGAGAACCTGCGTGCGTCAGCCCGTTGTTCTGGAGCGAGACTGGAAGTATTAAAAATATATAGCCTGCAAATTGTCTGTGCGCTGATTTCCAGCTACAAAAACAAAAACAGATTATGCAGGAGGGAGATGCAGGGAACAGAGATTGTGTTCTGCAAAGAGTGGTAAATAATAATTTTGCAGTAACTGTTATGCTGATATTGCGGCTGGTCAAGCGTTTGTGCTTGTTTCTGTATGATATAATTGTACAAATTAAAATACTGATATGGTCTATAACTCCTCACCGAACTTCCCTCTGCCCTGTATCTTTGTCTCTCATTAGCTGAAGGTCATCGTGATGTAGTTTTCAGTCAGAAATCATTGCACACAGCGTGATTGTGAATCGCCGACAGCTCCAGATATTAGCATGCCAAATATTTCACAGGCGTCGGCGATTCTCTCTGATCGCCTCTTTGGTAATTCACACTGCGCGATTTTCACTCGCGTGAACGAGCTCCGATTTGCCTCCGATGTCGGGCATTTGTCGGCGATTTATCAAAACCTGTCGGCGAGTGAAAAATCGGGCTAAAATCGTGCAGTGTGAACTCGGCATTAGAGACGAGGAAGATGGTCAGTCGGCCGTCTCTCTAGTTTAAAAATATAATTTGCGGGTTTGTCTGTGTCCAGCTGTGAGAAACCACAAAAAAATAAAAAATAAATAAATCTCTCTTAATTTACCACCACTGACAAACTGTTGTGTATAACACTGCATATTTAACACTTGCCGTTGATAACTTTGATGTATGGCGCGTTAACTCCTTGCTTCTTTGCTAGCTAGCATTACACACATTGTGATAACTGAGCTGGTTAATCTTCAGATAAAGTTGACAAAACACAAAACGGTTCAAAAGTGCTTTAAACAGGAATACAGAAGTTCGAAAGCTTACCTGTTATTCTCCGTGACCGCGTCGCGAGGCGTCCGGCTGTGGTCCCGTGAGTGAGCTGCAGGCTGCAGCTGGGATGAGCCGCAAGCGGACGTGACTGACAGAAAAATGCGCGCGGTTTTTGAAAAACACCCGGATAATATTTTGTCTCGAGTAAAATTAATTACGTTAAAAGGATTAATCTATGCTTAATATGAAATAATTTATGTATTTATTATATTATGGCTTAGTTATTTAATTAGTTATGAAAGGTATTATATCTTTTAGTTTAGTAGATATAAAGCATAATAACCTAGCCCTATGTTGTACAAACGTGACTTCTCGAAAAACAATGTTAGATATAATGAATTAAGCTCATTTCTTTTAAATATTTTGTGGTCTGCCATTTAGATGTAATGATCATAGGCTGTATGGTAATAACAGATTAAAATAATTTATAGTAATTTATTTAGATTGAGTTCTGCTTTACCTAATTAGCTTTTGAGTTCACATCAGAAATATATATTGAGTTGAATTAACTTTTTAAAATTTTTGAGTTAAATTAACTCATTTCATTTAGTGAATTTCACTGTTAGGTTTTATAGTATACACATGAGTTAAATTCAACTACATTTGATATTACCTATCTTTCATTCTGCTTTCTAAAGACTGGTTGGAAGTCATGATATTAATCACAATTTTTTATTGAACTAACAGTTATAATTTTGTGTGTGTGTATGTATATATATATATATATATATATATATATATATATATATATATATATATATACCTCAAATTAGTATTTCTTAGGTATTGTTATTGATGCCATAATTTGTAAATTAATATATATTAAATTTATACATGTATGTTTATATACATTAATATATATTTTATGCACTCATCTAAAGTGCTAAACCAAAACCATGTTCCACTGGGTTTGACACTTGACAACCAACGACTCTCACCTTTGTATAGAGTGGAGGTTAAACTGTGAAACGAGTGCAGTGTTTTTGCAACACCTTTATGAAGTTCTCACAGTTGTCTTAACCTCAAATGAAAGACCAGCATTGCAATATGTCTGCTTTCATTGTTCACTAGCTCTACACAATTAGTGCACATTTAGCACTTGACAAATGTGTTGGCCTGCTGGTGAGTCATAAAATATAAGCCAGCAGCTACCATCACTTGAGATTCCAAAAAAAAAAAGGAAACACTAAATTAATACCCATAGGCTCCTGACGATATTGTGACGAGTTCTCATCAGCGTTGCCCTGGGGACAAAGGCGAAACACCTGCACCGCCTCATCAGGGCTGGGCCGGTCGCACCTGAAGCTCATCAGTCCCCAACCATATAAGCCGGACGCGGCTGGGTGAGAGGGGGAAGACGGACTTCGTGCTGATTGTGGCTTAATGTGTGCACTCTTCTCTCGTTTCAGAGGCCAGCGACTGACCGACCGACCCAGCCCTGACAAAAGGAGCCACGGAATTGTCACCGCACGGCACGAATCACACACGGAGAGCACCGCACCTCAGCCACCAGCCACCAGCCACCTTGCACCTATTGCACTGCACTTTAATTGAATAAATCCACCCTCCGGGGTATTTATTTTGAGCTCTCCTTGTCGCGTGATTCTTCCACCCGTCACAGTGGTGGAGAATGCGGCATGAACGGAAGATTTCACCGGCAAGTGAACTCCACCTTTTAATCAGCGGTTTTTTCTCTCTTGTGCACTTTAGGACGGTTGGTACTCCTCCCCTAGGATGGAAGAACTGCTCCGGCAATTGACCGACGTCAGCCTGCGCCAGCAGCAGATTGTCGAACATCTGGCCACGCGTCAAGGCCAGGCTGATCAAGAAATCGCCGCTCTTCGCACGGCCGCCCGCCAGCGTTCCGTTACCCGACCGGCGTGCAGGCCGCCCAGCTCTTGCCGAAGATGACCGCACACGATGACGTTGAATCATACATACAGATGTTTGAAACTACGGCCGTCACGGGCGATGGGACCCGACGATTGGGCCCGGCGCTGGCCCCTCCTCACGGGCGAAGCCCAACGCCTTCTTCAGCCTGCCAGCGGAAGCGGCGGAAAATTACGAAGAGGTGAAGAAGGAAATTCTCGCCCGCGTGGGGCTTTCCCCGACGTGTGCGGCCCAGGCATTCTTCGAGTGGACATACCAACCCCGGCGGCCCGAGCGGGTCCAAGTAGCTGAACTCTCTCGCCTAGCCCAACATTGGCTGATGGTAGGCACCCCACCGCCGCCCAGGTAACGGAACGCGTGGTCGTTGATCGCCTCCTCCGAGCCCTGCCCCGCAGCGTTCGCCCCGCCGTAGGCATGAGGAGCCCAACCACCACATCAGAGTTGGTAGAGGCGATCGGGCTGGCTGAGGCGGCCCATCGTCGCGAGGCCGGGGAGCGAGTACCACCATTTCCCGGAGGGTGGTCTCAGAGCAACGCACGCCGGAGGGCATCTCGCGACCGGTAGACAGGACGGCGGCCCCCGAGCCTCAAGATGAGCCCATGCCAACGGCTTCCTCGTCCCCCAAAACCCGGACCTGGTGGGCAGGCTGTGTCGTCCATCAGGAACTACCGAAAGGGGCTCCAACGGCCACGGTTAGGATTGGTAACCGGCATTACAGGGCGGTTCTAGACTCGGAAGTGCCGTCAGCCTCGTCAGACAGGAATACTGCCCCGCCGCACGAGACCAAGGCTACAGTACCCATTACCTGTGTCCACGGGATACACGGAGGTCCCCGTGCGCCGCCTCACCATCGCCGCGACCCCAGGTTCATGGCCAGTGGATGTGGGACTGGTGAAGGACCTGCCCGTGGCGGTCCTGCTGGGACGAGACTGGCCGGGTTCGAGGCCCTGCTCGCGCCACCACACAGCCTGCCTATCCCCACGGGGCCGCCAGACGACGCGCTGCCAAGAAGCCCAGCGGTCGTCCGTTCTCCTGGCCTCGGACAGTGGGCGCGATGGTGAGTCCCCTCCCTAATACTAATCTCTTTTATGATGTGTTCCAGCAGGTCACGGGAGGGGGCTCATTTGGCCGGGCCCAGCGAGAGGATGAGAGGCTGAAACATTGTTGGACCCAAGTGCGTGTCCTGGAAGGGAAGGACACCCAGCCCAAGCCCCATCCTCTCCCCCACTTCGTTGTGGAGAACGGCCTGCTCTACTGTGTCGCCGAGCGAAGGGGGGAGACAAAAAAGTTGCTGGTGGTCCCCAGGTCGAAGACAGAAGCGGTCCTGCACTTGGCTCACGCCCACCCGCTAGCCGGACACCTCGGGGCAGGCAATACTATCCAAAGAATCCGGGACCGGTTTCACTGGCCCGGCCTGGAGGCCGAGGTCCGACGGTACTGCCAAGCCTGCCCCGAGTGCCAGAAGACATCGCCGTACCACCCTCCCCCCTCGCCGCTCGTCCCACTGCCCATCATAGAGGTGCCCTTCGAGCGCATCGGGATGGACCTGGTAGGGCCGTTGCCAAAGTCGGCCCGGGGACATGAACACATCCTAGTCATCGTGGATTATGCCACCCGGTATCCCGAAGCCATCCCCCTCAGGAAGGCCAACGACCATCGCACAAGAACTTTTCTTGTTATTCAGCCGGTGGGCATCCCTTCGAGATCCTGACCGACCAGGGAACACCGTTTATGTCGGCTAATGGCTGACCTCTGCCACCTGCTCCGGGTGAAGCAAGTGAGGGCGACTGTGTACCACCCCAGACGGATGGCCTAGTAGAGCGGTTCAACCAGACCCTTAAACAAATGTTGCGGCGAGTCGCCGAAGATAGGAGAGACTGGGACCAAATGCTACCCTCGTCCTCTTGATTCGGGAAGTACCACAGGCGTCCACCGGCTTCACTCCGTTTGAGCTACTCTTGGAAGGCAACCTCGGGACTGCTCGGCGTCGCTAAGGAGGTTTGGGAACGCCAACAACCCACCCGCACCGGTCCCTTGTCGAGCACGTCTCCGAGATGAGGCACCGGATAGACCGTGTCATGCCATTAGTCCGGGAACACCTGGCCAAAGCCCAACAGGCCCAAGCTCGCCACTACAACAGGCCAGCTCAGCCTCGTCACAATATATTGAGGTCTTATGAAGCGAAACGATTGGCCATGTGCAAGAAACTCAACATTATTTGCAACATTATTACCTGTAATCCATAGCCTCAGGCAAACGGGAAGTCTGATCACTTTTCTGAACTGGTTCTTTCAGACAGTGCACTGGCTCAAAAAAATAATAATTCGAGCTCACGCATGCATACAATGACCTGCACATCAGTTCTTTGGTCCGAGTCGGAGCTGTTTCCTCAGTTCAGTGTGCTGCTGAAGTAGCTGGAGCGCTATGAGTTGGCAAAAATTTATGCTTTATAGGATGTACGCTGTTTTGGCTCATTTCAACTCATTTCATTTCAATAGATATTTATTTGATATTATTTCAATAGATATGTGAGGCCTTTGAGTAATGCAAGTCAATGAATGACTGATTTAGAAGTGGACAATGGCCAAAATCTTATACCTTGGTTTAAGTCATTTAATATCATTGTAACTGTACAGTACAGACTTTAATAAATCAGATCTGATAACACATTTAGCTTCTAATTGTTACAAACCGTTTAATTGTTGGGAATATTAAAAAAAAAAAATCGGAGTGTCTATTTAAGTGCAAATAGCCATGTTGTTGGCAGAGGCTATTTACACTAACTCCACCCACAAACGTATGATTGGGATAGTCAAATTTGCAAAAGACGGTCATCAGTTGTTAGATTTGGTGGCGCAGATGGTAAAGCGTGTGTCACACTTCTTTTGACACGATCGACCAGAGTTTGAATCTGCCTTTTGGCAAACTTTTTTTCTCCCTTTTTAAATTTCAAATCACATCAGAAAAGCATTTATTTTTTCATAAAAATGAAGGAAATAATCAAAAAGTTGAACATAAAGTATCGGGTAGGTGTAGGGAGGGCTTTTGTCCCAATAAGGTGGCATCCATTTAATAATTTGAAATAAAATTTAAAAATTACACTCAATAAGTTATTGCATACTATTTTATAATGTATTACAATGCAGAGGTACAGATAATTGCCACTATTTGCAATAAGTAATGTTTTTCTCTAATAATGTTTTTCGCCACAATTAATCATACCCTTTTATTCAATATTTGCAATAAGTAATTAGCAGAATCCTGCTATTTTAACATAGAATAAATAGAATATAAAGCTATTTGCACTGTGGAAATAGCATATCACTAAAGAATACTGCTATTTTCACTTAGTGTAAATAGCCTCTATCGCAACCCCACCCACCACCCCCGCGTACAGCACCCCCAACCAAAAACATCTTCCATCAGCCCCTAGTTCAGTCAATTATTTCTTATAGCTTTTGATTTACTGCTTGTGACACTTAGAATAACACCTCTGATGAAGACTTCAAAAACCTCCCATCTGATACTGGCTGAGGTTTGTGTTGTATTAATATCAAAATACATATCTATATGCTGTATAATATGTTTATTGAATTGATCATCTAGGAGCCATTTGGGGTGAAATCTCCATTTTGGAGGATTTCCTAGTAATTTAGGGTCAATGTAGGTGAGTGATAAAGGGCATGGTCTGAAATTACTATAGAATCATAAGAACAATCAGTAATATATGACATAAGTGTTGCAGAAATAAGAAAGAAGTAATCAATTCTAGAATAAGATTGGTGTGTTCTGGAGAAGTAAGAATACTGGATATCCTTAGGGTGTAATTGTCTCCATATTTCAACAAGGTTTAAATCCTGTATAAAATAATACAGGGTCTTTCTAGTCTGTGTGTGGGACTGATCAAGGCCAGATGAACGATCTCTAATTGGATCCAATGTGCAGATTAAATCCCCTCCCATCACATAAAACCCAGAAAAGGTAGATAAAGTTAGAAAGAGGTTACTATAAAATTTTGGGATGCCGTCGTTAGGGCCATAAACATTAAAAGGATTCAGTGGTTTAGTTAATAATGTCCCTTGAACAATTAGGTATCTACCTAAAGGATCCTGTTTTATCTTATCCAACTGAAATGGAATTGGTTTGTAAATCATTGTAATTACCCCTCTTGCTTGAGAACTAAATGAAGCTGCAAATACCTGGACCAGGCCACCTATTACGTATTCTACATATGTATTTGGGCATTAAGTGTGATCCCATTATAATCAGTGATGCTGTCTACACTGGATGCGGTGCGGTGCGGCGCGACAAATCCCGACAGTAAACTGCTGACTTGTTCTATTTATGACGTACTGACACAAAGTTCAAATGATTTGCAATGCTTTGTCGCGTCCAAAGCCATAGAGAGAGAGAGTTGCGACAACTCCGTTGACTCCAATGGGAGGGTGGGAATTAAAATAGACAAGAATTTGAAAAACAAAGCACATTAGACTCAGTGGACAATCATACTAAATAGCAAAATTGTATTATACACAACTATTGTATTACAGAAGTAATCATACCAGACATTTATTTTATTACTGTATAATGTGCTTAAACTAGTTATTGCATGCTATTAACCTACTGTAGAAGCACTGGGTGCTGCGTGGTGGAAGAGGAGCTTTGTCACAGGAATGATGTGAGATGGGATGATGCAGATCAGGAATGCTGAGGGTACCGAGGGTAAAAACATAACAAGGTAAGTATATAACAATAATAATAATAAATAATAATTTTAAGGACTGCTAATGTTGCATGTGAAGGGTGAGGATCAAGATTGTACATGCCAGGAATGAAAAGGACGAATGATGTTATAGGTCAGGAGTCGTGGTGACCAGTGATGTTGGCTGGTTGCTGGTAGGTAGAGGAGCAGTGCTGTTGCTGGTGGCTGGAGGAGTGGTGTTCTTGGCTGAGGGACGGTAGGTGGAGGATCAGTTTTGTTTGGCTGAGGGATGGCAGATGGAGTTTTGGTGATGTTGCTGGTAGGTGGAAGAGTGGTCATGTTGGCTGAGTGGCGGTAGGTGGATGATCAGTTTTGTTTGGCTGAGGGATGGCAGATGGAGGATTAGTGATGTTGCTGGTAGGTGGAGGAGTGGTATTGTTGGCTGTGTGATGGTGGAGGATTAGTTTTGTTTGGGTGAGGGATGGTAGGTGTAAGATTAGTGATTTTGCTGGTAGGATGAGTAGGGTTGTTGGTTCAATGATGGCCATTTTTTAAGAGTTTTTTTTTTTTTTTCTTTTCATTTCGGGGTTTTTTTTTGCCTCAATTCTCAACCTCAGCCGTACAAATCTTTTAATGATTTTTTCTTGTACTCCACAGCATGATGGAAGCTTGCTGGAGAGTGAATGAGCTTCTTTCTCCAAGGCACCCACTGCGTTAGGGAGCTCCATAAGGGAGGAAGTAGTCTTGGTCCGAAACAGTTCCTCAATTTGGTTAATGAAATCATAGGCTTCTTTGGAGGGACGACAAAGAGCACCTGCCTTGAACCCTTTTAAGTTCACTAAGAGGCTATTTTCATCAGCAGGACTGTCATCATTGTGCTGTGTGGCAGTTTTGCATTTTCCACAGATGTTGGTAAACCCGTTGACTTTGTGGACAATGTAACCAGCAAGATGGAACAGAATACATTTCTCAGTTTTTGTGAGGTAATGTGCTGTCCTGTTCTCTGCCATCAGCTGTTCAACTCTGACAGATGGGGTGACAGTTTGCTGCACTGTATCCAGGAAGTCTGCTAAAAAGCTATTGTCATCTTCCTGGTAGCTCCCAGACCTGATGGTGGTGAGGAATTGCCCCACTGATATTATTCTTAGTGCATGATGGAATTCCACTGGAGTTGGTACAGGATTTTTAGACCTCACACAGCTAAATGTGTTTTCAAGGCAGTCTTGTGTGAACCTTGAAGTTAACACAAATCTGTGTCCTCGTGCCAGCATTTCCTCCTGTATGGCCAAAATTGATGTTGTTGCCGTTATCACCCCTGTTTGAACAGGTTTCCAACCTCCCTTTAGACCCACCTTCATCCTCCGGAACAGATGGATGATATCCTGGAGGAAGATGATGGCCTTTTCAAATTCCTCCATCTTGAACTCACTCAGGGCTGTAATTGGATGACGAGATGACATAAGATCAAACCAATGATCAACTTGCTCCAGGAACCATGCTGTAGTCAGGTTGGACAGAGGGCGATTTTCTTGCTGCACCATGTATTTCAGTCCAGCACTTGTTGCCTTACTGAAAACATTGAGAGCAGGACCAACTTTAATTTTATCAAAGTGACTTGGCTCAATAGCTGCAGCTGTTAGATGGGGAGCTAATTTTAATACCATTCCTTCCTGAAAGGCCATTAAATCCTTAATAGGGACCACTGAAACCTCATTGGGCGGGAGATTCTCTCTTTTGACAACATCTTCAGGAATTTTAAACACCTGTCCACGGATGAGGGCGCTTTTAAGATTTTTTACCACATGTGGGACATCAGGCATGAAATAAAGACGCCTGTCTGGTGTTGCTGGATGTGGCACAGATGTTTTGGTGTGGTCAACCCCAAAGGATTTCCACATGGCCTGATTAGGGCTACCCATATCAGTGGTAACATCAAGCACATGTAGCCCTATGGATGCTGCCCTCTCTACAGTTTCAGTAATTATTGGCCTGTACTCTGCTCCATTGGTAGAATTGCCACTGTAATGATATGCCACTACTTGTTTCCACCGTGTTGTGTTTCCAGCCAACATAAACACACAAGCATGTGTTGCTACCCCTGTGTGACCTGGTAAAGTCACATCACCATAGAGTTCGCCTGTCAGCATGTGCAGCTCCACACTTGGAGTGATGGCCATTTCATCCAAGGTCAACACACACTCCCTTTCAAGGTTTGTCAATCCATCTACCTTCAGTTTTAGGAAATCAAAGACCTCTGGCTCAAAACGAACACATTCCATCCTCCTTTGCAGGGTTCTGATTGCTGGCAGGGGAATCTGCATTCCCTGCAGGGTCTTGTAACCTGTTGGACCAGCTGTAAAATGTATTTGTAATGCCTTCCTAATTGTTTCATTGCTCCATTTCATCCCTTTTGTGGTTAGTCTGCCTAATTCCTTCATTTGGTCTGTTGAAAAAGTTTTCTTTAATTTTCTGTCCCTAATTTTCATTTTTTTTCTTTAGAGCGGCATTTTCCTTCCTTACTTTTCTCAGTGCCGCCTTCATTTTTTGTTGATTTTTTCTTGTCTCTTTAATTTGTTTAATAGATCCATTTGACTGGCTGGTGTCTCACTGGTATGCTGACTGGCTGCTGGCTGACTGGGTAGTATGAGCTGTCCCTGTGCCTGCCTCTCCTCGCTAGCCATATTCTCTCTTTCTTCACTGTCACTTTCCCTTCTCTCAGTGTCCTCATCCCTTCTTTCCTCAGTCTTTGAAACTGATATAAGTAAAATACATGGTATTGCTATTTTTTTAATATATTGAATATAATGTATCAATTCAAAAAAAAAAAAAAAATATATATATATATATATATATATATATATATATATATATATATATTACTGCAGTTAGTGAGATTTCATACTATTTATACTTGTCACCTGTAACAACATAGTTGTGATCAGCAGCTGTGTGCTCTATGTTCACAGGTCCAGTGGTGCATCGTGGTGCAGGGGCCCTCCTCTTTTTGACCACAGGACGATGCACAAAGATTGTGGGAATAGCATCTGGTCTCAGCCTAATCCTGGCCTTTTTGGTCCTGACAAATTGGTCTGCCTCAAAATGTGCCTGCAGAGTGATTTGGGTTTACTTCCCACACACAACTCTTTGTTGTCTAGCCACAAACTACCCATATCCCATAGTGTTTCAATGCACCGTATTAGGGAACACTTTATACATAGTAAAAAGACAACCAAGAACATGAGACAATTTTATATGAATTCACATCACATCAGTAATTGATGATTTGCCATTTGATGACAACTAATGAAGTTCCACAACTTCAGTTGAAAAACAAAGACTGCAACTCATCTCCCAAGACAATTTTCTGTGTAAGCTTATATAACTGTCTAACCATTTCTCTCGTCCTTTTCTCCTTCTCTGTTTTAGCAAAAGAACCACAAGGGGAATCAGTGGAATCAAGCCATGAGACAATTAAATATGATTACCTCACAAATTTTTTTGTTGTTGTAATTTTTTCTTATATTCAGGTCGCTCCTGCTGACTTGTGCAAGCCATTTTTTTTTCTCCTCTCTCTCTCTCTGTGTCAGTGGGGAAGCCATACATTCATGCTCCATTCTCTGACCGATTGGAGCATCCCCATGCAGCACAGCAAACCATGGTGGAAACTACACAAGAATAACATGGAGGAAAGGACACACACAAAATGCTTGAAATTATATTTAGTTTATTAGAAAATGATTTATTGTAAATAAGTGCATAGATACATTCAAAATACATAAAGTATTCATGATTATATATATATATAAACTAATTCTGGCAATTAATTTAAATTAAAAACAATTAACTGATCACATTTTTCTGTTTCTATTGCAATTAAGCAGACATAAAATTTCAATTGTATTTTCTATGGTAACAATTTCATAATGAATCCCAAAATTAATGTAGAAACAACATCATTATATTTTTATAATATTTTATGTTTACAGGCATCTTTTGCTAAGTACTAATACCAATATTGCTACTGATGTCTCTTAATTATTTTCTCAGTTTCTGGGAAATTAATTATAGCCATTCAACATTACAGTATCTTTGAAAGCCATTTAAAAAACAAAAAACAAAACATTTAATAGGCTTTAAATGAACTTAAAACAATCTGCACATAAACATTATAAATGTCAGATTTAGCTGTGCCTTTAATAGCAGCAGGGCTAAACACTAAGAGATACTAAAGAAACAAAATAATAAAATGTCAAATAACACTAAATAGTCTTCACTGTATAAATGAAATATAGCTACAAATTAATTAGCGATAAAGCTACAAAAGTTATTCAAGAGCAGTGAGTGAGTGGTTTATTTATTTTTAGTTGTCTTCTGTGCAACATTGACAGACTGCAGCAGGTATATTAGTCTGCTGTCACATTTATGTTCATTTAATACATTTTATTTCAGTTAAGATTGTGCTTATGGGAATACGCCAGATAAGACGCAAAACTAAGTCGGCAGTCAAATGGGTACTGGCGCATGTGAAGCGCATGGGGGCATACAAATTGCAAACGTGAATAATTTTATTTTAAATTTCATTTCATTTAAATTTTACATTTCACTTGTTTGGGATGGATTTTCCTAAGACAATACAGCATCATCATGCTGCTGCTGGGCCGTGCGCTGACAATCACCTGTCGCTCTGCTGTCTTTTCTGAAAGTCATTAAAATGAAATTAGTCATCAATATTCCACTTTGGCCTTCAGTTACCATTAAATTACTTAAGCCACAATGGACATGACTTGATTAACATACAAGTGTAAGAACATAAAAGGCGGGTAACGGTAGTTGTCAAAATTAATCTTAAAATATTTGCAGGTTTTTCTAATTAAAAAAAAAAAAAAAATGCTGTAAGTACATGCATATAATTCACCAACATGTGTACGTATGTACAAACTGTAAATCAATGCATGCATTTATTACTAATTACCAAAAATCGCAGTTCTGTCTCTCCAGCACTATATATTTGAATTGCCCGCCAAGCACTTCCTGGAACTATTTCGAGTATAGGTGAATCACGTGACAATCAAGCGTTTTGGACTTCCGTTGTCGCAACTCTGTCTCATTTAGAAGGCTGCGTCCTCCGGAGGTCTCATTCGAGGGGTGCATATGTCATCGAGACTGTCTCATTTCAGAAAAGCAAGTAGGACACTCTGAATGCGCCCTTCTTTCACAGGAATTCGGAGGATGCATCAGGTGTATCCTTAGCTGCAACAGATAACCCACAATTCTTTGCGTCGCCAAAGCCGGCGCCAGCAGATGTACACACAAGCGCAGATGAGGTGTTTTCAACTTAACTTAAATTGCCTCCAGTAAAAACGGATAAACTTTGTTCTTAATATCCTCCTTTTTTCCTCTAACAGCTGTCTGTTGTACAAACGCTGCAGCTCCTCAAACATTGAGCAAAATAAAACAAGGGTTTTTTTTTTTTTGGTTTTTGGTTTTTTAATTACTTTCCAAATTTAGAAATAATTTTCCTTCATTTAAGTAGTGTGAGAGTGCAACGATGCTCTAAATGTGTTGGCAAATCAACGTGATACTTCCTGTTTTCTTTTCCGCCCGTCCTACGAAGGCCGTCTCGTTTAATTCTAGGTTGAGGTAGGGCTGTAAGATTCCGAAATTTTTGGAATCGAGTCCGAGTCCGATTCCGATTCCTGGTTCTGGAATCGATGGGAGTCGATTCCGAGAATCGATTCCTCTGTTGTTTTCGATTCTTGTTTTTTTTAGATTGAAGGAACCTAATCTCGCCATGACTGCAGGATATAAAGGTCGTAGAAAGCATCCTTCTCATAATATGAAGCTTTATTTGTAAAAAATGGTGATACATTTCTATCTAATTTTTAAATTGTAATTTTGTCTGCTTTGCCCGGGAAATTAGTCATAGCTCACTGCTCAGCAGGGACATGCATTTCTCGCATGAACTGAACAAGACATGAAGTGTCTAAAATAAATGTGCACAGTTCAGCTGAATGATGAAGTTTTCTTTGTAAAAAGTTTTACTTTTTTACTTTAACAAACTGTACATTGAAACAAAATAACCAGAACATTAACAATAACACTGATAGAGCTCGTGGTTTATCTGTCAATCAGATGCTCGGCCACTGATGCTCCTGACGTTTTCTTTTAGAATTATCATTGGCTGATAGAAATAAAAAAAATAGTATTTTAGATGGAAATAAGATCCTCAATCACGTCATGATCTATTCTGCCGTGCAGCGCTCAAAATTGTGGACAACATAAGCCAGTTCCACCGTAAAATAACCCCTAATTGTTTTTTTGTTGTTTTTGTTTTTTTAACTGGTTCATTAAACCTATCCGAAAGAATCTTTTTGTGGAAACGAATCAGACTTCTAATCACTTTTAGCGAGCATGAGGCGAAGGGTAAATATAACAATGAAATAGATCTTTTATATATAAAAAAATAATCTTTTATCTCACAACTCTCATAATTATCTCAGTTTTTATCGAGCATGATCGGAGGCGAATGGTGCTTCTCAAACGGAAGGCTGCCTCCTCAAATTATGATGATGCAGTACCGACTCGTTTTCTTTCAGTTTATTTTCGTGAATTTAAATGTGTGCAGCCTTCGTAGGATGCAGCCTTCCATCTGAGAGGCACCCATAGATAAGCTTTGTTGAACTCAAAAAAGCTCTGAATGAGGAGTAGATTCCTCTTTGGAATCGACTCTCGATTCTCAATGCCTTGGAATCGAGGAATCTATTCTTTTTGGAATCGATCCCCAGCTCTAGGTTGAGGACACTTCGTATACGTTACTGCAACCTCCAGAGGATTCGACCTCCGGAGGACGCAGCCTTCTAAATGAGACACAGCCTATGGCTCTGGTCGCATCCATACGATGTGACAGCAAAAACATGACGAGTGTGTAGAAAAGAAAAGTGGATACGGAAAATAGATGATTTAAATGTGAATGGACTGAACAGTTTTGAATGAGTGAGTGACTGATATCATCTTTGTTATAGATGTTGGTTAGCAGTGAGTTCACAGATTTAACGTACAAGTTTGCTTTAATTTATTTTCAAGATCTGAGGTAAAATATCTATTGTTGCTTTCACTATGGCTATAAAGATCATGCAAAATAATATTTAAACTCACATTAGACACTTTTAACATTGAATAAAGCACATAATCATTACCTGAGATTATCGCTGTCATATTTTGTATGTTGTTCCTGCCGCGACGTCGCAGAAAATAAAAACCATTTCTAAAACAGAATCCCGTGTCGCTTATTGTCACGTGCACTGAAAAAAATGATTCATTGAATTTACTCAATTTTTTTAAGGTAAGTGGTTGCAATCAATTTATTTTAGCTACATTTAAATAAACAAATTTAGTTGACTAACTTTCAACATATATATTATTTTATTAAATGTAGCTAAAATAAATTGTTTGCAACCACTTACCTTAAAAAAAAATGTTTCAGTGTGTCACTGTCACGGGTGGTTAGGACAAAAATGACATGGAAAAGATACTTTATCATGTCGTGTCATCTGATTGGGACACACGGTGTTAGAGTTTGATCCTCCCAAAAAAAATCTAAGTGTAAAAATATTAATGCTGACAGATCTAATAATTGAATCTGCAATTAGGTAAAGTGGAGAGAAGAGATCCAGTCTGGAGATGAGTAGGAACAGTTGATTTGCATGGCAGACATGGAGATCCAGATTTTTTGTTTGTTAATTTGTTTTTAATATTCAACAGGCAAAGTTCTTCAGTATCTAAATGCAAAAATGTTCATAATTGTTTGAATAAAACAGACTACTGGAGGAAAAAAATCTGAATATTTATCTTGTGACCATTTTTTGACTATTTTAACAAAAGCAACAATAATATAATAATTGTAATAAATGATGTTTTATTAACAAAGTTCGGGAGGAGCACGTCAGATACTTAATTAGACACAAGTGGTGGGCCATCAAACTAATCAACACACGGGTATAAATACAGCTGACATACCTCCATTGACGGCTAATCAGCATCCGGTCTGCACCTTTTGCCATTACTTCACAGACCCGACTTTTTTCCCGTCCAAACAACGAGACCCATGCTGGGGATCTTTTCGGATCTGCCGGCCCCAGGATTGGTCTTTCTCCCCCAGACATGGCCGCCAAGCTCCAGGCTTCGTCGCGGCCGCTGCTCTCAGCTCAACCAGCCACACGCTCTCTTCCACCGGCGTCACTTCCATGCTCTTATCATTCGGATACACGGCTTTCATCCGCGCCAACAATTCCTCCGATCGGGAAATGGATCGTATTTAAACATAAGCCAAACGCTGATTAATTCCGACGCACCGTCTTCTCGGATTGTAAGCAAGCGTATTTGCACAATCTTTTCATCACCCCGCAAACCAGCCAACCTCAGCCAATAGATCGAGAAAAGCCCGAACTCGCCTCTCTCGACACCACCATCGTCCCGCCCAACACCCGCGAGCATGAGGTCGCAGCAGCAGGCCTTCAACGAGCCTGGGCCGCTCCCCAGTTCTCACCGCAGCAAGCCTCACTCGCTTCCCGCTTTGGCTCAGCCTTCACCGCGGCTCTCCCGGCCGCAGCGCCGTATGCAGCCGGGCCTCTAGCTAGAGGTCTGCGCGGGACTGTTTTTTAAGTCCCGCTCCCGCGAGGTTATATCCCGCACCCGCCCGCTCCCGCGATATATTTACTCTTCGTTCACCCGCTGTCCGATTTGAATAATTTACTTCCCGACCCGACCGTTCCCGCTAAATTTAGATCTCGTTTCCAGAATCACACATTTAAATTTCCTCTACTGAAAGAAAGACAAATAGGCTAACAAATAAAAGTGTAGTCTGCACAAAATTGTATTTGTTATTTTATTCGCCGTCAAGAGTCTTTATTGACAGCAATGTTAAACGAATTTTGTGTCTTAAGACACGAAATTGCTTAACATTTTGCTGCCAACACAGTAGGGAAAAAAAGTGTCACAGAGAAAATAAAATGTACAAAAATTGTATTCCTTATTTTTATTCGTCTTGTCAAGATACAGTTCGTTTAACCTTTACAACAGGAACAAGTGTCGCATTAAAAAAATGTAGGTTGTACAAAATGGCCTATTATAATTTTATTCGTCTTGTCAAAATACTAAATTAGTTTAACATCTTGCTGTAAACACAGTAGCTAGCCTAGGAAAAGTGTCTCGAAGAAAAATAAATAAATAAATAAATTGGACATGTGTCATTTAAAATTATAGGCTAAGCAAAATATAAACAAAACCGAGTTGAGCGTTCTTCAAGGAGAGCGCATCCACACTTTGCTCCATCTTTATTCTGCTCTGTCACTCATCGACAACCTGCCTGTTCTGTCTGTGGGCCGTATATTCACTGGTAGGCTACAGCCTGCTCTGAGCATCGTTATACACATGCTGCGCACAGACACTCGCAAATAAAACGAAGCACTGTTTCATGCGTGCTGCGCATGCATAACAGTTCCATGCAGGCTGTACCGGTGCTTGAATAAAGCGCAGATATGTTGTTCTGAAAAGACGTCGGGAACGGGATATTGTTAGACCGCCCGCTCCCGTTCAAATTGCACCAGAGTTACCGACCGCAACCGCGTTTTATTCGGGAATTTAATCCCGTGTCGCAAGAAATCTGGTCGGGTCCCGCGGTTCCCCCGGGACAGCCGCGGGAATGCAGACCTCTACCTCTAGCTTCTGTTTCCAGATGCTAGCATGAGGCAGCCTACGCCAGCGGCGCAACCATCAGTGTTGCCAAATAATTCTCAGGTAAAATCGCTCAAGGCAGGTAATTGTTAAGTTGTTAAAGGACGTCGCAACATCATTGGATGTCACTATGTAACCATGACACAGTGCCTAGAATACACAGGAATTACTTAAACTTTCCATATTTTTCACCAGCATTTCTTACCAGTATTTAATTTACACATAGCATTCCTTAAATGGATAGATAAAATGGATAAGATTAATTTTGTTTTGTGGATAATTTGATCACAATAATAGGTGGAAAGGAGAGAAAAAAAAATTATAATAGCGTGCATTTGTTGCTGAAAGTGGCTAGGCTAGTGTGAGAATGGCTAATCCAGCAATAAATGGCTAAATCGGCAACACTGTAACATTTGGTGGGACACGCTGGAATGTCCAGGTAGCCTACAGCAGCAGGAGCAAGCACGAGGCTGCCTCTGCTTGCAACACAGGCCCACACATCTCCTGCTACGAATAACTTTCTTTTTCTTTACAGTGGCCTCCAGCTCCCGTAGCAGACACTAGCATGAGGTTACTTCCGTTAGCAGAGCAGGATACGATAGCTCTTCAAGACTCCCTTCCTGTGTCCTACAGCAGCAGGAGCTAGCCACAAGGCTGCCTCCGCTCACAGCACAGACCCACACATCTTTTTTTTTACTCCTTTTTCTCTTACGATTCTATCAGTTTCCCAGAGGCCGTTCAGTGTGAGGCTGCCTCCACTAGAAATTGCGACGACTCCTCTCTCTCACAGCTCTCTACGTCATTTAACGTCACAATATCCTCTTTTACAGCAACATCACTGCTCGTCCCACCAAATGCTGTTGCCTCGGTGCCACCGCTAGTGGCTTACAACATCCGAGCGCCGATCCTGGCAGGTGCAGACATAGACCCCTCACCCAAGGCATCACCAATGAATAATTGGGTTACGGATGCATTGCAGGCCACATAGGCCATAATAATCATTTTGAATTAAGTATCAAAAGTAAGTAACACATGGTTCTGTTATCGAATATGGACGTCAAAAGTTGCCATTTTTCCATTCATTACATTCAGCTGTTTCACTGAATTAATCTGTTTAGCTTTCCCCTATAGGCGGCGCAATTAAACGAGGGCTCATGATCAGATCTTTCGTCGACCGCTGTCTCATCATTAGCCCATTGGTGTGGCTGCTAGGAAATTCTGGGGTAAGAAACCTTCTAACCGATTTGTCAGCTCCACATAACTACCCGTTTCAAGCATTAAACACCTCAATGAATTCTCTCTCAATAGTAGGACAATGATCATGCAATCTATATGACAAATCATGGGTCTTAGCACCTGGCTGGCAAGTCGACATCACCTCAGCTTCCAAGCCATGCCTATCCATCCAGATTCATGGCACTTATTCGGGGTACGCTAGCACAGGGAATCCCATTTCGTTGTACGCTTAACCTTTGGACGCAAGCAGCACCCAGATTTTCGGGCGTATTATCAGGCACCGTTATTGGATTGTCTTACAATCACGCAAGCAATCCTCATAGCATCTACCCTATTAGACGACTATTATTCTGAGTATTGAACTCCCTGTCAGATGCTGTAAGAGCGCTCCCGGTGGAGCAATACCTTTCTCTGTCGACTAACGGTGAGGCTCACCCATCTGACACTGCGGGTAGTGAACTCGCGTTAGATGCGAGAGCTTCCCAGTCGAGCAAACCTTGCGTTTCCCTCTAACTATAGGTGAAACTTACACATCCGATGCCGCAAGTGCGGAACACCCATCCGATGCCATAAGTATTGATCTCCCGTTGAAGTGTCGTCCGTCGCAGCTCAGAGAAAGAGACGCAGTCCTAGAGTCTGATTCCAAAATAGATTTTATTTTTATTGGAATAAAATCGGAAACTCGTCTGCAGAGGAGTTCCCGATTTTATTCCAATAAAAATAAAATCTATTCTGGAATCAGACTCTAGGACTGCGTCTCTTTCTTTGAGCTGCGACGGACGACACTTCATTTGGCGACCCAGATGGGACATGGAAAAGAGCAACCGAGAGGACAGCCACTCTGAACAGATTCTGACGAACAACACATGAAAAGTGGCCACTAATTAATCAGGTAAACGTTTTTGCTTATATAATTATGTGTTGTTTGCAAAATCTGTTCTTAGTGGTAAGGTCACTTAAATTTTGCTCTTCCAAAAATTACCAAACTTAAAAAGAAGTGAAAAGACGTAAAAAGGAGTGTTATTCCAGAAGAAATAACTGCATGCATTACCTGGTTTATTGGTTATGGCCTTGATAAAGAACTTAACTGAAATTAGCAGGTGCAGGCAGATTTTGCATTGCTAGCAATGTTCTGTGTTTGTTAGTCTGGGCCTGAAGGGCCAGAGATAAATTCGAAACAGATTTGAGGAAGTGAGCGCGCAAGACCTACGGATACTGCTTCGATTAAGGTCGAAGGTCAGAATAGGTAGGCAAAAAATTCCTGACAAAAGCTGGTTCTTTTACATAAAAAGAGAGAAAGGAGGGATTGCAGTGAGAGAACCAGAGTTTTGGAGCAGGTGGATACTCGAGAGAAAAAGCTTTGTTTTGTTGTTTTGGAGAATGTTTGAAACTGTGTCCGCGTCAGAATGCGTGTGGGTGTGAAAAACTGAGAGTGAATGAGAAACTAATAAATTCTGATTGGGTATGAGGAGAGAAGTGTGCCTTTTTCCCAAGTGGAAGGGGGCCGCAGCTCTTGTTCTGCCCAAGAGGTTTGACTGAAAGAATAAGCCCTTTAAAAAATTAAAGGGGTAAAGTATGATTGATAAGCCCTTAGATAAAGGGATAAAGTGTGAATACATGAGCCCTGACTGAATGAAGGGACTTAGTGGTATGAATGTTTCTAGAAATAGGGACAATAAAGATTGAATCCAGATGTGGTATAAGATCTTATGTTGGGTGTCTGTGTGAGAAAAAAAGGAGGGAGAGAAAACTCTTTGAGAACAGTGCTGGTGGAGAAGAGATATTAAGATAGGACATTGAATAGAACATTACAAATAATAAGTGCGCATTAAATAAAAAGGTAGAGATGAAAAATAAATAAATAAAAATTATTGAAGATTTTATGAATACTGTGTGATCATAAAATAAAGTTGAAAAGAAAAATATTTAAAAAAGAGTATATACATCAGATAGAATAAAAGACTAAAATAAAAGTTTAGTCAGTTGACGGCAAGTGCCTCCCGGCCACCTAACTTTACCTTTCTGTCTTTACCTGTCCGTCACAGTGAGTATTGATCTCCCGACGGACGCCGGCGAGAGCACTCCCGGCCAGACAACCTTACCTTTTTAAGTCTCACGCTTGGCGATGCCTACCCGTCCGACACAGTGAGTATTGTGCTCCAGTTGGGCATCAGCAAGAGCCTCCCGGCCAGACAAACTTACCTTTTCAAATCCCTCGCTTGGCAAGGCTTACCCGTCTGACATAGTGAGTATTGAGCTCCCGTCGGGCGTCGGCGAGAGCCTCCCAGCCAGACGACTTACCGTTTCATCCTACGGTCGGCGAGACTGACCCGTTTGACTCAGTGAGTATTGGCCTCCCGTAGAGTGTCGGCGTCAGGCTTGGCCACCCACCTATTTTCCGTCCAACGGGGGCGACGAGGCCTAGCCATCAGTCGCTATGGGTCTCGTCCGCCTGCCGAACACCGTCCACCTGTCTCTTCTATCCTCACACCTTTTCCCCCCGCTTGGCGAGGCTTACCTGTTCGATGTCCTGAGTCTCAATCTCCCATCGGATGCTGCGAGAGCCCTCCCAGTTCCGGGTTTTCTCTTCTCCCTACCTGCCGGCGAGGCTATCCATCTGACATCGTAGACTTAATCTCGTGTCAGACGTTGACGCTGGTCTCCCGGTGGGCTGCTGTACTTGCCGCCCGCAAGTCAGGCTCATCCATTCGATGCCGTGAGTCCTGATCTCCCGTCGGATGTCCCAAACTCTTTTTATTTGCCAAGCCAATAGGACCCACTCGTCCGACGACGGAGTATTGTGCTCTAGTCGGAGGCTTCATGGGTCCTCTCGGCCAGATTCCGCCCTCTGTCCTCTGATCAGCAGGGGCTGATGGCCAGTAGGGCTCGTACGCCGACTCCGTGATCTATCCCACTGAAGGCAACTCGGGTCCTCCTGGTCAGGGCCTTAACCACGCTGCTCCTCCATCGGCGGGCAGGGCTCACCTGTCCCAACGTGATGAGCACACCGTTGAGCTTCGGTTCGAGCCCTCCCTGACCAGCGAAAACTAATTGAGGAACCCTGCATTAAAGTGATGAAAAGTGAGTGAAGACATTTTAAAATGTTTAAAACTATTTATATTTAATAAATGCTTTAACAAATGTAATAAATATATTTGCTAAATGCAAAAAAATGCTGTTCATTGAACTTTCTATTTATCAAAGAATCCTGAAAAATAAAAGTGTATCACCATTTCCACACAAAATATGAAGCAGCAAAACTGTTTTCAACATTGATAATAATCAGAAATATTTCTTGAGCATCAAATCAAATTGTAATGGTTTCTAAAATACCATGTGACACTGAAGACTGGAGTAATGATGCAGAAAATTCTGCTTTGCATCACAGGAATAACATTACATTTTATAATATATTAAAATAGAACTTTTTTTTTTTTTTTAAACCCATTTAAAGATATTTATTTCAAAATCATTAATAATTGTAATGTTTCCAAACTTTTGGCAGGTACTTTAATAACAATTTTATTAATATTTTATTATATCATTATCATGATTATTAAATGCTGCTTTTTATTTTTACAGGACAATAGTATGTATTACTACAATATAAGATATATCTTTTAATGTGCTAAAATGTATATTTTTAAGTGTCGGGGGCGTGGCTTGGGGCGTGGCTTGGGGCGTGGTCATATTTTCCTGCTGTTTTGTCTCTAGCTGATCACATGCCTGTTTCCTTTTTTTTTTTTTTACTTATTGAAAGGTTAGATTTTTGTGATTATTTTATTTTTTAAAGTATAAACAATACATATTTTAATTTTTTTACAGGCGGCTTTGATCTTATTTATTAAGGGTGCCAATAATTCTGACCACAACTGTAAGAATGAGAACTGATATATGAGATCTCATGACATATCAGTATGTGAGATCCCACATGCTTACTTGCACTCTATCCAGTGATAAACACAGCATGTGGCCCTTGACCCATTTTATTTGACACAGAATTCTGGCATGATCGTGTCATTATTAATCAATCGACACAATACCACCCTGAAATTACTTTGCACTGTTGAAATATGGTCTTGGCAAGAAATTTGGATAAATATTTTTTTTACGAGTGCTACTATTTCACATTCAATATTCTAGGCTAAATTAGAGGGATATAAGTCACTTTTATGGATGTTTCTTTACAAACTTCATAGTTTTTTCTTTTCTTTTTTAGAAGGATATGACCATGGTGATGATGAGTTTTACCTGTCCATGATCTTATCCACAAATACCACAGTTAAATTCTAATGAAGTATGTAAAAATGTTCAGCTCTAATAAACACGCATTTCAGGAAAAAATTATTCAATAATATGACAAAATTAATATTACAGAATATTCTGGAAAAAATTTAATATATCCCTGCATAACTCTGGTATAACTGAGCCTTTGAAGTTCTTAATTTGTGATTTGTAGAATAGGATTTATATAGAATTTGAGAAGGTGTAACTGTTTTGTTGTGTTTGTGAGAGAGAAACAAAATACAAGATTGCAACTCCTAAAACATTTTCTTGATGACTTATAAAATAAGTGAAATATTCTTTGCAAATTCTACTGTCACAGGTGCTCAGTTTTGCTACAATAATACTAGATATAGAAGTACTGTATGCAAATATAACAAAGGGACATAAACAACTGAATATTCAGGGATGCAAACTTATCACCTTTAAGTGAAAATTGTCATTTTGAATCTAAAATAGATAATTTGCGTGATTCTCAAAGAGATTTTGACTAGTAAGTAGTGAAAGTAGTATTGACTCAATTTAGGTACCAGCTGAAATTAACTGCTTTCAAACGCTCCTGTGCGTGTATTTGTGGTTTGAAATTGGTAAAATGTGCTTGAAAAAAAAAAAAAAAAAAAAATGCTGGCCCGCTGTGAGAAACCAGACGTCTCAATTCATCAGTTTTTGCTGGTGAGTAGATTAAGTGCTTCTGCTGTACTTTTATGTGCATGTTATGCTACCTGTGTTTTATTTGTTAGTTTAATTTACCATGCGATTACATATCACTCTGTTTAGATGAGATAGTAAGTATCAATATAACGAATTTAGACCGACTGGAAATAACATACAGCTCTTCATTAAAAGAGCGGGTTCATAAGAGTTATTTGTTAATAAATTGGACACTGAAATTGTCCAAAAAGGCATGGCTCAATATTGTCATGTTCGTAAACTGACCTACATTGGTGGATCAGTACATAGTATAGCCAGTTTTCATGATTTAATTGATTAATACGATTCATACTGAGTTGGGTGTAATACACTATCATGTGTTTTCTGTGTGAGTTAAACAAGTAAAGAGTGCTTCTGCAGAAATCTACATTTGTTCCATATTTAAAACAAAAATCTGAGCTACTAAGTTCAATCAGCTGACCCTATTGTTGACGTGTTTTTACAGAGTCAGGCCTGGATGAAAACCTGCTTAAAGAGAGAGATAGATTAACTGGGAAGATAAAGCCTGGTGCTGATGTACCCGGTAAGCTAAATGAAGAATTGTAAAACCGAAAAAGCTCAGATGACGCTGAAAAGACTGTCAGCTCAGCCTCAGTAAGTATGCTCTATTTGACAATCTTTTATATAAAAAAAGAAAAACAGAAACAAAGACTGGACAGCATTTAATGCAGCAACTAATTAAACACAGTGGGCTAAATACTATAAAACCATCAATTCCAGTTTTTCAAAACACAATACCACAAAAGACAATGAATGTTTATGCTGCTTATGTATCTTTTCAAGGCCCCTGTAAATGAATCGGTTCAAGAAATGCAAAGAAGAATAGAAGGGCTACAGGAAGAAAACAGCGGCTCAGAGAGGAACTTGAAAACTGTAAGGGACAAATTAGTGGACTGAGATCTCGAGTCGCGTCTTTCAGTTATTTATATTTTATCTAAACAAAACCTTCTCACAAAATGAGGAATATTATAAAGCAGTTACAATAAAAAGTAAATAATATGCTCTCTAAAAAGTTGATGCAGTTGTTATAGAGCCAATATTAACCTGATCTTAAAAATTACTTTGATCTGTCAATACAGTCAGGTTGATCATGTTAAATAACCAGTTCATTTCGATGTTACCACATACAGTTCTCCAGTGAAGTGCAGACATGATGCAAGTGTTGTAAATAGCCGCTTCATTGATTACACTCTGTATAATTTTAAACATAGTCTGAAGTCTCTAATATAATATATGTTTTTATAGAAAAATTTCAAAGCACCTTTTTATATTTCTCTAAATTATTTGTAAGATAAAATAAATGATGTAAAAAATAATTCGTTAAAATCTTGTTTCAGAGATTCCTGGATTCTCAATGAGCTGAGAAGGCTAAGGACAGAGGCACGACCTCAAACTGAAAGTGAGGTAAATATAAAACTGTATTTAGAAAAAAGTTGTTTCAATCATCAAATTTGATTGACCCATTGGTGGTCCAAGACATTTCACTGTTTGTATTACTCTGTGTTCACAATATTCCAGATTATGTATGTGGTGCACAGTAGAAGCAGGTTGGGGAATGGATTGATCTGAATTGAGGAGCATATTTTTTGAAAGCCCTCAATGCTCCTATTTAGTGAGTAGGGAGCAGAAAAAGAAAACCTAGAGTGGAGTGTATGTGTTGCTCACATTATACTAAACACACTCTTTGTCCCACACACAGTTTCATAATGAACTGAAAAGATTTGTGCACTTCTCATAACATAAAAGTTCTCTACTATTGTGTTTTGCACAGTTGCTTTGGCAAAACATCTGTCAAACAAATTAAAATCGAAGTGTGTTATTGCTCAGTGCCATTGTCAAATTGCAAAATGAAAGAAGCTGCATGTAATCATGAATTTCCAAAGTCCAAGAGTTTTACACACCGGTCTGTTATTGTGGTGACATTTCCACGCCCCGAAACGTGATGCTGAACGAAATGAACTGTGATTGGTTGTTTGACATGTCGGTCAAACGGCCTCATGGGCGGGCCTTGGCCAATGAAAGTGTGGTGGTTCCCGCTTTTCCTATGAAGAATCACTCTTGAAGTCTTCGGGTTTTGATGCCAGAAGAGAGACTTTATTATCATCAGAGACAATGAAGCCGAGAAGACAGTGAATTCTATCGAATCTGTGTCCGTACACTCTTTTTATACAGTTTTTCTCTAGGCATGTTCAATACATTTCATACATAGTTGTTTTACCTTTTTAGGCTGTTCACAACAAATGATCAAATGAGCGAAAGCTTAATTGTGAGATGTTAATGTTTGAATACTGTGAATTTGCATTTTCATGCTTTGTTTAATTGTGCCTTATATTGTTTTATTATATTGTGATATGCCCTAGTTTGTAGTGTACACAAATGATGTTGTTACACATGGTGAATAAATGTTGAAATGTAATATGGCAGATGTAGTATGGTGTGTCACATTTTTGTATTTGCAACATTTTTAAGATTATGACAAGTATGCTAGTAATACCACTGGTTTATGACAGAAAAACTATGGTTTTCTTGCAGTAATATCATAGCAAATTAAGTGTTACCATTAAAAAAACCCTGCAAAATTATTACAGGAATACCACAAAAATATAACAAAAGGACCACAGGACTATTAGTCCATGGGCCCAGGCCACATTTTTCACTAATTGGTACCACCCAAGGTGGCAAATTCTAGTTTGATTTTTTTTTTTTTTAAGTCCATATCTCTAGATGATATTACAACATGATAACCTTTTGTTAGTGGTAGCTTTGTCACAGAAATCAGCCTTCAATGACACTAACCGTTGAGCCAGATAATGAAAATATCTTGTAACTTTATTTAAACAGAGCATGTCATACAAAGAAAAACAACATAATTCTACCTTGTTCATGAGCTTATTTGTTCATTGCAAACTGTTTCTGTTTATTCATCATCATCGTCATCATCATCATATTCAACTAGTTTCATGACATCAGTATCCTCCTCCTCCTCCCTCTGATTGCTGCAGGTTTGTAGCTTGCACATTTCATTTACATTTTACATTGTCATTTTGCAGACGCTTTTATCCAAAGCGACTTACAATTTCTACGCTCTCCTGCATTGTAAATGAATGAACCTGTTAGGAGTATCTGAAGAAACTCCACTAGAGATGTAGGAGTGCAGTTTCTTCATAGTGAAGATGCTACGACATTTCCTGTGATACAATACTGCTGGTATGCTACCTTCAGGTAGGTCTTTAGCAAGATCAAGGATGGGGCTGTAGCCTCTTATTTTACCTGCTCTGAGTAGTATGTTCCATGAATCTACAGGTGCATCTCAAATTAGAATGTTGTGAAAAAGTTCATTTTTTTCTTGTAGGTTATTTCAAAAAGTGAAACTTTCATATATTTTAAATTCATTGCATGTAAAGTAAAACATTTCAAAAATTTTTTTTTTTTAATTTTGATGATTAGAGCTTACAGCTCATGAAAGTCAAAAATTAGTATCTCAAAATATTAGAATATTTACATTTGAGTTTCAATAAATGACCATCCCTACAGTATAAATTCCAGGTATCTCTTGTTCTTTGAAACCACAATAATGAAGAAGACAGCTGACTTGGCAATGATCCAGAAGACGAACATTGACGCCCTCCACAAAGAGGGTAAGTCACAGAAGGTCATTACTGAAAGGTGTGGCTGTTTACAGAGTGCTTTACTGACGAGATGCGCATGAGAATCGCATGCGATTAATTGCACAGCCCTTCTTCATGCTATCATTAGCCAGCAGATCTGCGCATATGACACACTGAGGCAGCGGTTTTTCTATTTTTCCTTGTATATTCTACCTGAAACATGAAACCGCTGGTTTAAAGGAAAAATGGAAAAATGAGAATGAGAAAAAAAAAGGATAAACTTTTAGACATGTTCATGTCATTTCCAACTCTGTTCTTTGTTCTAGAGTTGATAAAGCAGTTATTTTTCTCCATAAGAGAAATATGATGAAACCTGCAATAAGCACTATAAACAATACAGGTAATACAATGTAAACCCAGAGCAAAGATGATGTCACGACACCGGGTCCTGTTTCTCCTCGGTTTCCTTGATCAGTGGATGTGCTTTCTTTTTCTGCTGTTGATTCTGCAACAAAAAAGCAAACACACACAAAATATTACTGCACTGTCATAAAGACAACAAATCAGTCTATAAATTATATACAGCAGCATTGACAGTGGAACATTACAAGTGAATATCAACTTTTTAATTATATATATTAATCAACCAAATTTACACACCGTTGATGATCAGCTGTACAATCTTATGTTCAGAAGAGTGTGTGATGAGGCAGCTGTATTTTCCCGCATCAGTGTGAGTGAGATTGTTGAGTTTGAGGGAAAAGTTTCCTCTCAGAAACTCTGCAACAAACATTTCAGTTATGTTCTTGTACCGTGGGTCTTGCTTCTCTGAATGACTGCCTTCAATTACATCATAGACAATCTTGCTGCCGTTGTGTCTCCAATGCACACTAATGTCTTGAAGTTTAAACTCATTTTGAGCTGAAGAACAAGGCAGGACAACAGAATGACCAATAACAGCCTCTACTGTGACCTGCAGACACACTGAAATCACACAAACTTTAATTGTTAACACAAAATGGCATATATGTGGCATGAATTTATCTTTCAATTTGATTTGTGCTTACCTACGTTTATCAGCAATGAAAATGCATAGATGTAGCAGAAACTGCTGAAAACACAAAAAAAAGTTATGAAACCAGTAGCGCAACATACAAACAAACACAAACAATTGCATAAAGTGAGAATGCCACACGGAAATAAATGAATTAAATGTGACCCTGGACCACAAAAGTCGCTGGAGTATATTTGTAGCAGTAACCAAAAATACATTGTATGGGTCAAAATTATTGATTTTTCCCTTACAAAAAATTACTGCAGTTTTTTTAAAGTAATACTGCAGTTTTTGTTACATGTAGAAAAATGCAGTTTTTTGGACACGAAAAAACTGCATTATTGCCATTTTACTGCAATACATCTGAAGTACTATTGAAATACAACTGCAGTAGAGCTGTAGTATTACTAACAAACAACTGCAATAGAACTGCAGTATTACTGCAATACATCTGAAGTATTACTACAGTTATACTGCAATAAATCTGCAGTAGTACTGCAATAATACAACTGAAGTACAATTCAGTACTACCAAAGTGCAATACTAATAAAATGCTGTACAGTAACACTGAAATGCAACCAGAATATTCAGAATAACCAGTTTTATTTTACACAACTGCAATATAATAAATTAAGGTACAAAACAACAGTGAATGTCTCAAACAGCAATGCAACAATAAATTATTTTACTTTTCTTTAAACTTAAAATAACAGGCTGAGAGTTACAATAAATGTATTTAGTGTTTATTTACAAATCACACAATCATGCACATTTCTTCCCTCATTATTCAGACAGGTTTCGTTTTTTGAAGAGCTTATCCTCATCATTCTGCTTGGTTCTTATGACTGCCTTCATCTCAGATGTGGAAATTTGGATGTAGTCTGGAAAAACAAACAAACAAAAACTATCAGAAATTCTCAAGTTTCAGTTACACTTTCCACCACAGGCATATTTAGTATGCTTAAAATATATCTTGAATTGTGATGTCACCAAGTGTTTGTGTAGCGCTTACTCTCTGGCTATTAATTCGTAGATTAATAAATAACTCAATCAATGGACCAGCGTTTCAGAAGAAATAGACTCGCTGCTGAGAAAGATGCCACAACAACAGTGAACACTCGTTTGAGTACACAATGTGTATTTTCAATATAACAGCTCAACAGGTGAGTCACATTAATTGATAAACAAATAAAATAAACCAATATAGATACGCATTTCTTTTTCAACCAGAATGTAACTTCTCAAATATTGTGGTTGTTCCCTTTGTTTCTTTAGGTCTCAATTTTTTCTCTTTGGGTTTCAACAAAGTAAAGTCAGCTCACTACGGTTTCTGCAATGTTCCCTTAACTCTATTGAAGTTAAATATACTCATGTGTTGTAATTGTACACACTTATATCTTGGATAAGCACAATATAAATTTTCAAACTCAAAATAAACAATATACAATCAATTTGAACAATTTCAATTGAATATGATCAAAATATTCAGTCCTTGTGAAAAGAGTCCTTTGAAAAAGTCCATAGGAAAAGTTAATTGTCCTTTATCAGTTGGTGATGAAAAAGGGTGTCCATCCGAGAAAAAAACAAAAAATGAGAAAAGTTATTCTTTTGCCTACCATTCGCAGTTCAAATCAGTGCTAAGACTTGTCTTTCCTCAAGTGAAAGATCCGAGAACAGACTCAAGGGAGGCTCGCCAGTCCAAACCCTCCAGAACCACTGGAAGGCCGGGACAGATCCAGAATACAGGCACGAAATTGAATTCGGAAAAGGACAGAACAACAAAAAAAAACCTGACCTTGAACAGACAAGGTCACAAAAATATAATTAATATCTTCATTATTACAACAACTTACAATAAACATTTTCAACACATGAAAGTGAATGAATCATACATTTTACACATAACTTGAACATATGTAATGGCATTTTCAAATAAAGAATATTTCTTTTACATGTGAAGGTTTGTGACTATTTTCTCAACATGACACACTCATTAATATATCACTTTTCGTCACTTACTCGTGCAGTTGGGCTGTTATTTATGCATATAAACCACTCACAGATTTAATTTCTCTTGCTTTTCCTTTTACACATTGATAACAGTCTGACTTGTAACAATCACAAAGCAAATTTGACTCACCAAGGAGATCGTTAACTCACGGAAAATTCCAGAATGGTGCGGGTACAGCACGTCTCGTTTAAATCCCTCTCTTTACCCTTTTTAATCAAAAATACACTCCATAAACACTTTAGCAATACTCTGATGCTACTCAAGTATGTTTATAATCACCATACAGTTTTATATCATCAAGCTAAATGTCCGATTCACTCTCATAACAATACCAAAGTCACTCATAACTAATAGGAAATAATATACCTCAATTTACTCACATCAATCCATCGATATAACTCATCTAGAAGATTATTTTCTTTATTTCTGTTTCGAGCGTCGTGACACCGCTCATCAGGCATCCGTGCGAGAGAGAGAGCTTCTAACTTCACGCATGAACCTCGTGCAAAAAACGGAAAACAATTTTTCCGCTGCAGCACATTCTGCGCTCGCATTGGATCGTCTCAAGTTCAAGACTCACTACCATTGGTCACACTAATACCCAATGAAAATATACGTTTGTATGAAATTAATATTTTTCTTTTATGAAGTTACTTCTTTTGAATAGTTTTAATAATTCTTCCATTATCACTTTGTTATTTTAATAACAACGAGTTTTTCTGTTACTCCCTGGTAACCTTGGTTACATTTGTGTAAAGTATTCATTCTACTCCCATTTCTTATGGCATATTGGTCAGCATTAACAATGTCTTTGAACACTCCAGATAACAGAAGTTAAAAGGTTGGTTCACCCAAAAATGAAAATTCTGTCATCAATAACTCACCCTCATATCGTCCCAAACCCGCAAGTCTTTCGTTCATTTTCAGAACATAAATGAAGATCTTTATAATGAAATCTCAGAGCTTTCTGTTCCTCCACTGATAGTCCATGCAACTACCGCTTGCACAATAACATGCATTTCTGGAAAAAAGCATAGACACAATCATGTTTAAATACTGTACAGAGTCCTCAAATTATTTGCCCTCTTTATCATTTTGGTTTTTCGTTCAAAATTCTAACCTTAAATAAATAAAATAATAATAATAGAAAAAAAAACATAGTTTACAAATATACAAGTATATAATTTAAATATGCTATTAGAATACAGTATATAGAATAGATGTGTTCCACAGTTATTGTGCCCCCTTCATTTAATACTTTGTGTAACCTATAACTCTCTTCACACATAAGGGCTAATCCATGGCTAGGTGTGCATTACATGATTTTAATGCATGAGGTGGAGGCAAAGAACCACCCGACATGAAACAGGTTGCCTCCACTGAAGTTGATTAAAATTGTGTAATACACACCTGTTAAAGCTAGGTTAAAAAGTTAAGTTAAAGCTGCCTTTAAAGAGATAGCTAACCCAAAAATGAAAATTCTGTCATTATTTAGTCACCCTTGTGTGGTTTCACACTCGAAAGACCTTCATTCCTCGTTGGAACACAAACAAATATATTTTTAAAGAAACAGAGAGCTTTCTGACCCTGCATAGACAGCAACGCAACTTACACATTCAAGTTCCAGAATGGTAGGAAAGACATCGTTAAAGTAATTCATCAACAGTTGTTTTAACTCAATTTTATGAAGCGACACGATTGTTTGAGTCCAAAAAAAAAAAACAAAAAAACTACTTACCTACTAAATATCACTTATTTACAAAAATATTGATCTGTAATGTGCATTCACAAGAGCATCACAACAGATGAGTGTTGTGTTCATGCGTCAGAAGACAAAATTGAGGTTAAACCACTGGAGTCACATGGATTACTTTCACAATAGGTGCGTTTACATGTACACTTTTTTGTCATTCCGATTAAAATCATTCCGATTGAAAGATTCGATGAACTGTTTACATGAGACGTTATCTAATCCGATATGGTGTTTACATGTGCCTGTGCTTTCGATTTTAGGATATGCTAATAGCCTACAGTGACAACAAAAACAAGTCACCAGAGGAAAAAACGCCCATATTTACGTTAATATTTTTAATATCTGTTTGCACTTGCTTAGAATAAACGGTTAATATTTGAATCCCTTGCGTTCATTCGAGCGCTCAGTCATATGGCCAGAACGCGATCATAGAAATCATACGCCCCTCTGTAATGCAGCTGAGATTAATTGTACTCTGATACTACAAAGTTGTACTGTACTTAAATGGAACAAATACACGATTTCTTACCAAGAGTTGCTGAACAATGAATCAAAGGAGCATTGCTTTATCACAATCGTGTTTCGTACAACATTCATGGCGTGAGCACGTATAAATTCAAGCAGATCGGAAATTATGAATCTGTCATCTATACAAATACAAATGACAAAGGCAACTTTTGGTCAAGTTGTTTATTTTCATTGAGCTACTTTCACTATCATCACTGTGTTGTTTCTAAGCTGAAAAGCAGAAAATTGCGCTTCATTTCAGATCTGTTTTTCACTCCGGACATGAGAGCAGATAGTCCGTCACACAGCAAGCGTTCTCCTTTCTAATGTGTTTTTAACTGTATAATGGAAATTTTAACTTTATACCTCCACTATTACCCAGTCTCTACTGTTGTGTCGGTGTCCCCAAATCACAGAATGTACCGTTGTCGACTTCACGTTCACGTTCCGACGACCCGACCTCTGGACGTGATGATGTAGACGCAAAGTAATCGGTTTAAAGTGTTTACATGGCAGGATTTTAATTTTGTTTGGTTTATAGAAAGGTTTATCCCACCCCTCTCAAACCGATTACAATTTCATTCGGTTTGGGCATTTTTATTCCGATTGAGGTGTTTATATGGAGCATTTTCATTCGGATTGGACTTTTAAACCGATTACAGTGCTCCATGTAAACGCACCTAATGTCTTTCCTATTGTTCTGGAACTTAAATGTGTAAGTTGTGTTGCTGCCTTTAAAGGGGTCAGAAAGTTCTCGGATTTCATCAAAAATATCTTAATTTGTGTTTTGAAGATGAATGAAGGTCTTACGGGTTTGGAACGACATGACGGTGAGTAATTAATGACAGAATTTTCATTTTTGGGTGAACTAACCCTTTAATGTTTGTGGAGTACAATTTGACTGGAAGGGTAAAACCAAGTTAATTTTCATTAGTTTGTTTGGTTACAGGTCTTTAGATCTAGCGTTCTGACTGTATGTGTGTGCTACAGTACAAGCAGCGCATTGATTTAAAATAGTGATGAAACTGATTGTAATTATCTGCATTCACTGTTTTAATGCACACCTTCCAGTCAATCAGAGAGAATCAGAGTCCACAAAAAAAATGTTGAGAGCTGATGTTAAGCATTGAGAATAATTGCTGTTATATCTAGATTTCATTACCTTTCCACTGCCTCAGCTCTCTCTCTGTTTTCATACTGAAATTACAGTAATATTGTAAATCTTCTTTTAGCTCTTTGATTTCATTTAACTCCTCGATCTCTTCATGTCTGAAGATCTCTTCCATGGCTGAGGAGACAGGACTTATACACTTGATTTCTCCAGCACTCCCACTGGTCTTAGTTTCTGAAATACAATATCAATTATTATGTATTATGAACTATAAAGATAATAGTTAATAAAAGATCAATTAAATAAAGTAGATTACTGCTCACCATTATTTGAGTGCAATTTCAGTGCATCTAGATAGCAGTGGTGTCATCATCTAGCTCAGTTCAGTCCTCATCAATAGTGTCAGTGGAGTCAGATCAATAATATTGCTGAATATCATTAGTCCCCAAATAAGCACGCCAAAATTCGACAGTGGCAAGGAACCCAAACTCTGTCAGGTGACAGAATGGAGAAAAAAACCCTTGGGAGAGAGTATGTTTAGTTTATGGATCAGTTCTCCTCTGGCCAACAAATGAACATGGTGTGATTATGATTCAGGCTGCATCACAATTTAGTGTGAAATATTCAGGACTGTAGGCCTACAAGTTATGGATCTCATTTAAAGACTAAAATCTAAAATCAGGTTTACATTTGTGGCTAACTAGAATGTGAGTGACCTTTAAAGCATTTCCAGAAATAAAGTCTCACCAACATCTGTTGAGAGCCTTTTCACTTTCTCTCTTCTCCTCTTTCCTAATGCTTCCTCTGTTGCAAAGAGGGGTACACTGTACGCTGAACACTTTTCAGTCAATTAGGGGTTGATGCTCTCCTAGAAACAAACAAACAAACAAACAAATACACTGTATTCAGTACAGTTTAGTTTATTCCATTATTGTAAATGATGCACTGATGCTATTGAGAACTGAACTGAGCTGGACAGTGACATGACTCATTTCTACAGAACTGCTTATAACAAATTGCTGAGCCATAGCATAATTAAATACATACACAGGGTTGTCACTGGTTGGATTGAGATGTTGGTGTTTATTATAGTAAAAGTGTAGTAAAAAAAGCATTAAATCAGTTGTTTGTCTTTCTATCATAAGCTCCTCGCACACAGACCCGTGCGCGCTACAGATACAGAAGCGGCGTTTCCTCTCATCTTCTTCTCATCTCAGCGGGTTGAATAAGATATCCGTTAAGTCATTTTACATCTCTCTAAAATTATTACTAAAGATATATGAGGACATTAGACATTACACTCACCGCTAAACTGGATGAGTCGACTAGTCTCCAACTCGCCTGATGAACTTCTTCCGGAAAGCGTTTCTTCTCTTTTGTCGCACTTGTGAAAGGTCTCGGGGTGTAATGTTGTTATGTCTTTGTGCTTTAACTGTGATAGTTCACATATGAACGATGTTGTCAAACCAAAACGTGTTTTATACTTTTATATCCATCCTGCAGTAGACACTACGGAAAAGACGCTGATTTACTGTCGGTTACAAGTAATCCGCTGCTCGCGAGACTCATTGTCAGGACAACAACCGTTATTGGCGCGAAGGAAGATCTCACGTGCGGGTTATTAATCGATGCGGGTGAAATATTCCATAGGCAAATATTTTTTGTACAAAAATATTTTTGTACGAATATTTTATAGGAACCCAGTCAACAATTTGATCTCACAATGATGTCACTATGAGCTCACAATATTCTCATGGTGTGGTCACAATGTGTGTGTCACAGTGAACTAAAAGTGTAACCACACAGCGCTCTCACTGTGTGCTCATACTATGTTCACAACATGAGGTCACTGCACACGCACAGTGAGCTCATACTGTGGTCACTGTGAGGTCACTGCACACGCACAGTGAGCTCATACTGTGGTCACTGTGAGGTCACTGCACACTCACTGTGCGCTCATACTGTGCTCAATGTGAGGTCACTGCACACTCACTGTGCGCTCATACTGTGCTCAATGTGAGGTCACTGCACACTCACTCTGCGCTCATACTGTGCTCAATGTGAGGTCACTGCACACTCACTGTGCGCTCATACTGTGGTCACTGTGTGCTCATACTGTGCTCAATGTGAGGTCACTGCACACTCACTGTGCACTCATACTGTGGTCACTGTGTGCTCATACTGTGCTCAATGTGAGGTCACTGCACACTCACTGTGCGCTCATACTGTGGTCACTGTGAGGTCACTGCACACTCACTGTGCGCTCATACTGTGGTCACTGTGTGCTCATACTGTGCTCAATGTGAGGTCACTGCACACTCACTGTGCGCTCATACTGTGGTCACTGTGTGCTCATACTGTGCTCAATGTGAGGTCACTGCACACTCACTGTGCGCTCATACTGTGCTCAATGTGAGGTCACTGCACACTCACTGTGCGCTCATACTGTGCTCAATGTGAGGTCACTGCACACTCACTGTGCGCTCATACTGTGGTCACTGTGAGGTCACTGCACACTCACTGTGCGCTCATACTGTGGTCACTGTGTGCTCATACTGTGCTCAATGTGAGGTCACTGCACACTCACTGTGCGCTCATACTGTGGTCACTGTGAGGTCACTGCACACTCACTGTGCGCTCATACTGTGGTCACTGTGTGCTCATACTGTGCTCAATGTGAGGTCACTGCACACTCACTGTGTGCTCATACTGTGGTCACTGTGTGCTCATACTGTGCTCAATGTGAGGTCACTGCACACTCACTGTGCGCTCATACTGTGGTCACTGAACACTCACTGTGCGCTCATACTGTGATCAATGTGAGGTCACTGCACACTCACTGTGCGCTCATACTGTGGTTATCGTGAGGTCACTGCACACTCACTGTGCGCTCATACTGTGGTCACTGAACACTCACTGTGCGCTCATACTGTGGTCACTGTGTGCTCATACTGTGATCAATGTGAGGTCACTGCACACTCACTGTGCGCTCATACTGTGGTTATCGTGAGGTCACGGCACACTCACTGTGTGCTCATACTGTGGTCACTGTGAGGTCACTGCACACTCACTGTGTGCTCATACTGTGGTCACTGTGAGGTCACTGCACACTCACTGTGCGCTCATACTGTGGTCACTGTGAGGTCACGGCACACTCACTGTGCACTCATACTGTGGTCACTGTGAGGTCACTGCACACTCACTGTGTGCTCATACTGTGATCAATGTGAGGTCACTGCACACTCACTGTGCGCACATACTGTGATCAATGTGAGGTCACGGCACACTCACTGTGCGCTCATACTGTGGTCACTGTGAGGTCACTGCACACTCACTGTGCGCTCATACTGTGATCACTGTGAGGTCACTGCACACTCACTGTGCGCTCATACTGTGGTCACTGTTGTTACGACCCTGCATTCTACTTGCCCGCCTGCTGGTGGCGTAATTCTTCCAGGAGGGCGTGGGAGATTGCACACCCCTGTTACCTGTTCACCATTTGATTGCAGAGAGGATAAAACCTTGGATCCAAACACTCCTCTTCACTTCGTTCAGGGATCGACGGCCTCTGGAGAAGTCACTTGCGAACCTTTGCTTGCTTACAACTCATATCAACCTTTTCTCCTCCCCATTTGGATTATGATTTTTCCCCTTTGATTTTGAATCCTAGACTTCGTTATATTAAGTTATTTGTATTCTTTTGAAGACCAATAAAATCTTGCAAGTCATTATTTTGTACTTGTATGCTTTATGTACGGTCGAAACGAGCTGGCCGTAACATAAATTGGAGGCTCGTCCGGGATCCTATGGGGGTAGGAAACGTTGGTAAGTATGGGTTGTATGTGTGTATGTTTTTGTGAATGGTTACCTTTATAAATGAGAACTCTGGTGAGTTAGAGTGTTTCCAGCTGGATTGTGAATACAATCCTTTCGACGGAGCACTGTTTGTTGTTTTGTTTTGTTATTTTGCCTTTCTTGTTTTTGGAGGTTATCCTGGGTGGAGATTAACTCTCTGTAGGGGGTACGCTTCCGGACTTTCAGTTTGACTGATTGTCGCGGAGCTTAGCGCTTAATGCCGCCCCGAGCCCGGTACATCTCTGAAGACCAGGTAGGATTTAGTTAGTGTTTTCTGAGTTAGGAGCTGGAGTTTTCTCATATTGTAAACAGAAAATCCATTCTACAAAAATAAATGAAGGTAAATCGTTGCGTTTGTGTATAGTGCGGTTTATTTTCGCGCTTGCACTGTGTTTTGACTTGTGGGAAGTATTTGAAAGTTTTTGTGAATGAGCATAGGTTGCGTAATACGGTGACGTAGTTCATTTTTGAAGCAGTGGCTTATGGGAGTTGTATTTTGGATAAACAGCGTCTCACGTGTGTTAGCTAGTAGTTTTGTTTGTGTTATTGTGCGTATACAGATACGAATAATATGTCTTTGGTGATCGAAGATTTCGTTGCGTGTCCATCAGAAGCTTTGCTTGAGAGTTGTACAAAGGAGCAGTTGGTGCAAATTGCCGAACGCTTCAAGGTCGATCTTACTTCTCAAGAAAAGAGGCTGAGGGAAACTATTGTGACTACTTTGAAACAGTCACTTGTTGATAGAGGAGTTATAGAGGTAAGCGCTGAGTTTATAGCTCCTAGTGAATCGTTTGAATATACTGCGGAGGTTGATGGTGAAAGTGAGATAAAATTTCCAGAATTGTCTTTGCAAGAGAAGCAATTGTGTTTAGATGCTGCGAAAATTCGTGCTGAACGTGATGATCGCGCTATAAAAGAGCGAGCGATAGAAAGAGAATTTGAAGAGAGAAAATTAGATCACCAATTAGCAATGCGAAGAATGGAGCTTGAGTTAGAGAAAGAACGTGATGAGAGAGCGTTTCAGATAAAAAAGTTGGAGTTAGAATTAGCAGCAAAGACAGCTGAAGTTTCACAAGCGAATGTGCCTCCTGTTCCACAACAGCATGCGAATGCAGGTGACCCTGTGTTTGATGTTCACAGAAATATGAGATTAGTGCCTCCATTTTCTGAAAAGGAAGTGGATAAATATTTTTATCACTTTGAACGTGTTGCTTTATCCATGAAATGGCCGAAAAGCTTTTGGACTTTATTGTTACAGTGTGTGTTCACAGGTAAAGCTCAAGAAATTTATTCTGCACTCTCACTGGAACAGAGTGGTGAGTATGATGTTGTGAAATCTGCTGTGTTGCATGCATATGAACTCGTGCCTGAAGCATATCGTCAAAAATTCAGGAATTTGACTAAAGCTGATGAATGTACTCATGTTGAATTTGCAAGAGAAAAAGAGAACTTATTTGATCGTTGGTGCACCTCAATGAAAGTTACAACTAAAGAGCAGTTAAGAGAATTAGTGCTCTTAGAGGAGTTTAAACATTGTGTTCCTCATGCAGTGGCTACGCATCTCACTGAACACAAGGTGAATACACTTTCTGAAGCTGCTATCATGGCTGATGAATTTGTGTTAACCCATCGTCGGTCATTCAGTTCAGTCGGTCTTAAAACCAACGATATGAGTAAGTCTAAGTTTTGCTTTCAACCTAAGACAAAGTCTCCTGTGATGAGTAGGAATATTAAGGCGACAGTTGCTGAACATGCTAGTAAACCGGCACTCTCATGAGACATGGTTTGCTTTTACTGTAAAAAGTCTGGTCATAAAATATCTGACTGTCTTATTCTCAAGAAGAAAGATTGTCGAAACCTGTTGCTGTTTCTACCTCACCATTCACTGTTGACACTCGTGATGAGAAAGATCGTCATCTATCTAGTTCTAGTGATAAAACTGTTGATCAGTGTGTGTCTTCCTCTGATTATACACCTTTTATCACTGAGGGAAATGTGTCATTGCGTGGTTCAAACTAAATGGTGCCAGTACGTCTTCTTCGAGATACGGGAGCTGCGCAGTCGTTTCTTTTAGAAGGAATTTTGCCTTTAACTTCTGAAACTGCTACTGGAACTCATGTATTAGTGCGAGGTTTTGAGATGGGGTTTGCTGAAGTGCCTTTGCATCGAATCCATCTTTCCTCTGCCATTGTATCTGGTGATGTAGTAGTTGGTGTTCGTTCTGCACTTCCAGTCCCTGGGATTACATTTATTCTGGGAAATGATTTAGCTGGTGGGAATGTTTGGGGACAGAGTAGTGTGTCCGCTCTGCCCATAATGGCATGTATACCTAAGAAATCTGATGTTGAAAATTGTAGAGAATTTCTTGATTTGTTTCCAGCTTGTGCAGTTACTCGATCAATGGCTAAATCATTATCTGAAAATCAAGTTGAAGTTCCATTGCATGACACTTTCTTTTATACTGTTAATACAGGTGAGCTAAGATCTGATGTGTCTAAATGTCCTGAGCAAAAAGACCTGAAGTCCTGTCCTTCGTCGTCTTCTGACCAGAAAGATTCAACAGGGCTGCAAAGTGAATCTGCTGATACATCTGAGGTTCTGTCCACTCTTGAGAAAAGCAATGTTGATCTCTCTGATGCCGATGACTGTTCTTTGACTTCTTTGTTACAGATCTCTCGAGAGGATTTAATTAAAGCTCAACAGAGCGATGAAACTCTTAGACCTTTATTTTCTGCAGTAGGGTCTAGGAAGTGTTCTGATGCTCGGTCCTCTTCGTACTTTCTTGATGAAGGTCTGCTTTGTCGGACAGTGGTCCTGCATAAAGATGTTTCTCTAGAACCTAAAACTCAGATTGTGATTCCTTTTACAGTGAGAGACTCTGTGTTGCATTTGGCTCATCAAGGACTTGCTGGTCATACTGGAGTTCGTAAAACGTATGATCGAGTCTTACGGCAGTTCTATTGGCCTAAGGTAAAGCGAGATGTGGCAAAACATATTCGATCTTGTCATACATGCCAGATTACCGGTAAGCCGAATCAAAAAGTGCCTGTTGCTCCGTTGCAGCCTATTTCCGTCGTTTCCACTCCTTTTGAGTATCTGATCATAGACTGTGTTGGTCCTTTGCCCGGTCTAAGGCTGGTCACCAATACCTTCTAACCGTTATGTGCCAGACTACTCGTTATCCTGCTGCTTATCCGTTAAGGTCCATCACTACAAAATCTGTCTTGAAGGCCCTCACTAATTTTATGTCGACCTTTGGAATTCCCAAGGTTATTCAATCCGATCAGAGTTCGAACTTCATGTCAAAACCGTTCTCAAAAGCCCTGCGTCAGCTTCGAGTAAAGCACAATATTTCTAGTGCCTATCATCCAGAGTCAAGGAGTTCTTGAGAGGTTTCATCAAACCCTGAAGTCCCTTTTGAGGTCATATTGTGTGGAACTCGATGCGGATTGGGAAGAAGGTCTGCCGTGGATGTTATTAGCGATACGTGAGGTAATCCAAGAAAGCCTTGGGTTTAGCCCAAATGAATTAGTGTTCGGACATGTAGTGCGAGGACCTACAGCTGTGTTAGCTGAGGAGTGGCGAATGTCTAGACCTTCTGAAAACATTTCTGATTATGTGAGTGGATTCCGACGTAGATTGTATGAGGCACGAGCTCTCGCTAAAAAGAAGTTGAGTAAGTCTCAAATAAAAATGCAACAACATTTTGACAGAAAAGCTAAGTTAAGAGAGTTTCAGGTGGGTGATCAAGTACTGGCTCTGCTGCCTCTACCTGCCAACCCATTTCAGGCTAAATTTACAGGCCCCTACAGTGTAGTTAAACGTCTTTCTGATAATAATTATCTGTTGAATACTCCTGACCGGAGAAAAAAAGTACAAGTCTGTTGAAATTGTATATAGCGCCTGTTCGTTCTGTTACTGTTAATGTGGTAAACTCTTGTGACTCTCTCCAGAATCGTCTCCTCTCTTTCGCAGCATGAGTGGGGATTCTTTAGAGAATGCTGATGAAGATGAGAGTTTTCTTTCTCAAGAAAAAGTCGACGGGCGACTTAAAAACTCTGAGATTCTTCTTAATCTATCCTCTCATCTTTCTTATTTGACAGAGAAAGAGAGGAGTGATGTCACTGAGTTGGTGATGTCATTTCCCTCTCTTTTCCTTGACGTTCCTGGTCGCACTTCTGTCATAGAACATGATATCGATGTAGGAACCTCATGTCCAGTTAAACAGAACGCCTATCGAGTCAATCCTTTTAAAAGAGATTTGCTGAAACAAGAGGTGAACTATCTGCTTACTCATAATCTGGCTGAATCTAGTTTCAGTTCATGGAGTTCTCCTTGTGTTTTAGTAAATAAACCTGATGGCTCATATCGATTCTGCACAGATTATCGAAAACTTAACTCTGTGACAAAGCCGGACTGTTTCCCTTTACCTCGAGTTGATGACTGCGTCGATCATGTTGGCTCTGCCCGTTATGTTAGTAAATTCGACCTCTTAAAGGGGTATTGGCAGGTGCCTTTGACTAGTCGTGCAAAGGAATTATCTGCCTTCGTTACGCCTGATGCTTTCCTACAGTATACGGTAATGCCTTTCGGAGTTTGAAATGCACCCGCGACTTTCCAGCGACTCGTAAACCGTATACTGTATGGAATGTCAGGATGTGAGGCATATTTAGATGACATCGTTTTGTATAGTTCCTCCTGGTCTGAGCATCTTAACCAGATTAAATAACTTTTTTCTCATTTAGCAAAGGTTAATCTTACGGTTAATCTCTCTAAGTCTGAGTTCGCGAAGGCAACCGTTACCTATTTGGGTAAGGTAGTGGGAAATGTATGGCGTCAAATCTATGCCATTAATAACCGAGCGCACCACTTATGCTGGCGCGCGCAGTAAATCACTTCCGCGAGAGGAAAACAGATCTACACGCGAGGAAACGGGAGCCCGCGAGCTAATTTCAAACACACGCGCGTCACTTGTCCTCTGCGCGCAATACAAGCCCTCGCGCCCGTGTGATCATCCCCACATCCTCGCTCGATCTTCTCTCACCTGCTCGCGAACACTTCTATTTTGTCAGTCGTGGGCGGGGCTTGCTGTTTTAATTGTTATCTCTAACGCCATTGGTTACTTCCCCTTTTCCGGAAGTCAGCTGTGATTGGACGCCTGTGAAAAGGTCTATCTGTCTATCAACAGACCAGATGCAAGTTGTCATTTATTTATTTATTTTTTTTATAAATATAAGTAGGGTAAAGTGCAGAACCCTCTTACAATGAAAGAATATATTACCATCAACCCCTAAAATTTGACATAGTAATACAAAATATATTAAAAAGTTTATACAGCAACTCTTGCTTATTTATATGAACAAATAATTTATTCATCCAAAGGTCCTTTGAACCAATTTGGGATTTACAGTCATGTACATTTACATTTACATTTAGCAGACGCTTTAAAAGCAACTTACAGTGCATTCAGGTTATACATTATTGTTATTTTTTTATCAGTATGTGTGTTCCTGGGAATTGAACCCATGGCCTTTTAGCTACTAACACAATGCTCTACCACTGAGCCACAGGAACACTTATTATTATTATTTGAGGTTGTATATAAATATGGTTGGGTAAGCATATAGTGGTGAACTACAACTAATTCAGCATATAGCAACAAGTTGACTATTAGCTTTATTTTATTTTATTTTCATTTTGCAAAGTTAATATAACCCAAGCTTTATGTTGTATGAAAATTTCAAATATAACCTTTTTGGTAGATTTACCATGCTAAAAACCGTGGAAACATGTCATTAAAATCTATAAAAAAGGGTTTATGCAGATTGAGGCTGATGTATGGGAGGAGAGCCTCAGTAGGATTCGATCTTGCTCTATTAGTTCTAGGCATCAGTTAATTCAGTTTAAGGTGATGCATAGACTGCACTATTCAAAATCTAAATTGCACAGAATTTTTCCTACTATCTCTCCTATTTGTGACAGGTGTAAATCTGCAGAAGGCTCTCTGACCCATCTCTTTTGGACATGTCCAAAACTATACGATTTCTGGTGTGACATATTTGAATGGTTCTCGGATATGTATGGTTGTGTTTTTACACCTGGTCCAGAAATTGCATTATTTGGTTATTCTATTTCTCTGTTCGATCATAATGTGTCTGTAAAAAGTACAATCATTTATGGAATGATTATTGCTAAGAGTGTCATTCTGAGGCTGTGGAAATCGGACACTGTTCCTCAGTTTAAGACCTGGTTGAACTATCTTACTGGAATATTGCATATGGAAAGAGTCCGGTATGGAGTTATTGGTAATCTTAATAAGTTTTACAGTATATGGCAAGCATTTCTAGATCATTTGGACCAATGTAATGCTGACTCTGACGTAATGCTTAGTATCTTGTCTGCCCCCTATTGAGTGCCTAGTCATTTTTCCATTGAAACTGCTTGTATGCCCTGATTGTTGTTCTCAAAAGTCTGTTTTTTTTTTTATTTATTGATTTATTTTTTAATCATTATTATTTTATGTATTTTGTTCTTTTATTGTTGTTGTTTATTGTGCAATATAAAACTAATAAAAATACTTATCAAAAAAAAAAAAGGGTTTATAGTCTTGTTTTATCTTTGTAACATCACAAGATTGTAATCACTACTAATCACTAGTAAATGGAAGAATTTATGTTAATAAACTTTTATTATAATGATGTATTCTACTGACAGTGCATGCAATTCATTTTCATTAAAACAGCCATGTTATATTTATAAAAAAAATAAATGACAACTTGCATCTGGTGATGAAGCCATGTCTCAGGTCACATGTGAATTATGGATTGCCTTTTCACAGGCGTCCAATCACAGCTGACTTCCGGAAAAGGGGAAGTAACCAATGGCATTAGAGATAACAATTAAAACAGCAAGCCCCGCAATAATCATTCCATAAATGATTGTACTTTGTACAGACACATTATGATCTAACAGAGAAATAGAATAACCAAATAATGCAATTTCTGGATCAGGTGTAAAAACACAACCATACATATCCGAGAACCATTCAAATATGTCACACCAGAAATCGTATAATTTTGGACATGTCCAAAAGAGATGGGTCAGAGAGCCTTCTGCAGATTTACACCTGTCACAAATAGGAGAGATAGTAGGAAAAATTCTGTGCAATTTAGATTTTGAATAGTGCAGTCTATGCATCACCTTAAACTGAATTAACTGATGCCTAGAACTAATAGAGCAAGATCGAATCCTACTGAGGCTCTCCTCCCATACATCAGCCTCAATCTGCATAAACCCTTTTTTATAGATTTTAATGACATGTTTCACGGTTTTTAGCATGGTAAATCTACCAAAAGGTTATATTTGAAATTTTCATACAACATAAAGCTTGGGCTATATTAACTTTGCAAAATGAAAATAAAATAAAATAAAGCTAATAGTCAACTTGTTGCTATATGCTGAATTAGTTGTAGTTCACCACTATATGCTTACCCAACCATATTTATATACAACCTCAAAATGTGAGAAGTGTCAATTAAATAATTGGAAATAATAATAAGTGTTCCTGTGGCTCAGTGGTAGAGCATTGTGTTAGTAGCTAAAAGGCCATGGGTTCAATTCCCAGGAACACACATACTGATAAAAATAACAATAATGTATAACCTGAATGCACTGTAAGTTGCTTTAAAGCGCTGCTAAATGTAAATGTAAATGTAAATGTACATGACTGTAAATCCCAAATTGGTTCAAAGGACCTTGATGAATACATTATTTGTTCATATAAATAAGCAAGAGTTGCTGTATAAACTTTTAATATATTTTGTATTACTATGTCAAATTTTAGGGTTGATGGTAATATATTCTTTCATTGTAAGAGGGTTCTGCACTTTACCCTACTTATATTTATAAAAAAATAAAAATAAATGACAACTTGCATCTGGTCTGTTGATAGACAGATAGACCTGATAGACCTTTTCACAGGCGTCCAATCACAGCTGACTTCCGGAAAAGGGGAAGTAACCAATGGCGTTAGAGATAACAATTAAAACAGCAAGCCCCGCCCCACGACTGACAAAAATAGAAGTGTTCGCGCGAGCAGGTGAGAGAAGATCGAGCGCGAGGATGTGGGGGATGATCACGCGGGCGCGAGGGCTTGTATTGCGCGCAGAGGACAAGTGACGCGCAGTGTTTGAAATTAGCTCGCGGGCTCCCGCTTCCTCGCGTGTAGATCTGTTTTCCTCTCGCGGAAGTGATTTACTGCGCGCGCCAGCATAAGTGGTGCGCTCGGTTATTAATGGCATAGATTTGACGCCATAGAAATGGTTGTGTAAAGCCTATTGAGACTAAGGTAGAAGCCATTTGTAATTTTCCAGCTCCCACCACTCGTCGTGAATTGCGACGATTTCTCGGTATGGTGGGATATTACCGGAGTTTTTGCGAAAATTTTGCCAGTGTAGTCTCACCTCTTACCGATTTATTGAGTCCGAAGTTATCCTTTCAGTGGTCTGAGTCCTGTCAGCAGGCTTTCGAAAATTGTAAGGCTTTGCTGGCATGTAGCCCTGTTTTGACAGCTCCGAATTTTGAAAAGTCTTTTAGTCTTATGTAACCCACATAAGGGTACTGGAGTGCAATTCTCTACTCTGCCTGAGGGTGGCGCATACACCCCAGGAAATGTTCTAAATAAGAAAATAAAAACACCTTTCCTCCGGTGAAGACGCTGCTAGAAAGCATCAAGGACTGGTATGGAAATATCCTCTGAGGGATAGGAATTTAAATAACATTGAATAACAAATATTAAAATAGTGTTAAAAAAGCACAAGCTCGCTGATAAATGGGAGTCCACTGTCCATGTGGTAGTGAGGAAAGCTGGAGACCTCCCCGTTTATACAGTAAAACCAGAGACCGGAGAAGGCCCCTGGCGCACGTTGCATCGAGACCTCTTGCTCCCATGTGGGTTCCTCCATGTAACACCAGAAGAGCAACCCAAACCACTCGAGCGCCGCAAGACACGCCAGAACATTCGCAGTGACCCAAGAGAAGTTGATCAGTCCTCAGATGAGGATGATATTATTCCTGTTACCTGGTCCCAAGGAGAACCAGTTCAAGAGGTAACCAGATATATTGTCTCGCGAGATGTTCCAAGACACCATGGTCCAAGCCATTCTAAAGAGAATCTGATGACAGACCTCAACAAGGTGACTGATGATGTTCCAGATAATGTGAGTAGCCTACCTGATGTTACTCCAGTCAACCGAGTAACACTGGACCTGAACTTACCTGGAAATGAACCTGTGGAAAGAGAGACAAACTTACCTGACAGTGATGATCTTGTGGAAGGCTCGGATGAGGACTGTCCTGAACAACTTCCAGTCCCTCCGATATGCCAGAATGTGATGAGACAAATGTCTATGAAAATGAAGGAGAAGAGGAGATTAAGGAGACGGAGGAACAAGCACATACTGATGACCTAGTCAGGAGATCTGAGAGGAATCGTCAGCCACCTAGGCGGCTGGATTACACTGAACTGGGAACCCCCTTAGTCACAGTGGTGAAGTCACTCTTTCAAGGGCTGACTACTGTGTGGAACGACATTATAAGTGAGAGTGATGCGTCAACTCATTCCCCTGTTCTGTCCCCTCCGGTTATAACCGTGTGAACATTGCCATGCACAGGGACGTGCATAAGTTTGAAGGGGAGAGTGTAACCCACATAAGGGTACTGGAGTGCAATTCTCTACTCTGCCTGAGGGTGGCGCATACACCCCAGGAAATGTTCTAAATAAGAAAATAAAAACACCTTTCCTCCGGTGAAGACGCTGCTAGAAAGCATCAAGGACTGGTATGGAAATATCCTCTGAGGGATAGGAATTTAAATAACATTGAATAACAAATATTAAAATAGTGTGTGTCCATTAGGTTGAAAGCTTTGAGAGAACAACTATGGAAAACTTTTAAGCCGCGTTGACACTGCGAGCTCCTCAAGATACCTCCGGTAAGGATGATAATACTAATGCGAGTGTTATGCTGACTTTTAGCTCCGTTATGGCGCAAAATACCAGTTAATCTAAAACCAATCGGAGTTGTGACACTGATTCTTGCTGGTTGATACCATATAGACACAGATTCAGATTGTTTTATGTTGTTTAAGATGCTCATAAAGATCGCTAATCGTGCTAGCAGCGTGCTAATCTTTAACACTTAAATGTGAATGTGTTTAGATTTGAGCTCTGCTGCTACCTCAGTTAAGCTAGTCACCACTGTAGGAGATATTTTATAGTATTCACGCTGCTAAATGTGACTTTATACTCTGTTCTGTTGACTTAGAAGTCATTTGATTGAGGGAATATTTATCCTCTTGTTGTCATTTGTAAAATAAAGGTGATTTAGTTCATTTAATTGCCAATATACATGTTTGATATGTATATGAGGAACAGAAGTTCATCTTAATTGTTAAAAAGAATAAATATATTAAAATTTGATGTTTAAAATGTTATTAAGATGCATAAATAGATTTAAAAAGTTTAAAACATAAATATCTTGTTTCAGAAATCTCATGATTTTATTTCTATACTGTGAGATGGAAGTACATGATTGATTGATGTTCATTGGAACTGACCTATGTTATGTGGTGTGATGTGTACCTATTCATTTACATAATGATTAGAGTATTAATATCCTTTACAATTGGTTATATTTGATCTGACATTTGAATGGAGATAAATTGATCGGATTTGAACAGAAATGAGGCAATAGTAACTAATGCATTCTGTACTGTATGTATAGATTGGTTTTAAGAGAGGGATAGATCATCTGAATCTGACCCTGGTGGTCAGTGGCGAGCCAACCGCAGAAGTCAGAGAACGGACCAAGAGCCTGGTGTGGCCAGCCGTGGCATCTTTGGAACCATCATCATCCCGTGCCTCCATTTGAAAAAACAGATAAGAACACACATAAACCTACCCGGGTAGTGAAAAGAACATACCGTACGTACTCCAAGAAAAACACACACACACCAAGAACTTTCATGGACTCTTTCTTTGTTTGAGTTTGTTTATTTTGGGGTTTTTTATTGTGCGCTTGTGCACTCAGGAAGCCGGCTTAGGTAGGCAGGGAATGTATGTAATTGTCTTTAATTTTGTATAATACATTTCTCAAACTTACCTGTTTTGTGTTATCTGTTCTCTGCTGACCTTTTAATATTTCAGGCTCCATAGTCGTACCTAGAGTTTCTGATATTAGCCCAAATCCAATTTATAGCTAATTCAATTAGTTATCGGTTACACTAACCTGAGAGCAGGGTTACAAGTGGCGAGCCAGCCAGGAGTCTGGTTATATGTTAGCAGTGAACCACATTACAAGTGTGTGAAACGATTTAACGAGCGAACGTGTAAGCTCTTTGTTATCTGTTTATAGATCACTCTTTACTAAAGATGGAGTTTATAACGAGCTCAGGAATCAAAGTCCCCAATGCAGTAATGGTGAGTGGTTTGCTTGAATCACCAGAAGATGAGGAGATCATAGACTTCCTTAGGAAGTATGGCTCCACGAGACTTGTCCCAGTTACTGATACTAACTCAGAGTTTTATAAAAACCTGATTGTTGAGTATCAAGATGCTGTTGCTATTGAAGCCTTAGCCCCTCTTCTGCCCTACTCACATGAACTTAAGGACCATCCAGACGGAAAATATTATGTTCAAGCTCTAGCAAGTGTGTACACCACTAAAGTTGGCTGCAGTGTTACCAAAGCCTACCTTGATGAAATAAAGAAGTTAGCGAAATTGAGTGGACGAGGCTCAAGAGGTGCTGAAAGACATGATGTCAGAGATCAGTGAGACAATCGAGACTGATGGCAGTGGTGATAATGAGTTTGAAGCCAGACAACTCAGCACGTCTCTTGACACTTTTGAGCCCCCACATCCCCAGCTGCTCCCAGATTCTTCTCGGGAAAGGTTCGTTCATAGTGGTGCTGAGCCATGCCCACGAGCTGATGTGAAGCGAAGTCTGTCTGTTGTAGAGAGCAACCTGAATCCACCTGAAATTCAAAAGGTCATTGTTGAGCACATTGTGAGGAGAGATGAATTAAACACACATTCACACTTTCCCATCAAGCTTCGTTCATTCTCAGGCAAGCTCCCCAGACCCAATGGTGAGACAGACTACGACACATGGCGTTCACATGTTGAGCTTCTCAGGAAAGACCCCACCCTGTCTAATCTTCAGAAATCACGTAAAATCTTTGAAAGTTTGCTCTTCCCTGCAGCAGATATTGTCAAAAGACTAAGCCCTGAAGCTACTCCTGAATCCTACCTTCAACTGCTGGACGCAGCCTTTGGAACCGTCGAAGACGGCGAGGAGCTTTTCGCCCAGTTTATGAATACTCTTCAGGATCCTGGTGAAAAGGCCTCTACGTACCTCTGCCGCCTTCAAGCTGCCCTGAACCTTGCTGTTAAGAGAGGAGGAGCTGCTGCCGGAGAAGCAGATAGACACATTCTCAAACAGTTTTGTCGCGGGTGTTGGGACAACCACTTGCTCTCTGACCTCAACCTCGAAGAAAAGAAAAGTCACCCATCAGCATTTTCAGAGCTCCTGTTATTAATCCGCACTGAGGAGGATAGGCAGGCAGCTAAAGCCACACGTATGAAGAAGCACCTTGGCTCACACCGGCAGCGGGTTATGGCAAGTTCTCAGGGTGTGTGCATCTGCAGTCAACAAGCAGCATTCCAGCCTGAGTCTGACCCATTGACAGAGCTTAAACAGCAGGTGGCGTCGCTGCAGAGCCAACTCACCACGCTGATGTCTAAGAAAGCCAAGAAGACTCCGAAGACCAAGGGGAACACTGAGCAGCCATCAGGTGGGCCAGCTTCTAGACTTGACCCTAGAGCACCAAGCTGGAAACCTACCAACTCAAAAACAAGCACCCAACCAAGACCTTGGTATTGTTTCAACTGCGGCGAGGACGGTCACATCTCCTCAGCTTGCAGTAACAATCCAAACCCCACTCTCGTCAATGAAAAAAGAGATCAATTGAGAGAAAAGCAGCCTCTGGGAGGCTAAAGAACACTCACCAGACAATAGGGATTTTTAGATGGAGTCTCAGTTGCAGGGCAAACTGAGGCTGGAGCAGTTCACCAACGCCCTGCTAAGAATAAAAGTGATGCCGAACCCAAGTTCAGTGCTGCCTTGAACCAGTCTAGTGTTAGAAAACACCCCTTCAGAGTCCCGCAAAAACTTATAGGCACGAAAAGTACCGCCCAAGTTACCATCCAAGGCAAGCAGTTCAGCTGTCTCCTCGACACGGGTTCACAAGTAACTACAGTCACCAAGTCCTTCTATGAAGAATACCTACCTGAGCAACAGATCGAACCACTCTATAACCTGCTGGAAGTTGAAGGGGCCAATGGTCAATCTGTGCCCTACCTTGGATATGTTGAAGTCACAATCACCTTCCCAAAACAGTTCCTTGGAGCCGAATATGAAGTCCCAACATTGGCCTTGGTTGTTCCAGACACCGGCACTTCAGGGTACCAGATACTGGTTGGTACAAACACACTCGATGTAGCATATGGTATGTGCAAAGAGAAAAGTCCAGCAAGCTACCACTCTGTCCCAAACGGCTACAGGACGGTGCTGAAAGTACTTCAACTACGACAGGAACAAAGCCATGACAGTAACATCGGACTGGTGAGGATGCAAGGCCGAGACAGAAAACTCATTCCAGCTGGAGGAACAGTTGTTCTGGAGGGTGTGGCATCAGTGAAAGAGTTCCATACTGAGAGGTCCGCTATCATGGAGTACCCTTCATCCTCTTCTCTGCCTGGAGGGCTGCTTGTAAAGCCCTGTCTTGTTGATCTACCAGTCAGACTACCAGTTGTGGTCTCAAATGAGTCAGAACACGACATTATTATCCCAGCTAAGAGTGTGATTGCTGAGCTCAGTTCAATCCAGGCCATTCTGTCTCACAAACAGAGCGTGACCAATCCATCTGAACCAGAACCCTCCAAGGCAGCTGACCTAGCCTTTGACTTTGGTGAGTCCCCGGTCCCTCCAGAATGGAAAGACAGAATTACCCGAAAATTGAATAGCATGCCTGAGGTCTTCGCCCAGAACGACACTGACTTTGGAAGGACAGACAAAGTCAAGCATCACATCAAACTGTCCGATGAAACCCCATTCAAACTCAGAGCTCGGCCAATACACCCACACGATGTAGAAGCTGTTCGTCAACATCTTCAAGAGCTTCTTGAGTCTGGGGTGATTCGTGAAAGTGAGTCTCCATTCTCCTCTCCAATTGTTGTAGTCAGGAAAAAGAATGGCCAGGTACGCCTCTGTATTGACTACAGGAAACTGAACCTGCAGACAGTGAAAGACGCCTATGCACTCCCAAGGATGGATGACACTTTCACAGCACTCTCCGGTTCCAAGTGGTTCAGCGTCCTCGATCTAAAGTCTGGCTACTATCAGATCGAAGTCAACGAGGTTGACAAGCCAAAGACCGCGTTTGTATGCCCACTTGGTTTCTGGGAGTTTAATCGAATGCCTCAGGGAGTGACAAACGCCCCAAGTACTTTCCAGAGACTGATGGAAAAGTGCATGGGAGACATGAACTTGAAGGAAGTTGTCGTTTTCCTGGATGACTTGATAGTCTTCTCAAAAACTTTAGAAGATCATGAAGCCAGACTCACCAAGGTTCTCAACCGCCTGAAGGAGTATGGGCTCAAGCTGTCCCTGGAAAAATGTAGATTCTTTCAGTCCTCAGTCCGGTACTTGGGGCATGTCGTCTCAGAGCAGGGAGTGGAGACCGACCCGGAAAAGATTGCGGTGCTAAAGACCTGGCCAGTCCCTCAGCATCTAAAAGAGTTGAAAGCCTTCCTCGGATTCTGTGGGTACTATAGGAAGTTCATTAAAGGCTATTCAAGTATAATGAAACCCCTGAACGACTTAACATCTGGCTACCCACCTCTAGGGAAGCACCCCAAATCCAAAGAAAGGAGTGGCCAATACTACCACCCCAAAACTCCATTTCTGAACCGTTGGACTCCCGCCTGCCAACAGGCATTCGAGACGATCATTGGAAAGTTGACAACGTCCCCAGTTCTGGCCTTCGCAAATCCTGCACTCCCTTATATCCTTCACACGGATGCAAGTTCCACCGGCCTCGGAGCGGCCTTATATCAGGAGCAGGAGGGACAGCTGCGTGTCATCGCTTACGCGAGCAGAGGGTTATCGCGTAGTGAGTCCCGTTATCCAGCTCACAAGCTTGAGTTTTTAGCGCTGAAATGGTCTGTTACAGAGAAGTTCAGTGACTACCTCTATGGCAATCAGTTCACAGTAGTCACCGACAGCAATCCCCTTACGTATATACTTACCTCAGCCAAACTCGATGCAACCAGCTACAGGTGGTTAGCTGCTCTTTCTACCTTCTCCTTTAAGCTTCAGTACCGCCCCGGAAAGCAGAATGGAGATGCTGAAGCACTATCACGACGTCCCCATGGCGACCTGCGTGATGACCCCTCATCTCAAAAAGAGTGGGATAGGATCCGCCAGTTCACACAACACCATCTATCAGATCCAGGTAACATTGAGGCTGTGGATCAGGGGGTCGTTCGTGCCATCTGTGAGAGACAACTTATTTATTGTGCCAATGATGGAATGGGTAGTGATGGAAGTATCTCCCTCGTCGAGAGCCTTGCCATCTCTGGGGAGGCTGTACCTGACAGCTTTGAGCAGGAAGATGAGCTTGGAGGGCTTCCCATCGTCCCGCACCTATCAGAGGCAGATCTCAGAGACAAACAGAGAGCTGACCAGTGCATTAAACATGTCATCTCGCAGATTGAGCGTGACGAGAAACCACCACCCGCTGTGAGAGCTTTGCTTCCGGACCTACCTCTGTTGTTGAGAGAGTTGACCAGACTTGAACTGCGGAACGGCATCCTCTATAGAACACGCCAAGAAGAAGGTTGCATACAGTACCAGCTAGTCTTACCTGAAGAACTTCGTGAGACAGTCTTAATGAGCCTGCATGACAACATGGGTCATATGGGAAAAGACCGCACGCTGGACTTGGTCAGAGCCAGATTCTACTGGCCGAGGATGGCCTCTGACATTGAGAGGAAAGTCAAAAAGTGTAACAGGTGTGTGCTCAGGAAATCCTTACCTGAGAGGGCAGCACCTTTAGTGAACATCATGTCAACAAGACCGCTTGAACTGGTCTGCATGGACTTCTTGTCCATTGAACCGGACAGAAGTAACACAAAGGACATTCTCGTGATCACAGATCACTTCACAAAGTATGCAGTGGCTATCCCAACACCAAACCAAAAGGCTCAAACAGTTGCAAAATGCTTATGGGACAATTTCATCGTCCATTATGGTATTCCAGAGAAACTGCACAGTGACCAAGGTCCTGATTTTGAGTCGCGGCTAATCAAACAACTGTGTGAAGTTGCAGGCATACAGAAAATTCGAACAACTCCATACCACCCTAGGGGCAACCCGGTGGAACGTTTTAACCGCACTCTGTTAGACATGCTTGGTACTCTGGAAAACCAGGATAAGTCACACTGGAAGGACTTCGTAAAGCCTTTGGTCCACGCGTACAATTGTACCAGGAGTGAAGTGACTGGGTTCACACCGTATGAGTTAATGTTCGGACGCCAGCCACGCCTGCCGGTTGACCTTGCATTCGGCTTACCTGTCAAAGAAGAGCAACAGAAGTCACACTCCCAGTATGTAAAGCACCTCAAATCCCACCTCGAGGAGAGCTACAAAATAGCTACAAGGAGTGCTGCCAAGGTAGCTGAAAAGAACAAAACGAGGTTTGACAAGCGTGTGACTCCTTCTGCTCTGGACATTGGAGACCGAGTACTTGTCAGGAATGTACGTATTCGTGGAAAGCACAAGCTCGCTGATAAATGGGAGTCCACTGTCCATGTGGTAGTGAGGAAAGCTGGAGACCTCCCGTTTATACAGTAAAACCAGAGACCGGAGAAGGCCCTGGCGACGTTGCATCGAGACCTCTTGCTCCCATGTGGGTTCCTCCATGTAACACCAGAAGAGCAACCCAAACCACTCGAGCGCCGCAAGACACGCCAGAACATTCGCAGTGACCCAAGAGAAGTTGATCAGTCCTCAGATGAGGATGATATTATTCCTGTTACCTGGTCCCAAGGAGAACCAGTTCAAGAGGTAACCAGATATATTGTCTCGCGAGATGTTCCAAGACACCATGGTCCAAGCCATTCTAAAGAGAATCTGATGACAGACCTCAACAAGGTGACTGATGATGTTCCAGATAATGTGAGTAGCCTACCTGATGTTACTCCAGTCAACCGAGTAACACTGGACCTGAACTTACCTGGAAATGAACCTGTGGAAAGAGAGACAAACTTACCTGACAGTGATGATCTTGTGGAAGGCTCGGATGAGGACTGTCCTGAACAACTTCCAGTCCCCTCCGATATGCCAGAATGTGATGAGACAAATGTCTATGAAAATGAAGGAGAAGAGGAGATTAAGGAGACGGAGGAACAAGCACATACTGATGACCTAGTCAGGAGATCTGAGAGGAATCGTCAGCCACCTAGGCGGCTGGATTACACTGAACTGGGAACCCCCTTAGTCACAGTGGTGAAGTCACTCTTTCAAGGGCTGACTACTGTGTGGAACGACATTATAAGTGAGAGTGATGCGTCAACTCATTCCCCTGTTCTGTCCCCTCCGGTTATAACCGTGTGAACATTGCCATGCACAGGGACGTGCATAAGTTTGAAGGGGAGAGTGTAACCCACATAAGGGTACTGGAGTGCAATTCTCTACTCTGCCTGAGGGTGGCGCATACACCCCAGGAAATGTTCTAAATAAGAAAATAAAAACACCTTTCCTCCGGTGAAGACGCTGCTAGAAAGCATCAAGGACTGGTATGGAAATATCCTCTGAGGGATAGGAATTTAAATAACATTGAATAACAAATATTAAAATAGTGTGTGTCCATTAGGTTGAAAGCTTTGAGAGAACAACTATGGAAAACTTTTAAGCGCGTTGACACTGCGAGCTCCTCAAGATACCTCCGGTAAGGATGATAATACTAATGCGAGTGTTATGCTGACTTTTAGCTCCGTTATGGCGCAAAATACCAGTTAATCTAAAACCAATCGGAGTTGTGACACTGATTCTTGCTGGTTGATACCATATAGACACAGATTCAGATTGTTTTATGTTGTTTAAGATGCTCATAAAGATCGCTAATCGCGCTAGCCGCTTGCTAATCTTTAACACTTAAATGTGAATGTGTTTAGATTTGAGCTCTGCTGCTACCTCAGTTAAGCTAGTCACCACTGTAGGAGATATTTTATAGTATTCACGCTGCTAAATGTGACTTTATACTCTGTTCTGTTGACTTAGAAGTCATTTGATTGAGGGAATATTTATCCTCTTGTTGTCATTTGTAAAATAAAGGTGATTTAGTTCATTTAATTGCCAATATACATGTTTGATATGTATATGAGGAACAGAAGTTCATCTTAATTGTTAAAAAGAATAAATATATTAAAATTTGATGTTTAAAATGTTATTAAGATGCATAAATAGATTTAAAAGTTTAAAACATAAATATCTTGTTTCAGAAATCTCATGATTTTATTTCTATACTGTGAGATGGAAGTACATGATTGATTGATGTTCATTGGAACTGACCTATGTTATGTGGTGTGATGTGTACCTATTCATTTACATAATGATTAGAGTATTAATATCCTTTACAATTGGTTATATTTGATCTGACATTTGAATGGAGATAAATTGATCGGATTTGAACAGAAATGAGGCAATAGTAACTAATGCATTCTGTACTGTATGTATAGATTGGTTTTAAGAGAGGGATAGATCATCTGAATCTGACCCTGGTGGTCAGTGGCGAGCCAACCGCAGAAGTCAGAGAACGGACCAAGAGCCTGGTGTGGCCAGCCGTGGCATCTTTGGAACCATCATCATCCCGTGCCTCCATTTGAAAAAACAGATAAGAACACACATAAACCTACCCGGTAGTGAAAAGAACATACCGTCGTACTCAAGAAAACACACACACACACACCAAGAACTTTCATGGACTCTTTCTTTGTTTGAGTTTGTTTATTTTGGGGGTTTTTATTGTGCGCTTGTGCACTCAGGAAGCCGGCTTAGGTAGGCAGGGAATGTATGTAATTGTCTTTAATTTTGTATAATACATTTCTCAAACTTACCTGTTTTGTGTTATCTGTTCTCTGCTGACCTTTTACTATTTCAGGCTCCATAGTCGTACCTAGAGTTTCTGATATTAGCCCAAATCCAATTTATAGCTAATTCAATTAGTTATCGGTTACACTAACCTGAGAGCAGGGTTACACTTACAATTGATGCGAGTGCTTGTGGTGCGGGCGCTGTTCTCCTGCAGGAGGATTCGAACCATGTTCAACATCCTGTAAGTTACTTTTCTAAGAAATTCAATCGACATCAACAGGTGTATTCCACCATTGAGAAAGAAGCTCTTGCCCTAGTGTTGGCCGTACAACATTTTGAGGTATATCTAGGGTCAATTGCTGCACCGTCATTTATCATCATTTATACGGATCATAATCCTTTGGTCTTTCTGAATCGGATGAGGAATCGAAATCAGCGACTTATGCGATGGAGTCTCATTTTACAACCTTTCCATCTTGAGATTAAACACATTCGAGGAAAAGATAACATTATAGCTGACACACTTTCCAGAGCGTAACATAATTTCTGCGTTGTTTGTTCCCTTTTCTTTGCATCTCTAGGGCCCAGAGGTGTTGAAGAATGAAGAGAAAACGACGTTCCTTTGGACCATCAGAACTTTTATTGTGTTCGTTCTGGATAGTGTTTAACTGTTTTTTTTTTCTTTGTTTTTTTTAGATTCGTTGTCGAATCTTTTTTTTTAGGAGGGAGGTGTTACGACCCTGCATTCTACTTGCCCGCCTGCTGGTGGCGTAATTCTTCCAGGAGGGCGTGGGAGATTGCACACCCCTGTTACCTGTTCACCATTTGATTGCAGAGAGGATAAAACCTTGGATCCAAACACTCCTCTTCACTTCGTCCAGGGGATCGACGGCCTCTGGAGAAGTCACTTGCGAACCTTTGCTTGCTTACAACTCATATCAACCTTTTCTCCTCCCCATTTGGATTATGATTTTTCCCCTTTGATTTTGAATCCTAGACTTTGTTATATTAAGTTATTTGTATTCTTTTGAAGACCAATAAAATCTTGCAAGTCATTATTTTGTACTTGTATGCTTTATGTACGTTCGAAACGAGCTGGCCGTAACACTGTGAGGTCACTGCACACTCAGTGCGCTCATACTGTGGTCACTGTGAGGTCACTGCACACTCACTGTGTGCTCATACTGTGGTCACTGTGAGGTCACTGCACACTCACTGTGCGCTCATACTGTGGTCACTGTGAGGTCACTGCACACTCACTGTGTGCTCATACTGTGGTCACTGTGAGGTCACTGCACTAAATGTAGCGCTGTGTTTATGGTTCGCTGCACAATGCTGTTTTTGCCATTTAATACCTTCAGACTGCAGCCAATAGAAATGCTCCTCTATCGCTGCGCGTGCTGCTCCTCACAGCACAGACAGTGAAGCAGACTGCAGTTGTTGTCATTCATTGTAACAAACAAAGTGTAGAGACGATGTAAATAATATATTAAGTGTGTAGAGAGCTTCATTCATTAAAATGGAAGTTTGTGAGATAGCGATGAACGGAGGGTTACAGCTTTTAAATGATTATAGAGAGTTTGCAAATGTGAAATTGAATTTATACTTATACATTTTTTATTTTATACAAAAGTTAATATTAAGTGACTTACATTTTAGGAACACTGTTTATTTCGCTCTATTTTGTCAATAAAAATATAGTTAAAACAAAGTCACAGCTGAGCCTCTGCAAGTCTTTGACACAGCTGTTTCGTTTATGAATGAATCTTTGCTTTTGAACAAATCTAGTGAGTCAATGATTCAATGACCCATTCATAAAGAGAGTCACTTGCTTCGTTCCTAAATGAATCAGCCGTTTGAACAAATCGATTGAATGAATGATTCAGTGACAAAGACAGTGACATGCTGCTACCTACTGGCAGTTTCTGTTTCATTTTTAAAGTATAAATTGAGTCATTTAATCCATTGAAATTTATATATTTAAAACATTAATCTCATAAAATTGTTATTATGAGATGCATTAATGCTACCTCTGAGTCTTGTTAAAAATTTCTTAAATTCTGTAAATATTGCTTAATGCCACATTTGTGCTCTTCTGTGCCATGCAAAGATGAATTGTTGATGCTGATTTCATTTGACTGGAAACTTATTCTTCTGTTATATCTTATTATTTTAATTGAATTTATTGTTTAGTTAAACATTTTTTATAAAAGTTTATACATCTAATTTTTTTGGCACAAAAGATGACATACATTTAATAAAGTTAGAAAAATGACATTACAAAGGTTTAAAAAAAAAAAAAAAAAAAAACTTCAAGGAGTCAAATAACAATAGGAAGGTTAATTTCTGTGTCATTCCTGGGATTCGGTAATATTTCAGTCCCCCAGAGTTTCTAAAGTGGTGGTTCACCAAAATGAATTGTTAGAAACTTTTCACAAAACTTTGGGATGCCCGTTATAATTAATAAAAATAATTATTGCATTTTTATATTTTTAGCATAAAATAATGCCATATCTATCTTGAACCAAGCATTTTGTAATGTCCCTGAGTTTGTACTTAGAAAATTAATAACAAAATGTGCATAGTGTCTGTGATTTTTGGCAACAATGAAAGCATTTACTTGTGTTCCTTTCTTGTAAAAACTATTTTCTAAAAAAATGCAAAATATTTGATTAAAAAACTGTAAAGTTATGTCTCTCAGTCTGAACTTAACCCCGTCACACTAACCATTCTTCGCCCATAATAATTTAGTCTCCACTCATATGTGACTTCATCCAGGTCTCTTTAATAGTGGTGCAGAAAATGGTTAGTGGTATCATACTTTTTATTCATATTTTTGAGGCATGTTATAGTCAGAGAGGGTACTGTCAAGCTTAACAACTCAACACCGTCATATAAAATTAAGATGGAAAATTATTACTTTAACAACATTTTGTTTATTTTATTGCTGCCATATATGGTCTACTCTCCTATGCTACATGAGCAGCAGTGGCCATTTTGTGTGAAAAACCACAACCCCATCACAAATATACGTATTTATCATTGTTACAGGGTTGTAAACTTGTGACAGGGTTGAGTTATTTGCTTCATTCATTAATAATTTTAATGAAAAAATATAAAATATTCATGGTTTCAGTAAATATATATACTTCAAAATCATGACAACTCATATTTTTGTTTTAAATAGAATTTTTGACATAATAAACGTGGACAAGCATCATACATCAGAAATTGTGTTGGGCATGCAGGTATGTTGACCCAGAAACAAGGGGACAATATGAGAGAAACAAAACCAAAAATTAAATTTAAGGCAATGTAAAATTTCAAATGTGTTACAGTCTTCAACCCTATCACACCTTGTCACATTAATATTTTTAGAAAAATATAGGGAAGACAATTAAGAACAAAAATATTTATTGCTGATTACCATCTGACATGTTAAGGGCTAAAACAATAAAATTGTGGTTTTAGTTAAAATTTTAAATTAAAAATATTTTTTACAAAAATAAAGAGACTGTAGACACACAATTTGTGTATTTTTAGCTTCAATCCTATAAAATTGTGAAAATGATGATAAATGTTACATTTGATATCATTCAATTGTTATCAGGAACACAAGAGCAGTAGGTAGACGTTTGTTTTATAACGATTTCGGTGTAAAATCCTTTTTAAACCAATCCCAATTTTGTCCGTTACGGGGTTGAGAAAAAAAAAAAGCTGGAAAAAACTCAAATTGATAAAAGGTCTTTAATGCCTGAGGTGGGAAAATACTATATTTTGAATATGATATTTTAAAATATGATGAATATTTTTTGGAGGTTTGATATGTGCCTAATGATGTGGGGTATTTAGAAGTTGAAAAACATGTATATTCCAAGTTGAAATGTTACCGAATCCCAGGAATTACCTGTCATTGATCAGAAGGTTTGTTCCTATTTTTTTTTTTAAGCAGGAGCACTAGTGCTCCTGAAAAGAAATGTAAGCATAGAGTCCTCAAGAATGTAATATTAAAAACTAACTGCAAAATAATATGTGCAAATTCACACACAACGTATCTTTAATTTGGCCAGAATTGCAGGTGCTTGTCTAAATATACAAGAAAGTTTAGAGAAAATATTAAATACGTTGTTAATAAATGTTATTATAGATTATAAAGTGTTTTATAATTAAATACATCCGAAAGGTCATCTAAAATTAGCATTATTACCCCCCTCCCAAAAAAAAGCTAGAGTCCCCCCAGTGAATTCTGGCCATTTCCACCACTGGTTATATCACAAACATGTAGAATTTCTTTGTCCCCTTGGAAAGACTTCACACATCCTGAAACACACAGTAACACAATATGTCATTGCAATCAATGCTAACAACCTAACAGGTAAACATAATTAGTTAAAATATGAAACAAATCATGCATCCATGCTTCCACAAAACATGCTTGTATAGTTACTGAAATATGATACTGAGTTAGTAATGTAGTCTAGTAATTATCTGATATGGGAAGTATAACAAATCATAAATACTGATATGCAACCTAAAGCCAGGGAAACACTTACCGAAAACACTTAGCTAAAACATTCTAAAGAGACTGAACTGAACACAATTATGACTTTAAATGCTGACTGTAAACACTGACTGAACGCAACTGGCTCTGACGAGTTTGGGTGTGATCAGTTGCAAGTATCAAATTACATTCACAATCAGTCTAATAGTCGTAGTGTGTTCCTGGCTGAGCTGGCAAGATGGCTGGTTCACATGTACCTGGCTAACACGTGTACCTGGCTAATTTGCTAACCTGGGGTCAGGCCACAGTGCATATTGGCATTATAATATCATATCAGCGAATGTGAATATCAAATAAAGAAACCACTCACCATTGCTCCAGAACAAAACGGCAATTCCACGGTCAAAAGACACAAATGTAAATCACTGTAGTGATGTTCAATTCATGAACGAATTGTTCTTTAAGCCTGTTCATTCATAAGTAACTGAACTGAATCAAATTTTAGTTCCGGGCTGATGACGCAAGACGCACACCTGACGTTTGCTGACCCGTTCGTTGATCCGTTGATCAATAAAATTTTATTAAAACCTTCACGTTCCTGTCGTCACCGATATCTGCGTGGGCAGCGCGCCAACATACAGCGCTGTGCGCTACGGGTGTCTCGAGTTCGAAGACCGATCCCCCTTTCCACTTCAGATCTAAAGTGTCCTATCATAAGAAAGGCAAAAACGCCTAAAATAAGTCTTGAAAAAATACCCTGCAAAATGATTTATGTAGAGAAATGTAAATGAATGTACTAGTTTGTGCAGATTAGGCTATATTTTACGTTGTTACACGAAATCAAGGAGCTTATAAGGAGTTTATCTCTCTATATACTTTAGACATGTAGAACATATCAGCGTTTCTGCATCAATGTATGTAATGTGTGCTGTAGGTGCGAAACTTTTAGGAATTTTATCCAAGATGTAGACCCGCGGCCTCTCGCGGATAGTTGGAACGCAGTGACAGCCAATGAAATTGAAGCATTTCAACAGCTAGCCAAAGAGCGGAAATGATGTCACAGCCAATCAGATTTTGTCATGCATTTATTTGGACCGTGGTTCGAATCCCACTCACGCAGGTCTAAACCATTACACAAACACAGCTTTGTGCTTTTCATCAAACAAAATTGTAAAATTTTACATTACAGCTGCAAAGTATTTTAAATTTGTGTATTATGAATAGATGATTAGTATTAAAAGAAATACAGTAAAATAATAGTATACATTACATGGTTATATGAAAACATGAATTATATAATAATGGTTATATTAAACATGAATGGTCTCTATTAAATGGCTTTTGAAATGAAAATAAGAGGCATTTAAATTTGACTCAAACTAAGTAATATTCAAGTACTAAATGAAAATTGATTAAGTGATGGAATAATTTAAGTCACACTTAAGTTAAATAATCAATTAAGTGTTTCCAAAACCATAGAAACTGTAAAATATTTGTCCTATGAAAAAGAACACAGCACTCATGAAGCAATTTGTAATTTTCAGTTGTTTTTGTTAAAAGCTTTAAGCACTTTTTAAGATTAGTAAATACTGATCCAAAATAATAAAGTATAAAGAAAAATAGAATTCTGACAAAATATACATATTACAGTCTCACACTGAACAATAAACAAATCAAAATATACAGTATATACATGAGTTAAATATTATTAAGGGGCAAAAGATCAAGAAATGTCTTTTTTTTTTTTCTGCCACCCATCTCCGACTCATTAAACTCTTTCCGAGTCATCTTTCTGCATGTCCTGAGGTTGGTAAATGGAAAAGACTTTAGCAGGGCAATGAACATATTTCCCTGCTACGCCAGGAAAGCCTGTGTGTATGTGAGGACTGTTTGGACCCTGCTTCAGCTCCATTTTACAAAATCTGCACAAGCGACTAACGTGTTCAGTTTCAGGCCTTTTGTGTTTTTGCTGTCCTTTCTCCTGCACCCGTTTCTTTGTGTCCTCAAGTTCACTCTTAAATAACTCTGGGGTGTGTTAGTTCTTAATCACTGTAAGCATTAAAAACCTTTGTGGAACAGTAGAAGTACCTGACAGGGCCTTGCTGATTAAGAAAAAAGTGGTTAGAGGAACCATCTTTGGCTGTCCACAAGCAAGACAAGTCTTCTCCTGCTCAGGGTGCTGCTGCCGCTCCATAACACAATTGTCTCAATGGTCTCATGAGTTAGGAGTGTGGTCAGAGCAGGTGCTGGTGGGTTTACATCCGCAGGCTTCATTGTTACCACCGGCACAGTAGTTGTTTTACTACCCGCTTTCAAGACGTTTCTCTGGAGTTGTTTAATGAAGAACTGGTGTTCTGCAGTTTGGCCAGGTGCTTGACATACAGTGAAATGTGCAGTTTTGTGGTCGAATGGAGCACGCTGTTTGGATCAGTAGAGGAATTGTGGACCATTGCTGCATGCTCCTGAGGATGTCCTTCTTCCCACGGTGTTTATTAAGCAAGTTGTCAATGGGCTCTGTGTTTGTGCTCCAGTACAAACACCCTGCCACCAGTCTTCACAGGTCCAGGGGGTCGCAGGTGAGGCCAGCAGAGGCAGAGGTGGCGTATATGTATTTCCTACACAGAGGGGGAAAATGAATTAATTTCTGCATTCTGATAATTCTGATAGAAGCTCCACATGAGAACAATGATATGAAAACAGCGAGGGCACAGGCAGTGTACCAGTGGTGTCTGCAACAAGTTGAATATTTAGTTTAATGTGTAAGAAAACAGTTTCTGCAGGTTTTATGAAGGTTAAGTTAAGACATTTTTAAGACCAAGTAAAGTAAATTTGAGGAACAAATGAGAAAAAACAAAAATATGTTTTGTAGAACGTAAATGTCTGGAGAGAAACATAATGAGTTGTATTAACTTCAGAGTTTGAAAATACAATTTCCAGCAGATATTCATAATTTTTTTTAATTCATTTTACAAAAACACACTGAAACACTCTGCTCCAGACGCTAAAATGTGGAAATATCTTTTACTGCAGCTTCAGATCATGCTGCAAAAAAGTGATGTTCTTCCTCAGTATTTTTGTCTTGTTTTTCAGTGCAAATGCCTAAAGATTCTTAAATAAAATACATTTACTGGAGATACAAAATGACATAAAATACAAAGTCTTGTTTGAAGTGATTTTGTGATTAAAACAAGAACTAATATCTGCCATTTGGCAAAAAAGTAACCTTAATTTAAAGGGAAGTTTTGATAGCTCATATACTGATATTTGTTATTGCTTTAAGAATAAACTCATTTAATTTCATTATATTTTTCAAGACTTCATTAATATTTGCATCTGAAATAAACATATCTTGATTGAAAGATGTTTGATATTTGTATTGGAAAACAAGACAAAATACAGAGGAAGAGATTCATTCACTTTTTGCTTTGCATCCAACATTTTATGAATTTAAGACTTTCTGCTCTGATTTAAAACTTTCTTAAGGCATTAATTTGTGTAAGGGTAAATTAAGACATTTTAAGACTTAACAACCTGCAGAAACCCTATGTGCATGATGTAGTTGATGTGTCAAATATTTACCTGTATCTGACTGAGGATCTGCATGGGTACCAGGAGAAGATGACAGCAGTGTAGAAACAGTGGTCTCTACAAGAACATCACAATAGAAATATTACAAAAAGCAATAATTCTATTACAGACACACACACACACGTGTCTGGTTTGCTATCCTTGTGGGGACTCTCCATAGGCGTAATGGTTTTTCTACTGTACATACTGTATATTCTATTGTCCTACACCAACCCTACACCTAAACCTACCCCTTACAGGAGACTACAGGTGTTTTTAGATTTTCAAAAACTTAATTCTGTGTGATTTATTAGCTTGTTTACCCGTGGAGACCTCAATTTAGGTCCCCACCGTGACACGAGTCCCCATGAGCCTGTGTGTATTCAGGTTTAAGTCCCCACCTGAATAGAAAAACAGGTACACACACACACACACACACACACACAATAATACTGTAGTACTCCTGCTGTTCTTGTCAGACTGATATTCATTTACAATTTCATGGCTGCACTGTAAATATAATGGCCAATACAGTAACAACAATGGTAAATTTATTTTTGTGACTCTACTGCTAAAATACCATGGCTAAATTATGGTTACTATAGTAAAACCATGGTCAGAAAACATTTTTGAACTGTGGAATACATGTAATATCATTACAAAAATGAGAATAATGGTTACGCCCATTCATAATTTAGCTTGTAATCAACAGGTGACGTGTTAACGATGACAAACAATACACAGAACCGTAAATTACAGCCATGTTCATTCATAATTTCGGCGTGCAAACAATCAACCTACGATAAGCTATAGTAAACAAAACCCGACAGGGTAAAGTTTGGTTATTAACGGTAACAAAACGTAAACTGATGTCACATAAAGTATCTTACCTTTGACAGATGCGCTGAGAATGCGTTGAATTAAACAGTCGTCTTCTTCTGCGAATTCAAACTTCCCGCGGTGCCGCAACGCGGAAGAGCGCCACGAGAGCGCTAGCGACCGAAAATATATTGCATCCGTAGTGGTTTAGCACTACCATTAAGAATGAATGGGAAACGGTTTAGGGCCGTTTAGCTAAAGAATCGGTGGAGCGCGGGAAGAGGACCATCAGCTATCAGATTCAGTGGCGCAGATGGTAAACCGTGCGTCAAGCTCCTTTTGACACGATCGACTGGGGTTCGAATCTGCCTTATGGCGAACTTTTTTCTCCCTTTTCAAATCACATCAGAAAAGCATTTATTTTTTAATAAAAATGAAGGAAATAATCAAAAAGTTGAAAAGAAAGTATCGGGTAGGGTTAGGGTAGGTGTAGGGCATCCATTGAAAAATTTAAAATAAAATTTAAAAATTACACCCAATAAGTTATTGCATACTGATTTATAATGTATTACAATGCTGAGTGCAGATAATTGCCACTATTTGCAATAAGTAATTAGCAGAATATCCTGCTATTTTAACATAGAATAAATAGAATATAAAGCTATTTGCACTGTGCAAATAGCATATCACTAAAAAATACTGCTATTTTCACTTAGTGTCGATAGCCCCCAACCCCACCCACCCACATACATGGTGAGGATCACAGTATGAGGATCACACAAACTCACAATGAGCTCACATACTACTCACATGGTGAGGATCACAGTATGACAATCACATGAACTCACAATGAGCTCACGCTTTACTCACATGGTGAGGATCACAGTATGAGGATCACATGAACTCACAATGACCTCACGCTTTACTCACATAGTGAGGATCACAGTATGACGATCACATGAACTCACAATGAGCTCACATACTACTCACATGGTGAGGATCACAGTATGAGGATCACATGAACTCACAATGAGCTCACATACTACTCACATGGTGAGGATCACAGTATGAGGATCACATGAACTCACAATGAGCTCACGCTTTACTCACATGGTGAGGATCACAGTATGAGGATCACATGAACTCACAATGAGCTCACGCTTTACTCACATAGTGAGGATCACAGTATGAGGATCACATGAACTCACAATGAGCTCACGCTTTACTCACATGGTGAGGATCACAGTATGAGATCACATGAACTCACAATGAGCTCACTACTCACATGGTGAGGATCACAGTATGAGGATCACATGAACTCACAATGAGCTCACGCTACTCACATGGTGAGGATCACAGTATGAGGATCACATGAACTCACAATGAGCTCACGCTTTACTCACATGGTGAGGATCACAGTATGAGGATCACATGAACTCACAATGAGCTCACGCTTTACTCACATAGTGAGGATCACAGTATGAGGATCACATGAACTCACAATGAGCTCACGCTACTCACATGGTGAGGATCACAGTATGACGATCACATGAACTCACAATGAGCTCACTACTCACATGGTGAGGATCACAGTATGAGGATCACATGAACTCACAATGAGCTCACATACTACTCACATGGTGAGGATCACAGTATGAGGATCACATGAACTCACAATGACCTCACGCTTTACTCACATAGTAAGGATCACAGTATGAGGATCACATGAACTCACAATGAGCTCACATACTACTCACATGGTGAGGATCACAGTATGAGGATCACATGAACTCACAATGAGCTCACATACTACTCACATGGTGAGGATCACAGTATGAGGATCACATGAACTCACAATGAGCTCACGCTACTCACATGGTGAGGATCACAGTATGAGGATCACATGAACTCACAATGAGCTCACATACTACTCACATGGTGAGGATCACATGAACTCACAATGAGCTCACATACTACTCACATGGTGAGGATCACAGTATGACAATCACATGAACTCACAATGAGCTCACGCTTTACTCACATGGTGAGGATCACAGTATGAGGATCACATGAACTCACAATGAGCTCACGCTTTACTCACATAGTGAGGATCACAGTATGAGGATCACATGAACTCACAATGAGCTCACATGGTGAGGATCACAGTATGAGGATCACATGAACTCACAATGAGCTCACGCTTTACTCACATGGTGAGGATCACAGTATGAGGATCACATGAACTCACAATGACCTCACGCTTTACTCACATAGTGAGGATCACAGTATGACGATCACATGAACTCACAATGAGCTCACATACTACTCACATGGTGAGGATCACAGTATGAGGATCACATGAACTCACAATGAGCTCACATACTACTCACATGGTGAGGATCACAGTATGAGGATCACATGAACTCACAATGAGCTCACATACTACTCACACGGTGAGGATCACAGTATGAGGATTGTGTGATGTCACTGTGATCATCGCGTGATCTCGTGTTGACAGGGAAGTCTATGTTACAAAAAAAAATAAAAAAAAATAAAAAACACTTGCCAAGTCTACTGTAACCACAGCACTTGCTACATGTTGCACAATACAGCATAACTGCAGTACAGGGCATATACAAGAAGACTTTATTGGCAATGAAAATAACCTCATTGCCATTAAAGTGAAATTGAACCTAATCATAGGAGCTTTATTTAAAAAAAAAATGCTCATAAAAAAATAAATACAATTAAATAAATTGAATCAGACAGACTTAGAAGCTTTTGCATCTGCAATCTTCACCTGCATTTCAGCGTATCACTGAACTGCAGTTATATTGTATCTGTACTTCATTATACAGCAAATCTACAGTTGCACTTCATTGCACTTCAGTTTTACTGCTCTTGAACTTTAATGAACTGCAGTTATATACTTCATTATACTGCAATTGTCCAGTTGTACTTCATTGTACTGCATTTATACTGCTTTGTACTGCAGTTTCACTGCAGTTGTACTTCAATGTACTGCAGTTATTTTTTGTAAGGGTTCTTTTATGCCAAAAATCATTAGGATATTAAGTAAAGATCATTTAGTGAAATTCCTACTGTAAATATATCAAAACTTAATTGTTGATATGTAATATGCATTGCTAAGAACTTCATTTGGACAACTTTAAAGGCGATTTTCTAAATATTTAGATTTTTTTGCACCCTCAGATTCCAGATTGTCAAATAGTTGTATCTCGGCCAAATATTGTCCGATCCTAACAAACCATACATCAATGTAAAGCTTATTTATTCAGATGATGTATAAATCTCGATTTCAATGATATTTATGACTGGTTTTGTGGTCCAGGGTCAGAAATAATAATTATAATAATAGATACAAGACCAAAAAAATATAGCTTAAAAATGGCTATCATCAGTCAGAAGCCTAATGAAGAGCATGTAGCTTTAAATGTCTCGTTTTTAGTGAGCTCATTAGCCCTTCAGTGCTATCCGAGACATGTTTTTGTCCAAACAGCGTTTCATTCGGAATTAATCAAGCATACCTGGGTACATACCATGACTGTCTAATTTTATTCGTACGCATTGTATTGTAAACTGTAAATAAATAATTCAGGCAATAGAAAGTATGGTAAATTCCTGCTTTGATGCCATGCTTTTCTCGGATTTCGCGAGACAATAAAAGCGCAGACTTCTGGTAGCGTTTCAAACTGTCACCACTCACCAGGCAGTGATCGACATAGTACAAGTATGTATCGCTGCAACCCGGAGACCTGCAAGTGGGCAGGGACTTACGCCGCAAGTAGGTTGGGAGCAAGCTGCAACCTCCAGCTCTCTCTCGTAAAGCCAACACGGAAGTGACTAAAACTGCAATTCATCGACAGGCCGCTGGAGGCTGGCCAAAAGGGAGTCAATCCCACAGACTCCCCATGTTAAAATGCCCAACTTTACCAAGTGCACCCGGCTGCAGCCTGCAGATCGAGGCGGGGCTGCACTTGTCGCCCCGCCCACAATGAGTCTCATTGGTTAGTGGCAAAGTAATGACGTCGACGCCGCAGTAAATAGGAAATGCGGTTGAAACAATAGACCTACATGGTATTAATACTTAATTATATAAAACAAAACTGTGAACCCGTTAATTACTTATACCTGGTAAAAATATATAGTATTAAACAATACATTGTAAATTTGTTAATTTTTGGAAAACCTTTCATTATGTACATTTCCAAGCAAGAATCCAATTACTGCTTTTGACTTGTCACATTGCAATGGCAATGTCAACGAATATAGTTTATTTACAACTTTTAAGTTATTTCTATTCATGTGCATTGGTCATTTACCACTTAAGTTATTTATGGTCGTTTTTTTTTATTTTAATTTCAGTATGCTTTACTGTTACATGTATTATTAACATTTAAATAAAAGTTAAATATTCTCAGCAAGTGTCATGTCTTAAGATGTTATTAAAATGAATGGTCACACTTTACAGTAAGGTTCATTAAACATTAATGTATTAACTAACATGAACTAACCATGAACAGTGCATTTGTAATTGTATTTACTAATCTTTGTTTACGTTAGTTATTGAAAATACAGTTGTTTATTGTTTGTTCATGTTAGTTAACTAATGTTAGCAAGATTAATAATGTATTAGTAAATGTTGTAACATTAACAAAGATTAATAAATGCTGTATAAGTGCAGTTCATTATTAGTTCATGTTAACTAATGAACCATATTGTTAACAAATTAATAATTTTTGGATTTACTTGACAATGAAAAGCTTATGGTAAAAAATACCAGCACTGTTTGTATATGAATAACATGCCAAGACAATTATTTCCTTGTTATTTATTTAGGTAAGAAAGTTTAATTCTGATAAAGAAAGGTGAAATTTGTACATCTGTATATAACACATCAGAAAGAGCTTTTATTGCCAAGTATGCTTGCGCATACAAGGAATTTGTTTTAGTGTCATAAGCTTCCAGTTTACAGAGACAACAACGACACACAGACAATAAAAATAAGATGAGAATAAAAAAAATACAAATATATAAATATAAATAAACAAACAAATTTAACTGTTCATAAGTTGGATTGCCTGGAGGAAGAAACTGTTATAATAAATGTAATAATAAATACAACAACAGCTGAGAGTATTAACATTCTGAACACTGTAAGCACATCTACAAAAGTAAGTATACTTCAGCCAAGGAGCTGCGTAAAAGGATAGTTCACCCAAAAATTTTGGTCTATGACTATACATGTATATACTTCCATAGTATTCCCCAATACAATGGAAGTCAATGGGGACCACCAACTGTTTGGTTACCAGTCATTATCTTCATCTTTTGTGTGAACACAAAAGACTGAGGCAGCGGCTGCTGGACCGAGGAGTAAGACTGAGGCTACGGCTGCTGGATTGAGGAGGAAGACTGAGGCTACGGCTGCTGGATTGAGGAGGAAGACTGAGGCTGCGGCTGCTGGACTGAGGAGGAAGACCAAGGCTGGATTGGTGGTGAAGCATGGGTGGCGATGAGCTTCAGCAAATTTGGACCACATTTTAAAATGGTGAAATCTGAAAGGGTAAAAAAAGAATATAAGTTTGTTGAAAATTGCCTAAATTGAACCTTCACTTGTTTGCATTTTGCTCTGGAAGGTGGATAGTCGCAAGACAGAATTTTCATCAGCACCATCCATGAGCAAGCACATTTTTTTGTGATTTGAGCAACAAAGACCCATGGTCAATGTGCGGAATGCAGACAATTAAGTTTACCTGAGCCTTAAAATTAAACATTCTACTACAAATTCACAAGCAATTAAATCAGAAGCATGCACAGTGCATTGTCGGCTGGTTCGGCACCATATTAAACTTTAACTAAAGTGACATAAGCAAAAGACAGTTAAACTCACCATGATGTTGCACTGCACACTGAAAGTGATTTTTGATGTGATAATACATCAGTTGTGGCATACTGGTGTAATTGCAGAATGGGCACTCACTAGTGCAGTTTTTTAAATACTGCTCACATTTCCCCTTGCTTAACACAGTTTTGTGCATTTTTGCAAGGGGAAATGGCTCTTAAAAGAGCCGTTGGGTTATAAAGTGAAGAACAACAAAAGAGAGGAGAGAGATGGAGGGGCGGGGATAACAATGACAAGGCTCTGCAAAAAAAAAAAAAAAGGAAATACAGAGAATCAGTATTAGCATAAAATGTTTTTTTTTTTTTTTTTTTTTACTCGTGCAGGGGTGTCCAAAGTCGGTCCTGGAGGGCCACTGTCCTGCAGAATTTAGCTCTAACTTGCCTCAACACACCTGCCTAGAAGTTTCTAGTATGGCTAATAAGATCATGATTGGCTGGTTCAGGTGTGTTTATTGGGGATGGAGCTGAACTCTGCAGGACAGTGGTCCTCCAGGAGCAGGATTGGGCACCTGCTCTAGTGCATATACTGTATAGCAGCATAACAGTATGTAATACAAAAAACGAAGGGGCATGAGACTCTGTGACTTTTCCTAAATAATTTATCTAAACACACACAAAAAAACTTGATTTGGTTGTTCTAAAGGTGTGTAAAAAAAAATTTACCGTTTAAGGTCCACATTGAAAATGAATGGGAAAAGTGAAAAAAATGATTTTTTTTGTTTCATTTGTCAAAAAAAAAAGTAGTAAACCCAGTATAAATCTGAAAAGTTTTACATTTTTATAAAGGCCTGGATCTAGAGCACAAATGCAAATTGGAACGAACATTCTATCTCATACGCAACACACACACACACACACACACAAACACACACACACGTGTGTGTGACTGCAATAGAGTGCATTTTTATAGAAATTGGCATATAAAATCAACAAATTTGGCATAAATCTGAAAATTTCCACTCATAAATGAAGGACTGGTACTAGAGCACAAATGCAACATGGAACAAGCATGTTCACTCACTCACTCTCTCACACTCACACACACACACACATACATACACAGACACACACACACAGGTGTGACATAGGTGTCCAGTGCATTTTTTTAGATTTTGGCAAATAAAATGCACAGAACATAAATGCATAACAATGTGACACACACACACACACACACACACACACAGAGAGAGAGAGAGAGAGAGACATTTCTGCAAATTTATGTAACATAATTTGCAAAAGCAGACCATTCAAAAGACACCAGACAATAACAACAAATTCTAACCTTTGACAAAAATATGGATTTTTAAAATATATTTTAGAATTTTTAAATATATTTTCACAAAATATATATCATAAAGTTGCAAGGAGAAGCTGAAACATGAAGAAAAATTGACTTGAAACCGAACTGAAAATGAACGAGTCCCTATGGACCTCTGCTGGATATATGTGGTCATTGCACATTCTTTCTTTAACTGTAATTCCTAAAGTTTTTATTCTAACCTGCAGATGGCAGTATTCTATCCCTAACACATGGGCCAATATCTAGAAACCATTTATTTTTAATTTAGGTCATAATTTAAATGATTTTTTAATAAAAAATAAATTTTTCATAAGCCAATTTATGGCGTAGTTGAATAATTGTGCAGTAAATAGGTAAAAAACTATCAAATATCCACAAAAACGCAGCATAAATGTATAGTTGAGAAGGAAATAAAAAAAATGATATATAGTTTGTCAAATAAAAAATTTATATTTCCTTATGCAATCGCTCTGTAAAAGTTTGGGGTCTATCTGACCCCAAGGACCTTAAACGTAAACCCTACTCGAGGGGCGATGTAGGGTTAATATGAACTTGTCCTATGTTACTTCTGCTGGTTCAGTTTTGCCACTGTATTTATTTTTAAGGGGCTTATTTTGGGAACACTATATCCTAATCATAATCCCACCAAAACCACACACACTAACGTTTCTAATGCTGCCTTCAAGTGCTCTCGGAATTATCTTAAATACGTGTTTCCTAGGTAAACATGAACGCTCTTCCATTTCGTAATCACAACTTCAATAGTGAGAATTATCAAATTTCCGATAGAACGTGAAGGCAGTATTAGGCCTGATGCTTTTGGGAAACACAGACCTGGTTATTTTAAAAGCAGACATTCACACCTTGCGTGACATGGTTGAGTGAGTAAAGTTATGCGATTTTATTTTGAAACTACTTCACATTTCATTTTAACAACACACTAAACGCTACTTTAGAATTAAAAATTGTAATTAAACAAATTAGACAAGAGATGTAGCTCGCCTGTACTCAACATGCAGCGAAGAACAGCGTAAATGAAAAACTGCTAGAATCGACGTTATGACTTCCCTGATAGCACACGTACATCAAGGAGACGTCTATTTGACATCTGCATTTACATCTGCAAGACGTATTTTTTAGGGTGTTTGCTCATCTGCAATACGTCTATAGGACGTCTCCTTTTAGATGTCAAATAGACGTCTATTAGATGTCTTTAAGATGTTTATGATTTAGAATGTATGTAAAACTGACATCTTATAGATGTCTGTCAGATGTTTGTAGACAGCAGATGCTTTCCAGATCAACAGATCTTTAACAGACATCTTGCAGACGTACGTGTGCTATCTGGGTTGACGCCACTAACCAATGAGAACAGTTGTAGGCGGGACGAGACATGCAGCCCCGCCCCAGATACAGCCCCGCCTCGATCTACGTCATTACTTTGCCACTAACCAATGAGAAGCATTGTGGGCGGGGCGACACGTGCAGCCCCGCCCAAGGTGCAGACCCGCCTCGATCTGCAGGCTGCAGCCGGGTGCTTCAACTGTGAAGGGGGTGAATTTTTTTTATAACTCATCCGTTTAAATTATATTAAGCCTTAAAGTTCATAATTAAGGGTGTGGCCACTTGAGTGACAGGTGGACTGCCACTCTGCTCCAGAGTGTGAAACTTAGAAAACTGGCTTTAAAGATTTGTATTTGTACAGAAAAAATAATTATAGACCAATTTCCTGTTAGTAAACATTGTGACGTTTTTCTGTGGGCGGAGCTTCGGTGGTGGCAGAAAGATCCCCCTGACTGCTTCACTAACGCTAGCTATGAAGTCTGTTAGCTGTTTTTTTTTAACAATAACTTGAGAAATTCCGATTTTACCTGCATATGTAAGGGCTGCATACCTGCATACTGTCCGGGACTGCTTTATTTGAAAAGGTTAACTTTAACGGACGAAATTGGCCAACCTGTACTCACTCAAAGGATGGACGATCTGACAGGATTACCTCCGGTGATCACAACTAACGTGTATAGTAAAGACAAACTCACCGTGTATGAAGATGTAATATATATTTCAATTTCAGCAGGCAACTATTTTTACAGCTACATTATTATTCCAGCCACAATCACTCATAACAATGTATATACAATTACACATGATTAAGCATATAAATCGTCAGTTTGTTGTTTTACACACATGCACGCAGACATTATTTCATACATGACATAGTACTGAGATCCATAAGAAATCTTTAGACGCGCTCATAACAACAAAAGACAATACTTTATTGAACCTTTTCTGATAAGAAGTGTGCGCTGCAAACGTGAGCTTTTCTGATGATTGTTTCTGTCCAGTCCGCTCTTTATCTCGTTTAACCACAGCTGTCGTCGTTTATTTATTTTTTGTATTTATTATTTATTTGTTTATTTTGTCTGGCAGTGGCAGCAGCGTTCAAATTTAAATTTCAATATTTCAAAATTCTGACTTTATTCTTGCAATTCCGAGATTATATCTCACAAATCTGATAAGAAAAATCAACTGGTCGTTCTCTCTTTTGAGTTATATCCCACACATCTGGCTTTTTTCCCCTCAGAATGGACAAACTCGCTATTGTTGAGTTTAATCGAGTTATAAAGTCCGAAATACGAAATATAAAGCTGAAAAAAAAAAAAAGTCTCAAAAAAGAATTGGGGGATAAAATAGGTAACGTGATGTAAATTGGTATAGGTTTAAATACTATTTCATGCTGTAACTGTAGGACAAATATAACATATTCCCTATGAACTGTATATGTGAATATTATGTTGACCAATTGTAAAATCAAATTTATGCTTTAAAAGTAGAGTAATCATAGAAAGTTTCATTCATTAGTCTGTCCGTTTAAACGTCTGCGTTTAGCTTCAAATGGCGTTTTTGACGACAGTATTATATAAAAAATTATTTGCATTCCGATTCTGACATCCAAAGGCACAACAGTACATTTTATCTCTTATTCTGTGTGGATCTTTCCCGTTTCACTCCGCTTGTTATGTCACCACAATGCGCGCACAGCTGCGAGTGACGTAACTGTGACATCTACATGATATTGGTCTATCCACCTTTTTCTTCAACGCGGAAGTAAGCCTATGGGTGAGACTTCCGGTTCATTAGCCGCTATAGGTAAATAACGAGGAGAATAAAAACGTGCAGTAAACGGTAAAAATGTTTGCACTACAAACCAGTGTGTTCATAATTAAGAAAATACATTAAAATAATACGATAAGACACACTAATTTTCAATATCAAGCATCAAAACTAACTGTTTTGTACAGCTAAAAATAGCTGGACTCCGATGAGACCGGAAGCTAGACCCATAGAATTTACAAATGGCCGCGCCCATTTTTACCTCAAGAAAAAGGTGGATAGGTAGGACACTGGGAATCTGGCAATTAGATGTTTTAATGAAAATGATCTCAAACTTGATTTTTACCGCTATATTGATATTGTGCTCTGCTTTTGCACTGTCTGCAAAAAGTGAGATTGAAACTGAATTAAAATAGTTTAAGAACGACTTGTGGATTGATGTGAACGCCAGCAGGGATAATGCTCTGAATGATTGTGAATTAAACATCTCCGTTGTTACAAGAAACATCTTTCTTGTAAGTCGATTTTGTCGACTTACAAGAAAAGGAAGGAAAAGGATTTAATTGCGTATAGTTATTGATTTTATGTGTGATACACTATCACGGCATTTGAGTCCTCACGTACAGAAGTGTGCAGCCCCAGACTGACAGCTGGCACTGAGTGAATAATCTGCATTAAAAAAAATATATATATATATAAAAAAAAAAAATTAAAAAAAATACTTTAAAGATTATTTACGATTCATTATTGTTGCCAAGTTATCGATTCGTTATTGCTTACAGAGCAGTTTATCGCGATCTCTCTAATTTGTTTGTCTAATGATGTGCCGACAGATGTATAAAAGTACACAAGTCACACCGTAATTTAAACACGGCAGACTTGGACAGTAAAGCAAAGGCAGTAGGCTACCATATAACTCCAGGCCGGCACAGTATTGACGAACGAATGCAAACAAACGCAGAGCACCGTAACTTAATTTGAGCTTTCCAAAACAAAATCAAAGAGCTGTAACTGATGTTATACTGTGTTCTGCCTTGGTTTCTCCTGGGCTTTTCTCCATGATACTTAAACACATGATAAAGGAGATCATTAATGTCCCAAAATGACCAATAACTCATTTTCGACCAAAAACGATGTTTTGTCTTTGCACGGTAGCACTGCTGTCACTATAGACGGGCGTGGTTTCAGCTCAGCTCTTTTTTTCATTTATTTATTTTTTTTTTATTAATGAATCACTCAAATACAACATTTTACAGTAGCCTGGGGGTGAATATGGGGGACCAAACCTGCAAAAACAATAAATAAATAAATACGCAAATAAATCCACAAAATAATACATAAATAAATATGTAAATAAATAAATATATAAATCCACATATTCCTATATAAATAATTAAATGTGCGAGAAAATAAATAATTAAATAAATTAAATGAATATTGGGTGAAATTAAAAAAAAAAAAATGCTAAAGGAAATGCTAAACTGAAAGTCGGTTGCCCAGTTGCTCCGCGAGGCGGCGAGTCGTTTAGAAAATTGTAAGAGAGAATTTTTTGTGTAAATTGAGTTTTGTATGTCATAGAGTTATTTTGTGAATTTAACTATTGTACTATCTCGTGTTTGTATAGCAGACACAGCACACACTTCGGCTCCAACTTTAAATTCTGATATGTATGGTGCGTCCAAATTTGCCTATTTATACTATGCCCTAAACAGTATGTATCCTTTTTGTGTAGAAAATGTACACATTTTTGGTTTGTAGCAGATTAGGAACGGTTTAGAGCATACTACACCTAAACCTACCCCTTACAGGAAACTTTCTGACCTTAATTTAGGTCCCCACCATGACAGGAGTCCCCATGAGTCTGTGTGTATTCAGGTCTGAACCCATGTGCTACAGATAGCCTTATGCACTTCAGACAGGACCATAGACCTCTCCAGACCAGCAGACATGAGTGTGTTTAGGGCAGAGATCATTTATTACTCTGAGCTAAATACTTGTATGTATAAATACATAGTATATTAAAGATTTGAAAACCATCTGAATAATTGTGTTTTCTTCAATTAAGTTGCCTATATTTAGGTAGGTCACAACTACCTGTAAGTCACTTTTTGATGCCATTGGTATAAGACAATCAATATTGACAGCATACAGATGTAACAGGTTAAAAAAGGTGCTTCCACTTGCTTTAATTTTTACATGTGTATGTCCCTTTAATTATAATTGACCTGCACTCTCTGTTCATTGGCTGGCGCCATTGGAAACTGGTTTCCGTTAAGTCATTAATATTCGCGCCAGTCAAGAGAGTGGTTGTGATGGGTGAGTGCTCTTGAAAAATGTATTTCTTTTGTTGCTCTTTTTATATTTTTCTACTTTGTTGTTGCTAAATGATATCTTAATGGTTAATGTGCACCCATCATTGCAGGACTTCGTGTAAGAATGCTGTGAAACTGATCACTTCATTTGAATGTGTTTTAACAGAATTAAATGAACCACCTGAGGCGTGAGATGGTGTCGGTTGACACAATTATTTCACACAACGCAGATAGGAGCTGTTACACAAACAAGTTGTCCGCTGGGCCTGTGGTGCTCTGAGCAGCCCTTACCTGCATGTGTTGAGTCAGACATTAGAAGACAGTTTACAGAGGAAGGAGGTTTTGAATGGCCCCATTTTGTTGACCATCAGTAAAAAATAATCACAATCACAAATTTTCTTGCTGTATAAAAACTTGTTTATGAAGTTTACATTAGATATATATCAAGCATATCTGCATTTATGGTTAATTCAATTCAGTTTTACTTATACAGCACTAAATCATAACAAATGTTATTTCATAGCACTGTTAATATCCAACTAAAAACACAACATTGCAGCTGTTAATTAACAAATATCTATCTTTATATATATATATAGATATAGATATAGATGCACAAAACACATTCTACTGAAATAAAAATATACCATCTGACCCATTTAAAAACATTTAACAATCTTTCAGTCTGGGTATCACACTAATGTGTTGTTAGTGTGTTAAATGGTGAATGCTGTGCTAGATACACGCCATCAGCCTCTTGTTGATCCGCTGGAGTGATCTGGAAAGAGGAGCAGGTGTAGTGAAGACAGACAGTGCTGCGTTCTCGTGGAGCCTGTGGTCTCCTGCAGTATTCCTCTCTCAGAGACTCCATGAGGCCTGATGCATATGCTGGGAGAAGCAAGCAAAAGTTCAGATCACATTCACTGCTGACCATGCTTCTCCATCACATCTGCGTCTCCATCAGGAGAGAAGCTGCAGTCCAGCAGAGGTGATTCATAACAGCTGGCCTCCGTTGCTTCAGATCTTCACACTCCCATCTTCCAAAGCCTTATAAACACACCACATGACAAAAAATGACCAATTAGTTGTGCAAACAATGTTACTAAGCTGTCACTAGACTTGATAGTTATAATATTAGCAAACTGAGGTTAACTTACCAGCTATGCCTTCTCATATGGTAAAGTTTTTACACGGTTTTTAAAAATATAACGATATTGCTAATGCTTACAAGCTAGCTGTGGTGCTTTACAAGAACTTATATACATCTCGTTGCATCTCATTATTTAAATAATTATGTTCACTGATTTGGTAGTTAGCAAATGTTAAAAAACAAGTCTTACGGTGCACAGTTGACATTTTCGTGGAGCAGCATCTCTGACGGATCCGTGAGCATCATGTCTCCCGCCGGCGGCCGAACCGCAGGCGGACCGGGACCCGATGAAGCGACTGTGTGCACCGAAGAAACCGCACCGAGTCTCACTAGGCTCTTGCTTCGGCATCCTATGCTGAACTGCATCATATCGCCGGGATGATAATCTTCCGGTATAAAGTGATCGCACCACCTAGTTGTTTGAAGCAGATGCATTAGTGAAGTCCCGTCTCTTCAGCTGCACAAACGCACCGAGGCCCGGAAGATACCGTTCTTGTTAGGAAACCTGTGGACTCGATGTCCTGACAGGCTGGAGTTTGTGCTACCTTCACAAACACAATAATTTACCATGACGATGATAAATTGAAATGAAAATAACTACCAAAAACACACTGACTCGCTCCACTGAATACTAGCAGCGCGTGGCATGTTGAAAATGAGCGGTTTTTGAGAACTGTCAAGGAAACTGTCACTTTTTCTTCTAAATTTGTTCCTCACGCCTTGTAAAACATTTTCAAACCCTGCAATAACGGTTCATATGATATTTTCATACAAGGTTATATATTGCGCAGGCAAACAATCGAACGCAGAACTTTTATAACGATTAACCAATGGTGGCATAAAGACCGCCTTCTCTGATGCTTGATAGACACCCTCTCATTAGCATATGTTGAGTTGAGGAAAAATAAATACTGAACTACATTCAAAAATGAATAAAGGTTTGAAAGAAAAAAAAAATCAACTTTCAGTTTAGCATTTCCTTTAGCATTTTTATTTTTATTTCCCTTAACATTCGTTTAATTTATTTAATTATTTATCTCCTTGATCACCACATTTAATTATTTATATATTTATTTATGCAAGAATATGTTGATTAATTAATTTATGTATTTATTTGCACATTTATTTATATAATATAATTTTGTGAATTTATGTATTTATTTATTTATTTGTTTGTTTGTTTGTGTATTTATTTATTTATTGTTTTTGCAGGTTTGGTCCTCCATAGGTGAACACACACACACACACACACACAAAGAGATACAAAATTACAATGAAATAGACAAAATAAAATAAAAATAATATTACATAAAAACATGGAAATGTTTACATATATTAATACTCTTAACAGCTTTCTTGTTTATCAAAGTGTAAATAGATTTTAGGTATTGCTTAACTTCTGATTTCAAAATGAGAAACAATGGTTTGTAATTGCCATACTTAAATTTATGTATACTAAACTTTGCCAGCAAAAGTAATAAATTAATCAAATAATGTTCCTTATGGAATGACATGCTGTAAGTGAAAAAACCAAATAAAACATTTTCAAAACAAAGTTGAAAGCTGGGCACGATATGATCTCTAACAAATGAGCAGAAGTCTGACCAAAAATTGGCTGAGTAAGGACAACTCCAAAATAAATGAAAAAATGTTTCTGTATGTAGACCACAAAATGTACATAGTATATCAATATCACAGTTAAATCTATTTACAAGGAAATAGTTACTGGGGTAATATTTATAAATGAGTTTGAAAGAAATTTATTTTACTTTATTTGTGATTAAATATTTATGAGGTAATTTCCTGATTTTATGCCATATCAAACCATCAACACAGCTATTCCAGAAAGTTACAATAGGAGGTCTAAAGACAACATCCTTTTGAAAAAGGGCCCGAACCTGACGATTATTGTGTTTAACAGAGGAAGAAGAAAAACAAACTCGACCAACAGCAGTGTCAACAAGATCTAAAGACTGTATAGAAGATTGGGGAGATGTATTTTTACAAAGCATTTTTAATCCAGAGGGGACAGCATCCATAACAACGGCATATTCTTTCGGAGTGATAGGGATTTTAAATTTAGACAAAAATTCTGAATAAGTTAACAGAAGACCTTTTTGGTTGAAAAGTTGGCCCACCAAAACTATATCATTAGAAAACCAGTTTTCAAAAAACATTGTTTTAGATTTATATAAAATATGCTTATTATTCCATATAAAACATCTATTAGGTGAGAAATTATGTTTATAAATTAAATTTCAGGAGAGAAGCATTGGTTTGTGAAAATTGGATAACTTTAACGGAAGTTTAGAAATGTTGTAGTTACAAAGCAAAAGAAAATGAAGACCTCCAACCTGTGAAAAAATACAATGAGGAATAAAGTTCCATATACTAGTTTTTTTTTTTAAATAGCTTGATTCAGTTTACTTCAAAAGTATAATTAAGAGTGGTAAAATCTAAGAAGTTCAAACCTCCATTTTCAGTTGTGTTCATAACCACATATTTCTTAATATAATGGGTTTCATTTTTCCATAAAAAATTGAAAAGCATATTATTGTCACGAATCTGGTCTGCACTCCCGTTCATTTACCACTAGACGACACCACACATCACATGGACTGCATTTCCCATCAGCCATCTCACCAATCACACGCACACAGCTGTCACCAATCACTCATTGCTCTAATCACATGCACACCTGATCACACAGCATCACTAATCACACACACTATTTCAACCCTGGACGTTCTCTCCCTCGTTACCGAGTATTGTATGCATTATCGCTGCCCTACAGAGCCCCGTTAGTTTGCCTTGCCTTGCCTTGCCTTGCCTTGCCTTGCCTTGCCTTGCCTTGCCTTGCCTTTAATCGTGTTTTCCCCTGCCTGGCTGTCGCTGACGTTTTGGACTACCTCTCCTGTCTCGCCCCTTTGGATACTGTTCGCTGATCATCGACCCACGCTTGTCTCTGTTTACTCTGTCTCGCCCCTGTTATACCTGTTTGCCATTGTTTGACCCTGCCTGTACGACCACGTCTCTGCCTAATAAAGTCTGCATATGGATCCGTACGTCTCACGTCTCGTCAGCCCCGTAACAATTATCAATAGTCTTGCAAATATTATTGTTGACTGCTAGAGGAAGAGCTGTATATGTGAGCCTTGAGATGCCCTCTGCTTTTGTAATCAATACTCCTCCCCCTCAAAGATAAGTCTCTTAGTAACCACTGATTTAACCTTTTCTTCGTCTTATCAATAACAGGGGAGAAATTTAGCTCACATCTTCTTTCTTCATCCTTTACAATATTTATACCTAAATATGTGACTTCATTTTTTATAGGGATACCACAAATAGATGGCAAATCGCACTGCTTAAGAGATATTAATTCACACTTATTAATATTCAAATGAAGACCTGAAGCTTTAGAGAATATATGGATAATATTAATAGCTTTGGGTATTTCCCCTGCATCATTTAAAAAAAGAGTGGTATCATCTGCTAATTGGCTAATGGTGATGATGTTATCTGCAACTGTAATTCCTCTTAAAGTACTCTGTTTAATAGAATCAGCAAGTAGTTGTGAACAGAGTAAGAACAGGTAGGGAGAAATAGGGCATCTCTGTCTGATACCACGATTAAGATTAAATCTGAGTGAGGTGCCAGCACGCAGTTTGATTGAACAATTACCATTGAAGTATAAAGTTTTAATAGTCTTAATAAAATAATTACCGAAACAAAATTTTTTAAGAGCTGAATAAATAAAATGATGTTCAACGGTATCAAATGCCTTATGGAAATCTAAAAAAAGAATGAAGCTCTTATCTGAATAAAGGTGGGGATAATCAATGAGATCTAAAACTAAACCAATATTATTTGAAATATGTCTTTTCCTCATGAAACCAGATTGGGTATCATCAATAATTAAGTCTAATGTGTTTTTAATTCTAACGGAAAATAAACGGCCAATTGTCTAAAAATAATGTTTTTTTTTTGGCTTGGTGTTACGTGTATCTGTGTGACACTTATATTCTAAGCCCATAGGTGGCGTTGTGGGGAGATTCCCATTCTTCGAGAGTCGCGTGATGTCAGCAAGGACTCCGGATAAAAGGCTGCGAGGCGAAAATGGCGGACACTCTCTCTCTCTGTTGTTCCGCTTCCCATTGTTCTCGCTAGCGTCTCTCTCATTGCCTCTTTGAGGCTATATATTTTTGTTTTTTCTTACGCTTAGGTTTAACTTGTAAATTTGTGTTTGATATGTGATATTTTTCTTTCTACTTAGCAGTAGCGAGTAGTGTATTTATTAGTTCACGTTTTGTTTATTTAGTCAGAACTGAGCGAGGGAAGCAGTTGCCCGGAAGACTCACCCGTTCTTATTTTTATTTCGGGAGACAGGTAAGAACTTTGTCCCGAGGACAGGTGTAGTTAGGAGTCTGTTTTCTTAGCTTTCCTACCCGTGAATACTTTAATCTTAATTATTATTTCTTTGTTACTAACTAGTAGAGATGTTCATGTTCATATATCTTGGTGAATTGTTGTGTATTATTTCCTGAATGTTTAAGTTGAACTCCGTCAAACAATTAAATAGAGGCGTCTTGAAATTCACATCAGGTGTTGTGATTCTTTAAATCTGTTCGGCCTGTGTCCTTTTATTTTTATGTTGGAATTAACGAGCCTTCAAATGGTTATGGGCCGTAACACTTGGGTATTAAGGTAATTAAGCCTTTTGTGAGGGTGGGTGGAAGCTTTTCAAGGTCTATACTTTGAGAAAAAAGTTTTAAGAGAAAAGGAGCAATTTCTTCAGAAAAGGATTTATAGAATTCAGAAGTTAATCCATCCACACCAGGGGATTTATTTAATTCAAGTTCCTTAATAGCATGTAGGACTTCCTCTATACGAATAGAATTATCACACAGTTCTTTTTCGTCTTCACTTATTGATTTAGTATTAATAAGGCTTTCTAAGAAATCAGAGGTATCCTTTTCATTAAATCTAGATTCATAAAGAGAGCTGTAAAAGGATGAACAATAATCAGCAATAGATCTCGGGTCATGTGTTAATATACCATTAATATTCAAATGTGAAATTGTATTTTTTGAATGACTTTTTTCTAATTGAAAAAAAATAAGCTGAGTTTTGTTCACCCTTCTCCAGCCACCTCTGTCTGGATCTAAGGAAGGCCCCCTCTGCTCTCCTTTTATAAATATCATCTAAGTGGTTTTGAAGAGTAATCAGTTCCATTTTTTTCATTGTCTGAGAAAATAGGGGGAGATCTTTGAGTGAAAGCTATAATCTTTTAAGTTATATTTTCTTCATGTTTCCTGGCTTTGGCTAATACACTTCCATAATTTCTTAATGTTCCAATTTCGAACTTCAGTAATTCCCAGTTATTGCAATAATCATTACTCAGTTGAGCTAAATTCTAATAATGTGCAATCAAACTGCGAATGGTCACCTTAACAGATTCGTTGTCCAGAATTGAATTAAGTTTCCAGTAAGAGTTGTAATGGTTGTTGGAAAAAGATTGTAGACCAACATTAATAGAAACTGCTTTATGGTCTGTCAGTGGCATAGGCAGAATGTTAATTAAAATGTTTTCTTTCTGTAAGCTACAAGAAGCTAGCCAATAATCAATACGAGACATGGCAGTGCATACCTTATTGCTCCATGTAAAGGATTTGAAATCAGGGAATTTCTCCCTCCAAATGTCTGTTATACCAAATTTCTGCATAAATGCCTTAAGTCTGAAATTAGAAGAGGTTGGAGCACGAGGAGGCCATCTGTCAAAGGAATTGTCTAAAGTAATATTAAAATCACCGCCAATTAATATAAGTGAATTTGGGTATTTAGATAAACAATGTGTTAAGCGAATTTCTAATGTGTCAAATAAGTCATCGTTTTCACTTTTAGAGTTGTACCCATAAAAATTTACTACAATTATAGTCAAAAGATCACATTTTGCAACTAAAAGAATGTAATGACCAAGAGTGTCCACATCAGAATATAAAATAACTCCTGAAAACATACTTTTCAAAATTGCTACTCTTGCTGAGTGCTCAGACCTATGTGCAAACCAAATATAATTTCCCCATTGTGCTTTCGAAAAACTAACATCATTAGGAGTTGAATGAACTTCTTGAAAATCAAGAAAAAAAAAAATCAGACTTTTGCTGCTTAGCAAATAAAAACAAAGCCTTACGTTTAACATTTAACCTCAAGCCCCTGCCATTCAGAGTAATTAACGAAAACGACATATAAGGATATATGAATTAAAAGTGTAAACAATGAATAGAAGGAACAGGAACAACTTGAAATATTCCGTAATATTTAAGTGAAAATGAATCTTGTTTAATGTTTTTGATTCTTGTGCACCCCTCAGTTATTAATATATACAAATATATTTGTAGTATATTCAAATTTAAAACAATATTTTTACACATTTAATCATATATTTCATGTATGTTGACTTTTGTTATGCTCTTATTTACAGCAATCTATTTATAAATTTATAATAAACTATGCATATAATTAAATAAATAATTCACATTTATTTGTATAGCACTTTTTATTATACACATAGTTTCAAAGCAGCTTTACAGAAAATGAATGTTTCTACATTACAAATAAGAGTTCTGTTATCAGGTGTAACGGTGTCAAAGTAATGTTCATATGGCAGAAATGTTCTAAAATTAGGCTATACAAATCATGCAGTTAAGTAATGTCATGTATTCAGAAACAATGAACAAATTAAAGCAATGGTTACATGATTTGATCATGTTGATTAAAGGAAAATTGATCAGTTTTGTATGTTTATTCAGAGTCAGAGTCAGCTTCATCTGAAGTCCTCTCAAGGGCTGGCGTCATCTCTTCACAGGTGCTGGTCATCTGAAGTCTTCATAAGAGGCTGGATATAGTCAGCAGGAGCAATCTATAGATTACACCAACAAAATGTGATGTGAACTGGCACTTTTTCACAAAGAACAGGGAAAGACTTGCCAAACCCAGTGAAGAGACTCATTGTGAGGGTGATGTCTCATTACAGGGAGTCTGAGCCAGATAGAGAAGGAAAAAACACAGGAGAGATGCTCCATCACATTTCAGTCATATGGCATCTGCTCCTTCAACACAGTACTTCTATAGTTGCTAAGATGTTTAAGTATAAAATACAGTAATAATTAAAATAGTACATCTGGCTTGCCTTTCAGCTGAAATTGCATTTAGTTGTGTTTGGAATAATTATTATTCAATTTCATAATAAATATTCTGCAAAGATTTTATATTTAATTCCTGCAGAAACTGACAGTTTGCCATCGTTCTGATTTGAATGCGCTTTTATCAGTTTTGAAAGCAGTGTGTTAGCATCTGAAAAATGTGCTAAAAATGTACAGTGTTTTGCAAGTTGTGGAGTATGAATGACAAAAGTGTTTGTGGATTTTGAAAAATGATGTCATTGCATGCATTTTGTCTGAGAGCAATGAAAAATGATTCACAGTTTGACTTCTGTATCGCTGAATGTGTGAACAGTTTTGATAATGTGGCTTCAGTATTGAACAATGCTTGTTAGCAATTAAAAAAAAAACTGTAATTGGTATCATTTTAACAGTCTATGCGGATAGAAAACCAGTGCCAATGTTTTGACCGAATGACTCGATTTTGAATAGGGTTTGCTGTGTTTTGATAGAGTTAGTAAATGTAGAAAAAGGTATTCAGCATTTTGAAATGCAGAGTTTGTATTTATTTAACAAAATGTGGTTTTGGCCAGAAAATTAACTATTTGGCTAACTGTGTGATGTAGGTGTGTTGCGAGTTTAGAAAAAGTACTTTAAGTATTGGTAAACGCTTGTTAGCAATTGAAAAAAAAAATGGCTGTTTTGCCATTTTTCTCGTAGAAATAATTTGGAAATATGTGACTTAATTTCTGTTTGATTGTAGTGAATGAAATGACCCACAACCTCTGTGTTGCTTTATAATTACTCAATTATTAGATTGATGGCCTTTAAAAAATAAATAAATAAATAATAATATTTTAATGGGGTTATTATAGTTAGACCCCTTGAAGTGTAAAACATGCTAATAGTAATATGTAACTTACTGTAGGCTATGGGACGTCCTTAAATGCAATAGCAGTGTTTTGCTGCGTTAATGGGTTTTGTTACTTTCCTCAATGTACATTATTATTAGCTAGTCTCTGAGGAAAATGTACCTTTTACTATAGTAGCTAAATATAGTTTAACTATAGCATTTGTAATTAAAGTCCAGTAGTCACAAATTTAGGCTAACATTAGTTGTCTGAGACTCAATGAAATGTACTTTAACATCAGAATCCATGGAATGTAATATACATTCACAATAATATTCATTTTCTTTTTTCTTTTTTTTTTAATGAGCTAGTGTGCGTTTATTAGACAGTTTAATATCAAGTCAGTTTGTGCTTTCAGAATCGGCGAATCTGCTGCGGTCGTTCCATCACATCTGGAGCGGAGACCTGAACCAGGAAGTTGGTCACCAGATAACATGGAAACCAGTTAAACCGTAACAATGGCAACAGCTCTGGTAGACATTCCAATTGCACGCTCCCTCAAAACTTGTGACATCTGTGGCATTGTGCTGTGTGATAAAACTGAACATTTTAGAGTGGCCTTTTATTGTGGTCAGCCTAAGGCACACCTGTGCAATAATCATGCTGTCTAATCAGCATCTTGATATGCCACACCTGTGAGGTGGATGGATTATCTCGGCAAAGGAGAAGTGCTCACTAACACAGATTTAGACAGATTTGTGAACAATATTTTAGAGAAATAGGCCTTTTGTGTACATAGAAAAAGTCTTAGATCTTTGAGTTCAGCAAATGAAAAATGGGGGCAAAAACAACAAGTGTTGCGTTTATAATTCTGTTCAGTGTATGTTAGATTATCAAATGTTTACTCACCAGGGTAGCAAGTTCTTCTGGGCCCGTATTTATCAAGCCTCTAAGAATTACTCTCAAGAACACTGCTAAGAATTGACTTATAAGTGAAAAAAAAATCTTGGCTCAAAGCTGCGCTTAAAAGTTAGTTATCAAGCATCGCAGTGAAGTGTAGGACTAAAACTTAAGTGTCAGTCTTAGAGATGATTCACAACACTTTGCTGTTCCACAAACGGGATTTTGGATGATGACATACGCATGGACCAAGCACTGAATAGATTTCCTTAATTAAGAATATTCTCAGATGAATTCACATTGAATGGTTAAATTCCTAATAGGAGTTTACATTCAACACAGATTTGACAATAAAGAATTTTCAAGAGAATATATTATGGCAAGGAAACGAAGTGTCATCACAACTCAATTTAGGGTGCCGATAGATGATAGTATAGTGTATCGACGATATTCAAAGATATCGCCTGTTGCTAATGCCTTTGAAGACAGCGAGAAGATGATTATTATTATCCGTCAAAAATAGACTAGGTGCCTATCTTTAGTGATGCAGCGCGGAGAGCCGCTTCAGAAACTGGCCACGGCAGTGTAAATAAGGGGTAAGAGATTTATTCATACAGTGTAGATCGCATAATACTCGCACTAGACTGAAGTCAGTTATGATGTTCTTTGGTAATATAAATGTTCTTTGCTTGTTTTGAATAAGTTGCTTGCTGGCATTTTTTTCCCTCCAGCAGTCGAATCTTATCTTCTGAATCCTATTGGCCCATGTACCTTTTTGATCCTCTGGGTTGCAACCAGCCTTACACACATTCCGCCTATGCAGATTGGTGTTTTGTTCTTGACAGTGAATCTGAGGTTAACTTTAGGAGACCTCCATTGTCCAGTTCTACCTTTGAGCATTTATTGACAGTTTCCAGAGTTATTGCTTTTTGCCAAACCTGTGTGGCTCTGTTTGTTATTGTCCTAATTTTCATCACCTCCGTTACAGGGCACCTGTTGGGAGATAGTGGACCAGATTTATACTTTCTATTCCTGCAAGTATGCCCGACTTAATGCATCAGCCAACAGCATCTCTTTTCCTGGAACGTATGTTATGACAAAGTCATTTTCCTGATGACTTTGTCAGATACTGCAGTTGTGCTCTGCTGCCCTCAAAAGGCTGTAGTTGTTCTCCATCCAGTTTCACCAAAGTCTAGCGAGATTTCTGGCATCACCACTGGGTGGCAGCTGTTACTTACTGGCTTGCTCTATGTTTCATGTGATTGCCTATTTGCAGCAAATTCTCAAGCTCCAGAGTTCATTATAAACTCAACATCAAATCCAGAGAATGTTTATAATGAGCTCAGTGAGACTGGACCTGATCTAAACCATGTTGGATTTGCACACAATTTTGTAACCGTGAGTTTGTTCAACTGATGTCCTAAGACAGGCCTCTTGAGTCAATCCACAAAATCAACCATGAAGTTGTTTGTTAGAAGCTTCAGATCTAATATATTCGCTGACTCTCATTTTAAAGAAACACATGCATGTCACATTCATAATTTTTTGATTAATTAAGTGATGGTGGTGGTAGATGTAGAATGTGGTCAGTCACAGTAAGCTTAGTGAACCTCTGCCTGATGTGGAAAGTCTTTTTTTATTTATTTTTTTTACTTCCTGTTTTTGCTTCAGAGCTGCAGTGACTATCTTCGAACTTTTTTGTGCGAGGAAAACAGATCTCATACTGAAGTGTTTTTATCGTGACAACATCATGAAGATCATTCAGCTTCACCTCTGTGAGTTTATTACATTTTGAATATATATACATGTAGTTTAGAAACTTCATGTTGTTTGATGGCTTCAAGATGGTTTTAGGCTTAATTATATATATTTTTATTTTTCATTTTATAGATGTATTAATCTGTTGTCAAGCTGCAGTGGCAGATCTACTGACTGATTTGGGATCAAATGTGATCATAAACTGTGATCTTGATGAAAATGAGGTTTATTGGATTTTACTGAAAACAGCAGATCCTCCAACAGTGATTCTACGATCATTATCAACCACAACATCACCTTTTTACAAAAATAAAACATTCAGAAACAAATATTCAGTGCAGTTTAAACATCGTCTGGTTATTAATAATGTGACTGCTGATGAATTAGGAGTTTATTACTGTATGAACACAGATTCACCTCCAAAACTCAGCAGCAGCACCAGAATATATTTCACCGGTGAGTTCATTTGCTGCTTCAGTAATCAAGAAAAATTGTATTGCAGTGGAGTCTGACGGTTGATGCTGTGATTATGAACACTTTGATTACAGAACCAACTCAACTAACAATCACAATGATACAGCATCACAATCATACAGCGGTGGAGTGTATTGAGCAGAATAGAACTGCGGTGAATTGTATTGATCAGAATCAAACACAATGGCAGATTATCATCATTATATCTGGTCTTATGAATGGGCTTCTGCTCATTGTGCTGATCGGTGAGTTCTTCTTTAGTTCAGAAAATTAAATATAAATATGTAATTTCAGTGGCGTGCACAGACCTCCGGAGGGGCAGGGGCAAAATGGCATTACAAGGGCACAAGATTGTGAAATATCACAATCGTTTTTATCGTTTTTTTATTTTTGAAATATCACGATTTTATCACGATTCTTTGTCATGTTGGTTTTTCTATTTTGCAAGTTGTTTGAGCATTACAGCCAAACTAATTTCCCTACTATAAAGACAAGGCCTTTCAGGGTAACAACATATAAAAAAGTATGGCAGATATTTAGGCCAAAGTGGGTGAAGATGAAAATCATTGTCATTATTTTATCTTTGTTATTAAAAAATGAGAGCAAAGATACACATTACAAATACACATAATATACAAATAAAATAAACAGTGTTTTATTTTCAGGTAGTCTACAATAGGTGTATGTAGCAGGAGCATTCAAGAAACTGAATGAACAAATATAAAAATAAAACACTATATAGATTGATTCCTATTAAAGCAACTGTATTAAAGTTTTTCAGTCAAGAGTAGTGAGTGATTTTTCTCTTTGTGTCTGGTGTTTTATTAACATTAAAGGAATAATTTACCCCAAAATTAAAATAGGCTAGTGTTTTATTTTTATACCTTCATTTACTCACTCAAAAGTTGTTTTAAACCTGAATGAGTTTCCTTCTTCTGCTAAACATAAATGCTATTTTGAAGAATGTGGAAAACCAAACGGTTGCTGGTCTACAGTGACTTCCATAGTATTTGTTTCCCCTACTGTTAAAGTCAATGTGGACCAGCAACTGGTTGGTTACCCACATTCTTCAAAATATCTTATTTTGTGTTCAGCACAATAAATAAATTAATACAGGTTTGGGACAACATGTGAGTAAACAAATAATGACAGAAATTAAATTTTAGGGTGAACTATCCCTTTAATGACAGTCGGCAGCATGTTTAGTACTGTCCCTTTACGACCTGCACGCATCTAATATACAGGCACGCATCCGTTTCTCTCAGCTGTTTACTTTCATTTTAGACATAACCAACTGAGTCTATTAGCACAAAACATAATTTAGTTCAGTAATCAGGCGCTGTTTGACGGGTTTTTTAGAGCGTGCGCTTTGGGTGTATGTGCTCAGAAAAGGCGCTGGTCAGAACAGCACACGAGTGAAACGTTTAACCAGTAAGTCTTTGAAGTAGATGCAAATAATGTACTTTTGTGACTGCGAATAAGTGCAGTGTCCCGTGAGAGTAACTCTACCACTGAGTTAACACTGAATGTATGTGACGTTGTACAGTATATAGAGACGACAGCGCCAGACCTCAGCTGATAGAATGTGTGCTGTAGCACGATACTAGGATATTTCTTCAAAAAAAGCATTTTTATAGTCCACGATCAAAAATTGTCATATCGAACACCCCTACCCGAACACCGGACCGCAAGGGCACTTTACCGTCAGACCTCAAAGGGGCAGGGGCTTGAGGGGGCCTCTGTGCACGCCACTGTGTAATTTGTCAAAATATAAATATAATGCTTTTCTCCATTATGGCAGGTAGAATTTAATTGATTTTGACTATTCAACAATTCATTTGGTATATTTATGTGACTTTAGATATTTTAAAAAGAATGACACAACCTTTAGTAAAAATCTAATGTTTTTGTTTTCAGGACTATTAAAAGTTTGTGTTGTTGGAATCAAAAGGTCTGCAGAACCTTTACTGCAACTCAACACTGATCTACAGCAGACACAAGTTACTGAACAGCATCAGGAGCAATTACAGGTAAAATGTGAAACCACCATCATAACCAAAATGTATGTCTGTCTTGATAATTGAGTATTCTTGCAACAATCTACAGCTTATTGTTTAGATTATAAAATTTCATTTGGTTCAAGAACAACTGCAGCTGAAATGCTAATGCTGTTTTCATCATTTCTCTTTCAGTACGCTGAAGTGGACTTTATCAAACTGCATAAAAATAATCAGCACAACCAAGTCAACAGCACCTATGCTGCACTAAAACCATAGTTCATTGGAAATATCCTAGCATGAGTTACAGCTGTATTTGTTGTAGTTTTTAAAACATTTTTTACTCATACATTGTTCAATGGGTGAGATGTCAACACCGATAGATCTTAACGTTATTATTATTACCCATCTTATAAATCATGCTATATGTTTAATGGGAAATATTTACTTATTATTTTTATTTTTTTTTAATACAAAAAATTTCAAATGAAGATCACGTGACCTTATGTCATAGTGTCCTTATGTCCTTTGACAAAAACCGGGTGACATTCTTGATCCTTGTGACATTAATGAACACTTTTGCACATATAATAGTCTTATATATGTATATTGGAAATATTATGTTAAAAGGTTTTATAATAACAGTTATATAATTAAACGGTATTAATATCTTGTTGTTGTTTTAAATCAAGAAGTTGGAATATTAATATGATAATTTGTGTAAATTCAATTATTATTTTGTCTTGTGGAATATAAATATCTGTTAAGTGAAAGCTTTATCAGGGGTTGCAATGAATGAAAAACAAAATGCAAGTTTTATTATCCTTCTTATTTTTTTTTTTTAATAAGTCTATATAGGAGACACCTTGAAGCGCTACTTGCTCGGAAGGACCTTGTGAAGTAATCCCAGAAGATGCTCTTTGGTTGGGTTTGAAGCAACTATTATAAGAAATTGGAGGTTCTTCAAAAATCCCACGTAAACTCGGATCACTTTGAATAATCCCCCAGTTCCTATTGATTATACATTTAAATTCATGTGACACAGTACTATAATCCATCACAAAATATGGTCGTGCTAAGCTGTTCTTCTCACTTTTCTTTTTGAGTAGGTCATCCTGTTGTAATTGTGTCACTTTATTCAAAGCCTGATTAACTCTTTTTTGATATCCCCTCTGTTTAAAATGATCGGTCATATCCCTAGCCAGGTGATTAAAGTCTGAGTCTTGATCACATATCCGCCTTAGTTTTTGAGATTGACCCAGCGGAATACTTTCCATTAGATGTTTTGGATGAGAGCCCTTTGCATGCAGGATGGTGTTACGGTCTGTATACTTTCTGAAAAGTGATGTGTGAAGACATCCATCTTGGTCATTATGGACAGTGATATCTAAAAAATAAATTGTATCCTGACTATATTCAAGACTGAACTTAAAGTGCCCCTGTTATGCTATTTGAAAGGTTCATAATTTGATTTAGGGAGTCCCCAATAACAGGTTGACATACATGCAAGGTCAAAAAACACTTTAATATTCTTATATTATGCCTTAAATTTAACCTTTTTTCTCAACGACTCTCAAATGATTCATTCCCAGATTCATCTTTCCAAACCCCTCCTTTGCGTGAGGCTGCTCTGCTCTTATTGGTCAGATACATAGAGTACTGATAAATCACTGCAGTTTTTAAACCAATGTATTGCTCTATCCTTTATCACGACTCCAAGCAATATGAACAACAGACAATAGCGGGCCCATAGCTGATTAGCAGAACTATAATGTGAGTTAACCAGAGACCTACAGCTGCACTGAGTGTATGTTTGCACGCTCAACAGAACATTACAGCAACAATTATTAATCATACTTACAGGTTGTGATTTGGAGGAGCAAGCTGGTCCAAACAAACTGGGCACTGACCCATCTTTCAAGGACAACCGGTTTACAAATCCCACGTTGAACTCGTGGAGATTGGAGAAGCAATTGTCAGTGAAATGATGGGAACACAGCAAAAGGTTAAGATTATACTACTGTGGTATCGTATTAAAGATGAATTTTAACCACTGATTCTTCACAGCCCCATCCTTTGGAAATGAATATAAACCAAATTCACTTTCACAGCGCAGAGCATAGCGTCTTCGCAACATTGCGTTATCCACATGAACGAGTACAGCGTTTGAGGGGGGTTCAGATTTTCACCCAATGTCCATGCAGAACGTAGGTGGCCATTATGCAAATGTATTAATTTGTGACGTATGAGCTTCATGAACTTCAAATTACTAATGACTCGTTTAAGAGGTTCAGAGTCAACTCTTTCTTTTGAGAGACAATAACTTCATGATGCACTTTCAGCTTTACAACTTTGCAGACTGTTTACATTCACATACAGCTGCATTACACACTACATGAAAGGTCATTTTCAAAAATCCATAATAGGGGCAATTAAATACATGTGTTTAAGCAATTCAAAAATGCATGAAAATATTGTAGTTCAGTTTCATTTCCTTCAAAAACCATGCAGATGTCATCAATATATCTGATTCACAATTTTATTTTCATACAGATTAATATTAGAACTGAAGACAAACTCCTCCTCCCAAAGTCCCAAGAAAAGGTTAGCATGATTTGGTGCAAAACATGCTCCCATCGCAGTCCCTTTGACCTGTTGGAAGAAGTTACTCAGGGCTCAAAGGCCTTCATCATGGATGATGTTGGTGTATTAGGGATGTGCATCTCATGACTGAGGCTGATACAATACGCAATAGGAACGCAATGATATTACCACTGTCTCACATACTATTATTTGACTTTTTTTTCTTTTTTTCTTTTCTTTTACAGTTTCTAGCCATGCAGCCTTTCTCTCTGGTTTTATAACAGCATTACCTTTTATAGTTTGCAGAACAGATAGCAGAACATTACAATCTAAAATTGCTCTTTAAAGCATTAAAATAACAAAATTAAAAGTTAAAATTACTGAATTGAAAATTAAAATAAATGGATATATTTTAACTGCTATAAGAAACACACATTAACTCACTTTACTAGCTTACATTTGATATACCTATTACAATAGTCCCTTCACAGTTACTGCGATCATAAAAATACACTTATATGTAGGTTCTACAAAAGACACATTTAGTTTCAAATTTCAAGTTTACTTTATTTATATAGCACATTTAAAACAGCCACAAGACTGACCAAAGTGCTTCACAAAAGAAACAGCATAATAAGAGTAATAAAAACAAACAAAACATACAAAATAAGGAACCAGATCCATTCGGATTTCCGCTGGCTAGTCATTCCAGAGACGAGGACCAAGGAAGGCACGGTCACCTCTACGCTTGAGTCTGGAATGTGGAATTAAGAGAAGGTTCTGGTCACCAGATCTTAGGCTTCTCGAGGGGATATACTGATGCAGCAATTCAGATAGGTAGCTGGGTGCTTGATTGTGCAAAGATTTAAAAACAAATAATACGATTTTAAAATGTATTCTAAATTGAACAGGCAACCAAGGAAGGGCCTTTAAAAGGGGAGTAGCGTGATCCTTTTTCTTTTTAAAAGAAATCTAGAGGCAGCATTTTGGACCAGTTGAAGACGGGCAATTTGCGCTTTAGAAATGCCACAGTATAACGAGTTACAGTAAATATTACATGACGTAATAAAAGCATGCACCGCCATCTCCAAAGTCTTATCAGTAAGAAAATGTTTCATTTTTGCAAGTATACGGAGCTGAACTGGACCCAATTACAGTGGAAATTTGTTTGTCGAATTTTAATGAGTCATCTAAAATAAAACCCAGTTTCCGTACCTGCTAGGACCTAATAGCCGATAGGGATCCCAGGTCAAAATGAAAAGCTTTCATATTTTCTGAAAGGCCAAAAACAATTACTTCAGTTTTCTCCTCATTTAAGGATAAAAAAATTTCTAAACAGGATGAAAGAGCAGTCATGGCCAGTGGATAATTTTTTCTAAAAGGTAAATAGATTTGAGTATCATCGGCATAAAAGTGAAACAATACCCCGTGTTTCCTAAAAATAGATCCCAGAGGTAGCATATATAATGAAAATAGAGAGGGGGCCAAGATAGAGCCTTGCGGAAGGCAACAGGGGAGAGAAGTGGAAGAAAAAAATTCTCCTAGCCTAACCATATATTTCCTGTCAGATAAAAATGACTGAAACCACTTTAGAACTGTGCCAGAGAAACCCTCCCAGAATTTCAATCTATTGATTAATACAGAATGGTTAATAGTGTCGAAAGCAGCTGATAAATCTAGGAGAACAAGGACCACAGAGTCACCTGTATCAGTGGCTAAAAAGATGTCGTTTAACACTCTCAGAAGGGCAGATTCAGTACTGTGGGCAGCCTTAAAACCAGATTGAAAGTGCTCAAACTAATTATTTACAGCAATGAAAGATTGAAGTTGGAAAAACACAATCTTTTCCAAAACCTTGGAGACAAATGGTAAAACAGAGATAGGGCGATCATTTTTAAAAACTGACAGGTCGAGCGAAGGCTTCTTGGGGAGAGGTGTGACAGTAGCCACTTTCAGATAAGCAGGAACCACCCCAGTTGAAAGACACTTATTTAAAAAGGACACTAGACCCGGTCCAACCAAATGAACAATTTGCTTTAAAAACCTAGGGTGGATAATATCATAAGAAGAAATGGAAGGTTTCAACTTGGCAATAGTATCATTGAGTGACTGAAGGGAGACAGGTTCAAAAACGTCCCAAGATGCAGACAACTGTGGGGGGAGAGGCAGATCAATAGGGGGAGTATGAGTTACCAGTCCTAGTTTAACTACTTTATCCTTAAAAAACCTCGAGAAGCTTTCACAAAGAGCAACAGAGGCAACAGACATAGTATTGACCGGGGGATTAACAACAGAAAACAAGACTTTAGGTCTAGACTGATTATGTAGTATTAAATTTGAAAAATAGGTTGCCTTAGCCAATTTGGCAGCTCTCTGATAAGCCAATAAACTGTCTTTGAACAACTGTAGTGAGATGTGTAGACTGTCCTTCTTCCACTTACGCTCAGCCTTTGTACAAGCTTGCCTTTGCAGACGAGTCTCAGCAGTATGCCACAGTTCAGATTTAGGTTTGTGCTTAAGAGGCTTTAGAGGAACAGTCTCATTCAATACATCAAGCCAGGTGCTATTTAACAGACTCAGATGTTCGTCCGCATCCAGGTCCGCTAACAGAGAGTCCAGGAGTAGATGAGAGCAGGACTTCGTAAAACACTGACTAAAATTTTCACTGAACTGAGGAGAATAAACCCTGGACATAGATGATGCTTTAGCAGAGACATGGGGAAGACTAGGAAGAGACATGGAAAATAAAATAGGCTTATGATCAGAGAGCATATAGTCAGAAACTGTAATATCAGAAATATCGACCCCGTACGAAAGAACAAGGTCCAGAGTATGACCGTGGATATGAGTGGGATCTTTAACCCACTGTATCAGGTTAAAAGCATCAGTTATATTAAGAAATTCCCTTGACAGAGGGTTTGACTGACAGCAAACATGAATATTAAAATTGCCTACCAATAAAAATCAATCAAATTTAATAACAATGTTACCAATGAAGTCAGTGAATTGCTGTAGAAAGTCCTTAACTGAATGTGGAGGACGGTAGATCACCCCTAAGCAGACAGGGCCGTTCCAGTTGAAATGGAGAAGTTGGGCTTCAAAGCTGGTGTAAATATCCACAAGGACGGTGCGACATTGCGCACAATGAGAGTTTTTCATTACGGTCACAAGCCCACCCCCTTGTCCATTTTGGCGAAGGGTATTAAAAAATGTACAGTCAACCGGGACTAGTTCAGAAAAAGGGGTAAGATTGCCATCCTTAATCCATGATTCAGTGATGAACATAAAATCCAAATTGTGCAAAGAGAAAAAGTCATTCAGCAGGAAAGTATTGTTCACCACTGAACGAGCGTTGATTAAAACCATATTGGGTGGTGGGATGACTCCGGAGGAGAGTGACACACTGCGCAGCGGCTGCAGCACACCAGGAGCCAGCTCAGAAGATGGCCGGTCCAAGGAAGGCCAGCCCAGGGGACGGAGGGCGGGAACAGGGGAAGAACAGGTCGAAGCCATCGATGAGCCTGATCCAGGAGACGCCAGACCATGGACGGCATAGGACGGCTCACAAAAGGGGCTTGGGATACAGCCCACGTGCAAACAGGCTTTCAACTTGATCGTACGACCTCCCCGAGACCCGTGTTTCCTCCTGCGCTTCATCCGTGGGTTGCTTAGAGGCCAACAGCGAATGCACTCCAGAATGTCCGTTGTAACACTCCCATACGGTTTGTTAAAGACACACTCCACATCCGAGTTGTAAGAGTTAGAAAATGTTGATCTGATATCTAAAAGAGACTGGCGATCACAGACCACAAGGGCACCACAGTTTGAGAACCAAATAAACAGCCAAACTAGCAGACAGGGGAGCAACCGATGGCATGCCGACACAGGCGCCATCTTGCCAAGCCATTTAATGTCCAACAACATATATTTTAGCAAAATGTATATTTTACTCTCAATTATTGTGCTCCGTCTCTTTTGTGCGCAGCAGCACTCGTTGCTCTCGCGGAAAGTTCGCCCACTCCTGACAAAATGGATATATTTGCATGACTTTCTAACATTTACAGATGAAGAATATACCTGTGACATGTCTGTTATTGTAACGGGAAGTCAGACGCGAGACACAGGTGAGTTAGAATCAAACAGATGGGTTTATTGAACGGTATGCGGGAGATCAAGGAACTGTTGAGCATAGCAGATTCAGAGTCTTTAACTGAACTGGAGATGATACTGATAGTGATGTTCTTGACTACCAGGTCTGACGGAGACGTCGAGGATTGCAGGTTTTCCAGGAGCTGGATGCAGGTAAGTAGATGGAACACACGAGGGGAACACAGGAGATCAAGGAGACTTGGAACAACAGGTAAGTAATTCAGCATAGGTTTGAGTCCTTTTCCACTTGGGAGGCCAGACAATGTGGCTGTGTGGACTTTGTGTTCTTATAGTGCTGTGTGGGTGATTAGTGAATGACAATCAGGTGTGCGTGATTAGTATTCTGGCGATTGTGAGCGCTGATATGTGGAAGAGCCTGGCGTGTCCATGACAGAATCCCCCTCTCCACGGCCCACTCCTGGGGGCCGAAGATACCGACGTCGTGGTGGGCGACCCCTACTGAGTGAAGCTGGATCGTGAGGATGGGAGGCATGGAATTCTGTCAACAGATTGGGGTCGAGGATGTCATCCCTTGATCTTTTTTACCCTTCCCAGTCTACGAGGTACTCCAATCTACCACCATGGCGTCGGGAACTCAGGATCTCCCTTACTGAGTATGTTGTTCCATCTTCCAGCACCATCGGGAGAGGGGTTTCATCTGTGGAGCCAGGCTCTGTGGAAACAGGGAGAACAGGTGAGTGATAGGGTTTGAGCAATGAAACATGGAATGTGGGGTAAGTCCTGTATTGTGATGGAAGTTTGAGTTAATACGTGACTGGGTTGATGACGGATGACGGGGAAGGGACCAATATACCTGGGACTCAGCTTCTTACAGGGGAGGCGCAACCGGATGTCCCAAGTGGAGAGCCATACGTCTTGTCCGGGCTGGAAGATGGGAGCAGGGGCTCTCCGGACATCGGCATGGTGTTGGTGGCATCTTACTGCCCGCTGTAAGGCTCAAAATCAAATATATGTACTAGTCAAAGAGACATGCCAGTCAAAAACTGTAATGTTGTGGAGAAGCTGGGGAAAACAGGCAGAGGCAAGGATTTATGTGCAGGTATTTAATGGAAAAACTAGAACAAACAATAAGCCAAAAACCAAAGGGAACAAAGAAGAGAATGGCAGGCAAACAGACAACCATTACATTCAACACCTCACAAAGAACTAAAGAAACACTAGGGCTATATATATATATATATATATATATATCTAATGTATTCAAATAAATTAATTTGTATTCAGATAAAGTTGAAGGCTTCACAGTCTGGTTAAACTCAACTGAAACTTGATCACCAATGACAAAAAGGGTCGCTCACCTTTGTCTAGAATAGAGGTTTAACTTTGAACTGAGTTTTTTTTCCAATACCTTTAGTATGTCACAGCTGTCTAAACTTAAAATGGAAAAAAAAAAAAAAAACTACAGCATGTCTGCTGGGGTTTAAACACTGCTCTTCATGACATGATGCTCTTTGTATATTTAGATCAACACATTCAATATCGCAGCATTTGTCAGCTGTGTTGTAACACTTGGCCTTTAAGTTTCTATTGTCAACAGTTAGACTGCAACTGTCAAAGCGGGTTCATGTGAATCTAGGCCAGGGGTCTGCAACCTATGGCATGCTGAGGTGTACTGACATGTAACCATGCAAAACTTTTATATAAAAATAATGTTATGGAAAAGAAAACGTGAAAAGAAAACAAAAATGAACAGTTACAGTCTGCAAATCTAAAGTTACTTTCATTTAACTTTTATTTAATTATTTATTTTGCATGTGTTTGATGAATATTGTATGTATATATAAAATTATATCATAAGATTTATGCCACTTCTTCTTATTACAGATCATACTGTAACCAGCTAGCTTGATATTTTTGAACATTTGCTGGTAAAAAGCTTTTCTGTTTGTAGCATAGCTCCTATGCTGCCCTCTGCAGGTCATTCATGATCATCACAAGTCTTGCGCAGCTTTCACTGGCCAAGGACCGCCCAAGAGTCTGTCTGACGCAGAGCCCTTGAGAGAGAGTTGCGACAAGGGAAGTTGCTTGATCGTCACAATGGCGAATTTTGGTAATTAGAATTTATTTGCAATATTTATAAAATACATCGACGTGTATTGCTGCATTCAAGTCCTCCTGGGATAATAAATCAATAATAATTTTATTCCGGTGCTCACAAACAATTTTTCACAAAATAAATAAAAATACATAGTTACAGAAAAAGGTGTAGGTGGCCTTGCTTATTATGCCTACCCTTTATACATAGTTAACTGAATGGGTGACACTTTTCACTAAGTTAAATAATACAAAATAAACAATATTACAAAAACATTTCCCAAAATGTACATACATAATTCAAAACAAACATAACAAAAATACACATTCCAGCTATTACTTCAGTATTTTAACAATACATTCACGGTTTATTGACACTGAGTCATATAATTATTTATCACCTTATTTTTATACATTTTCTTAAATTTGCAAAGTGAATTACATACTTTTAATTCCTTATCACACTTATTCCATAAATTTACCCCTTTGACAGATAAGCACCTACTTTTTACATTAGTTCTTGCCCTTACTTTTTTAAACATGTACAATCCTCTTAGATTATACTGCCTTTCTCTTATTTTGAACAGCAATTTGGAAGTAAATTATTATAAACTTTGTACATTAACTGTGATGTATATAAATCAACTAAATCTACAAATTTTAATGCATGTTTGTTCGTAATAATCAACCCTTTTAACAATCCTAATAGCTTTCTTCTGTAACACATATATTGAATTTAAATTGGATTTATATGTGTGACCCCACACCTCCACACAATAAGTATTGTATGGAACTATGAGCATATATATATAAGATTTTTTCATTCAAAATATGTTTTATTAATTATTACTTTGTCGATTTAATAAATAATATAAACTTTGTTTTACTTAAATTCAGTGAAAGTCTGTTATCATCAAACCATTTTTTGAAAACCATCAGTTCGATTTCCACTGTATTCAGAAGCCGTTCCAAATATTTCCCGGAACAATATAAATTTGCATCATCAGCAAACAAAACCATTTTTAATACTTTAGACACTTTACAAATAATTTATATACAGTACAAACAACTTAGGGCCTAGTACCGAGCCTTGCAGAACACCACAAGTAACTTTCATAAAATCTGATTTGACATTATTTATTTGTACAAACTGATATCTGTCATCGAGGTAACTTTTTATCCAAGCAAAAGCTTTTCCTCTTATACCACATCTCTCCAGTTTCATCATTAATAATCCATAATCAATAGTGTCAAAAGCTTTTTTTAAATCTAGGAACACCCCCACAGTATATTCATTATTATCCATTGAAGAAGAAATCTCTTCTACCAGTTCCATCACAGCCATTGAGGTCGAACTGTTTTTCTAAAACTATACTGATGATCACTCAATAATTTGTTTATCTATAAAATTATCAAGCCTGTGCACAAATATTTTCTCTAAAATTTTCGAGAACTGGGAAAGAAGAGAAATTGGTTTGTAGTTGGAAAAACAGTGCCGATCTCCATTTAAAAAAAAAAAATAGGAATAACTTAACTAGGACTAAACTTAAAATAGGAATAAACTTTTTTTTTTTTCATATTACTTGGAAATATTTCTGTTAAAAAGGACTGATTACAAATGTGTGTAAATGGTTTTACTTTATATTCTATAATATTTTTATTAACGACATGTCAATATCATTACAATCAGTGGAATATTTATTCTTACAGTTGTTAATGTCAAGAATTTCCTTTTCGTCAACTCCCCGTATAAACATTGAATAATCATTACTGGAAATATTAATTTCATCTAATCTATCCCCAGTTCTCTGCTCCACGATCACTTTTACTAAATTGCACCCAATATTTACAAAATACTCATTAAATTCATTGACAATGTCATTCATTTTATTTATACTTAATTTATCATCATTAACAAAATAATTTGGGTAATCTACTTTTCCAGTATTCTTTTTAATTATACTATTAAGTACTTTCCATGTTCACTCACAAAAATTAACAAGGAAGGTTGTGCACTCTACGTGATATAATAACTCTCTTTGTTGACTTGAAATGTTTTTTTTTTTCCTACGAAGGTCCACGTAATTGACCTTATGCACGGTTACTTCCTGGTTGTAGATAAGCCAGCTCAGTCATTTCCGGTCAAGTGTACTGTGCCGTAAGAGGAGCGTCCTTTACTCGGTTTCTCTACATAATCCATTCACAATTAGGAGAAAAGTTTTGTTTGTCTAAGATGACCAAACATCCACGTATTCCGTTTCAGGAATGACAAAATGCGAATGTTAAACTTATGCGAGGGAATCCGTTAAATCATGCCGCGAGTCATTGCTATGATTGACAGTGGCAACGGAATGAATCACCTGACGAGCCGATGTCAAAATAAAGCTGTGCATTAAGTGATTCAGACTAACAAAACTACAGGTCTGTGTTGGATAAAACTTAAACAATGCAGCTAGTTATTTAAATTAAATCTAAACATTTCAAAATACTTAATGCATTATTTATTTGTTATACCAACTCATTTAATTTGTATTTGACTATATATGTATTTAAATAATTCAGCATTATAGGCTGAGACTTTGTGACTTCCTGCAGTTGCTATACTTTATACTTCAGTGCGACAAAGTACTAAATTGGTTATAATATTTATTTTATAATAAATCAAAAGACGTGAAAAACTAAGTTGAAATGGCAGCTGCAGCCAATGAGTGATCCTCTGCTGCCATCTCTTGGTTATAACTGTAATTTCATTTTCATCTTAAAAAGTTTATTTTTTGCCGAGACAACGTTTTTAGCATATTTCTTCATGTTGTCTTCATGAATGAAAAGTGAACCTTTTAATAATGTGAATTTTACTGCACAGAGTTGAGAAATAATAAATGCCTTAAAATTTCATAAGATTTTAAAAATGTGTTCATGGCTTTGAAGGTAAGATATTGATTATCGAGAATACCATTAAGACGTCGTTTAAGACATTAGCCTAACTGCCTAAACAGTTACGATAGCTTTTGTTTGTCAGCATTTAAATGCACAGTCATACTTACGTGGATACTTTCCTGGGATTACCAGACTCTGCATATAAAATTTTATGTCCTTTAATAACATGAAACTGTATGTTAATTCCGCAATCATTATTTACGGTGTTGCAATTATTTTGTTTCTCAGTTTTTGATAAGAATGAGGCAGGAGATGTTTTTGTGAGAGTCTCTACCTATATATAGCACATATAAAATGAGCTTCACCGGAAGATTACAAGCTGGTTTATCTTTATCCGGAAGTTCTAAATAGCACTCCGTGCATATGGTCAATTATGTCTCAAGTACAAAATTCGAAGGTGTTGTCTAAGTTAAGTAAAACATTCTTACATCCAGAAGGTGGCAGTATAGTGCGACGCCAACTGCCATGAAACCCCAAAGAAGAAGAAGAGCAAGACGCATCAGACTACACGTGCGCAAATATATTTAACTCTCTGCACACCTGTGTGACCCCCTGCAAAGTTTTTCCTTAGATTGGTTTTGACAGAGGGACATCTTACCTTTTCAACGGCTGGTAAAGGTAGGATGATATTTGTTTTCCCACCAGTATCGATCTTTTTATTTGTTATATTTGTTATAAAAGTAGATATGTTTTTTATTTTATGGCCTGCTTTAGTTTTAGAGAGTTCTAGCGTCTTAGACATGCTGAAGTTAGCATGCTAGCTTAGCCATGTGGTGCAGGTTGGTCCGCTGCATATTTCCATTATTTGGGCGAAAAGAAAAGTAATAAGGGATAGTTCATGGATTAAAGGTCTCTGTCGCTACGATGGATTTCCATTAACTGGAGCAAGTCTACGATGGATTTTTTCCGTCAATTGCAGGGTTCCTGTCTGTCCTTAATGTCTTATATTCACTTTTCATAATTTTAAGGCTGTAAATAGGATAACATTTCTCAAATAGTGTAATAAATGTCTTAATTTGAATCACCTTGAAAAGACGAGGTGTATTCAGCCTGCTGAGGGGGATGTGATCAAAGCCTGGAGTGGATTGAAAGTTTTATGAAAGTTACTTGTCGTGTTCCACAAGGCTCGGTTTTAGGCCCCAAGTTGTTTTCCATTTAGAATGAAACTGTTGAAAAGAAGAGGGAGTGCCTCCTCAGGGCACTTTGTATCTATCTAAATGAAGATCCGAGCAGTCTCTTCAAAGAGTATCTGGTAGATAATACTAAAAATTACTGCAGCAGTAAACGGTATCCTAGGGCTTTTAAGAATATCACAATAACATTGTGGGATATGGCTTATAGGAATGGCAATTTTGGTCTAGACCAAAATCACGTTTCTGATCATTTAATCTTAAAAATTGAAAAAAATTATAATCTTATAAAAGTAGAACTTCTGGCATAGCTGCTATATTAGATGGCATCAGATCATACAGGTTTACTTAATAAAGTGGCCAGTGAGTGTACAAATTGTGAGGAATCAGTTTGGACCAAAAGTTAGTAATCGAGCACTATTTTAAAACCATTAGGGAGAAAACTTCAACGCAAATGAGCTCTTTGGAATTATGTAATTGGCTGGTGATTTCATTGTTGTCCTTTTTTAGTGTGTGGAAAGGATTCAGATGGCTGTGCTGCCCAGAGGGACCTTGAACAAGTTGTCTTTGGCATCTACAGCATTAATGCTGAGGGAGGTGATGCCACCACCACTCCAGTTGATGTTGGAATAGTGATTGAGGGTGTTGAAGTGCTTCACGACTCGAGTTTATATACCTTTTCTTTTTTCTTTCTTTTTTTTTGAGTGACACACACCACTGTTCTGGGTGACATGCATGTTGTAACTTCTCTTTCTTTCTTTTCAGATTAGCCACAAATGAAGGTTTTTCACTAAGATCAAATAAAGCAATATATGAACTTCAGCAAACAGTATTTCTTTTGTCACGTTTATTCACCCAATGAAAATATGTTCTTAATTATATAGGATAGAGAAAGAAAAAAACAAATCTCGAAACCTAGTCCTTGATTTACACCAAAGAAATCGTCTTAAAGTTCTTATCTGAGAAACGATGATCCATTCTGTGGCAAAAATGAGTTCTTCATTCCAAAGAAAAACATTGAGTGCATTGAAATACATTGATCCGCTTTATAGTTGACAACTGGTAACGTTAGATGAATGAGCCTCCCCAAAAGAGTCCAAATCAAAAGCATTTCCACTCCAAACAGTACTCAACTGAACACAGTCCCAATCAGACATGTATCCAAAACACATCAGGAAATGAAATTAGAGGAGAAAGAAAAAAAGTCCTTCTGAAAAAATAGAAAATACCAAAAACAAATAAGTATTCCTCCCACATTATAAATAACAGAAGATGACAATATTCCAATATACTCACATGTTGAGCTTAAAACCAAAGGTTTCCCAACTAGGACTTTGTAGACCCATAGATCAAAGTAGCCACAAGGAAACATGCATTCCCTCTACCCAAACTGAACTACAGGTGCTGGTCATATAATTAGAATATCATCAAAAAGTTGATTGATTTCACTAATTCCATTCAAAAAGTGAAACTTGTATATTATATTCATTCATTACACACAGATAGATATATTTCAAATGTTTATTTCTTTTAATTTTGATGATTATAACTGACAACTAAGGAAAATCCCAAATTCAGTATCTCAGAAAATTTGAATATTGTGAAACGGTTCAATATTGAAGACACCTGGTGCCACACTCTAATCAGCTAATTAACTCAAAACACCTGAAAAGGCCTTTAAATGGTCTCTCAGTCTAGTGCTGTAGGCTACACAATCATGGGGAAGACTGCTGACTTGACAGTTGTCCAAAAGATGGCCATTGACACGTTGCACAAGGAGGGCAAGACACAAAAGGTCATTGCAAAAGAAGCTGGCTGTTCACAGAGCTCTGTGTCCAAGCGGGGAAGTCGTGGCCTAATGGTTAGCGAGTCGGACTCTGTCAGACTGCTGACTTGACAGTTGTCCAAAAGACGACCATATTTTTGATATACAATCCAGGTGAGTCTAACGAGCGCCCTCTAGTGCCTTGTAGTATTACCACACATAGAATTATTAATTGCAAGGATATGGGAAAACTGTGACAGATATTTCACTCTGTTACAATGTAAAGCGTGTCCAGAGTTGTTTTGTGTTTGTTTTTTTTTTAAAGGTAAAGATAACCAACTTTAAATGCTGCCACTCATGGGTATGTTTAACTGTTTTTTTTGTCTCTTTTGTAAAACAGAATTTGATAAACAGTTGTATTGTTGATAAACTCTTGTGTTGGTGAATAAAAAAACTAACAAATGTTGAGTTTACTGAAGTAATTTATGTGGAACCTGTTGACAAACTTGAGTTAATTCAACCTAACTAGTAAAAATTTAAGTTAGTGAAAGCATTTTATTTTGATTAATTAAGCTTGAATTGAATGTTTTGTTGTAAAATCATTAGTTTACTTTGAACAGACAAATATGTAATATGCAACTTCTAAACAAATTGTGTTAGTCCATATAACACATAACTGACTTTAGTTAGTTAAACTTAAATGTCTCTTGTTGAGCAAAAATTTGTGATAATAGTTGGCTTGAGTCAAAAATATTATTTCTCCCTAAAACAACCCCATTGAGTTAGATAACCTTGAAATATTTGTTTTCAACTTTCATAATTACATTTTGTGGAACCTGTTGACAAGAAAAAATTAAGGACAAGGTTTCATTTTTTTTTGTTGTGTTATTCGTATGTTATTCTTATGCTTGTCCTATAACTTATTATAATAGTCCTTTTTACTAAATCTTATAATACTTATTAATTTATTTTCCGCTTGTAGTTCTAGTTGCTATAAATTTCCTATATAATGCATTTTTCTTTTTACATGCTTTCTCTATTCCCTTAGTAATCCATGGTTTATCCTCATTTTTTTGCTTCTTTACAGTCCTCTTAAACAATGTTTTTCGTATTTTTCGATTAATATGGACAAAAAAGCATCATAAGCACTATTAGGATCTTTACTTGCATAAACCTCGCTCCAATTTTGTTTCTTTAAGTCCTCACTGAGAGCAGCCATGATTTCTGGTGTTCTATATCGAATTAATTTAAAACTATTTATACTACTTCCTTTTGTTTTATCAAATAATCTTTGAAAGATTGCAAAAACTGGAGGATGATCAGTCATATCATTTATAAATAATCCTCCTACTATTTTTCCTTAAATTTCATTTGTATATATATATATATATATATTGTCTTTAATGTAGCAGTATCTTTAGTTATTCTACTAGGTTTTGTAATCACAGGAAATAGACCTCTACTGTATAGTGTGTCAGTAAAATCTGCTATTCTCTTATTTCCATTTAGATTCAACAAATTAAAATTGAAATCTCCACATATAATTTGTACCTTGCTCTCATTCCATTTATCGAGCATACCAAATAATTTATTCATAAAGGTATCCGTACAAGTTCCTGGTGATCTAATAATGACACCAGGTGCGTTCAAGTCACTTTGGTCAGAACAAGATGCCGATTTAACTTTTCTACATAAAATTCAACTATTTTTTTAAACTCTACATCTACAAAATGATGTTTTTATTCAATTTATGAAGGTGATGTAAACTGAATCATTATATATTATTTGGTAATTATACAATAATATAATATTACGTATATGCAACTTATATAGTTTTGTACATTACAAAAAATTATCATTTTATTAATTTCAACAAATTTACCATCAATACAGATGCTGAATATCTGTAGCAGCATCCATTGCATCTGACACGTTTTTCAACACGGGCCTTAAAGAAAATAAGAGTTCTGTTATCAGGTGTAACGGTGTCAAAGTAATGTTCATATGGCAGAAATGTTTTAAAATTAGGCTATACAAATCATGCAGTGTGTTAACATCATGTATTCAGCAGAAACATGCATTCAGCATGAACACATTAAAGCAATGATTACATTATGTGATCATGTTGATTACAATGCAAGGAAAATTGAGCAGTTTTGTTTGTTTATTCAGAGTTGGCATCATCTAAAGTCCTCTCAAGGGTTGGGTTCATCTCCTCACAGGTGTTGGGTCATCTGAAGTCTTCATAGAAAGCAGAAGACATCAAAATATAGCTATAGATTACACCAACAAAATGTGATGTAATCATACTTGAGAATTTGCACTTTCACAAAGAACAGGGAAAGACTTGAGTGAATGCCTTTTATTGTCATTATACACATACAATGAAATTAGGATAACTTCCCCTCAGCATAATTTACATATCGCATAGTGCACGTTTAACAAAACACGAGTCACAACTTTAACAATGTTACATACTTTCACAATAAAGAGTGGAGTTACTCAAGACTAACTTTCAACAAAAGCAAGCTGAGAATTATATTGCACACAAGTGTATATTGCACTAAGTCTCCCCAAGGGAAAAAATAAAAAAACCTCATTACATTACAGTAAGACTGACATTCAAGTGAAGAATCTATGAGGTCAGTGCATATTGGAGTTCATAATGTTTATGGCTCTAGGAAAGAAACTGTCCTTAAATCTCTTGGTCCTTGTTTTAAAGCATTGGTAGCACCTGTCTGATGGCAAGAGCTGAAACAAGTGAAAACCAGGGTGCGTTGAGTCCTTTAGTATAATTTTGACCTTATTGAGGGCTCGAGAGTTATATAGATCCTTCAGTGATGGAAGTGGACTGCCAGTGATCCTTTCAGCAGTCTTAATGATCCTTTGAAGCCCCTTCTTGTCTGCCTCAGAACAGCTAGCAAGCCATGCTGTAATGCAATACAAGTTAGCACACTCTCAATAGAACAGTGTTACATGTTTACCAGCAACTTTCCATTTAGATTGTTATAAGAATCCTTAAGAAATGTAGACGCTGCCGTGCCATCTTGATGACCGCTGATGTATGTGCCTTGGATAGGTCAGCAGAGATGAGGGTGCCCAGAAATTTGCAGAGACTTTTTGAGACCCTCTCAACACAGACCCTGTTGATGTATAGAGGGAACGGATCTGTCTTGTGCTTTCTGCAGTCTATAACGAGCTCATTTGTCTTAGAGGCGTTTAAGGTCAGGTTGTTAAGAAATATTTTATGTTTACCTGCACGCCATATGACCATTAACCAATGTCAGAGAACTGTGAACACACAAATGTGATACGTAATTATTGAAATATTTATTTTAAAATCTCAGGGGTACTTAAAGGGGTCCTTGATTAGGATTTCACTTTTTTTTTTTTACTTTAATGTGTAATGTTCCTGTTTGAGCATAAACAACATCTGCAGAGTTTAATGCAAAGGGAGATATTTTCTTTTACAGAATTTGCTACAGCAAGGCCTACAGCAAACGGCTGGTAGGGATTACAACGAGCTTCTTCCTTGGGATTGTGATATCACGAACCCTAAAATTTACATAAACCCTGCCCCCGGGAGCACCCAATCACAACACACTGGGCCAGCTAACCAATCTGAGCCCATTGCGTGTTTCTGAGAAAGGGGCTTCATAGAACCAGGAAGTCAACAGTCCGTTTTTAGGAGAACGGAAACAGCGTTTAAATATATGAAAAATGCAATTTTTAAAAACAAAGCATGAACACGTGTTACAGTGCCCGCATAAATACAATCAAGCCTTCGAAAATAGCTGGTTGACCACCCCTTTAAAAGTAAATACATTAGGTGAAAGAGGTTCAGATGACAAAAGGTTTGGGCATGTCTGCATTACATGTAAATAATGAGTTTAAAGACAAAAGACTTTCAATAATACATGGTTAAATAACCTACTGATTTATAATTCAAATAAAAGTGAATGTGTTCATCAGTAGTTGATGCAATGTTGAAACACTTCTTGAACCTGAAATGATTTTTGTAAATCCTTTGGTCAAATGCTGTGTAGCCACCTGACTGATCTCTGTGTGAATATGCACAAAACTGGACTTTCTGAGTATATACATAAACAGCAGGCTATTTTAGAAAGGAAAATTTCAAAGATGAAAAAGAGGAATTAGAGAGCAGCTATAACTTATGAATAATTTATTGCTATCGTGTGAATATGTAATCTATAAAAGTGTATTTAAAAAGAGTATTTTAAAATGTAATTTACTATTCAACTGAGACTGCGCTTCTCTCGGTCACTGAAGCCCTGCGAATTGCAAAAGCCCATTCCAAATCATCAGTCCTCATTCTGCTGGATCTATCTGCCGCTTTTGACACTGTCAATCATCAGATACTCCTGTCCACCCTCTCATCACTGGGCATCACTGGCATTCCACTTCGCTGGTTTGAATCCTATCTCACTGGTAGGTCTTTCAGGGTGGCCTGGGGAGGGGAGGTATCCAAAGCACATACACTGGTCACTGGGGTTCCTCAGGGATCAGTTCTTGGACCCCTCCTCTTCTCCACATACACTACATCACTGGGTCCCATCACACAGGCACATGGATTCTCATACCATTGCTACGCTGATGATACACAGCTCTACCTCTCTTTTCAACCAGATGATCCAACGGTAGCTGCAAGGATCTCAGGTTGCCTGGCGGACATCTCAGCATGGATGAAAGAACATCACCTGCAGCTCAACCTGGCAAAGACTGAGCTTCTTGTCCTCCCGGCCACTCCGACTCTACAGCATGACTTCACGATCCAGTTAGGTTCATCAACAATAACCCCATCAACTTCGGTCAGAAATCTTGGTGTAATCTTTGATGATCAGCTGACGTTCAAAGACCACATTGCAAAGACTGCTCGATCTTGCAGGTTTGCACTATATAACATCAGAAAGATCAGGCCCTTTCTGACAGAGCATGCTGCACAACTTCTTGTCCAGGCCCTTGTCATTTCTAGGCTGGACTATTGCAATGCTCTTCTGGCTGGACTTCCGTCTAACACAGTCAAACCTCTACAAATGATTCAGAATGCAACGGCACGACTGGTCTTCAACGAGCCCAAAAGAGCCCATGTTACACCTCTCTTTATCTCCCTGCACTGGCTACCAGTCGCGGCTCGCATCAAGTTCAAGACACTGATGCTTGCATATAGAACAACCACTGGCCCAGCACCCGTTTACTTGCACTCTCTACTAACAAACTACATCCCCTCCAGAAATCTGAGATCTGCTAGTGAACGACGCCTCGTGGTACCATCACAGAGAGGCTCAAAATCACTCTCCAGAACATTCTCGTTCACCATTCCTGGCTGGTGGAACGATCTTCCCACCCCTATCCGGATTGCTGGATCCCTGTCGATCTTCAAGCAACAACTGAAAACTCATCTCTTTCGACAGCACTTGACTTCATCCTAAACTTAAAAAAAAAAAAAAAATATTCTCTTTACTTATTCCTTCCTTTGGTAGTTTGTATTTATTTGAACAATGCCTGAGACTTGGTGTTGCAAGCACTTCGTCTGTCTGATTGCCTCTTCAAGATGAATCGCTTTATGTATTCCCCAATTGTAAGTCGCTTTGGATAAAAGCGTCTGCATAATGACTAAATCTAAATCTACTCTAATTACAAGTCCTTGATTTTTGAAATCTGATTACATAATCCAGATTACACGTAATCAGTTACTACCCAGCTCTGGTTATTAGTGAGGTGAAAGCTGGCAGTGATTGTTACATTGTGCTTAAACCCAATTTCCAATAACTCCTGCCAACTGTAACTCAGAGTTTTGCAGGATATCACGCTAATCCAAAAAAACATAACCAAAAAAAAAACAAACACCATGTGAGAGAGCCAAAAGCCGCTGCGCCTGTGCGCTCTGCCATCTTATTTATATTTAGAGAACATAAAGAACCCAGTGAGCTAAGACTCATTGTGAAAGTGATGTCTCATTACAGGGAGTCGTCAGGTGGTTCTTGTTCTGAAAGCGAGAACACAGGAGAAACAGTTAAGTGTGGCTCCATCATATATCAGTCCTGTAGCATCACTGCTCCTCCACCACACAGTGCTTCTACAGTAGCTAAAGAAGTGTAAGTATAAAATACGGTACAGGTTTACTGTGATTAATACAGTAGTGTTATATAATACATTTTTCGTAATTTAGCCTAGTATGATTCTGAAATGAAAATTGCTCGCCTCTTTTAAACACTTTTTATTCTCACTTAGGTCCATCGGTATCCTTTGCAATAAATCCAATTCTAATTAAAGCTGCAAGCAGCGATGAATGGGCCCTCGCACCCGGGCTCACCACCGACCGGTTGCTTCAGGGAGAGAGGGAACGGTGAGCAATATGCATTTAAAAAGGCAAACAGAGGAATATGTCAAAGTTATTTATATGTGCCAAACCTGCTGCCAGCTGGTGGCACTATGTCTATAACTGGAAATTGGCATGTAGATATCTTCAGGCCAGCACATTTATCAAACATATGAAGTTTGGTGCAGATTGAACATTGCATGTTTAAGTTAGTGTAAAACAAGTAATTTACTGTTGCCAGAAGGTGGCAGTATGATTATAACTGAATATTGGCCTTCAGATATGCCTGAGTTACAACAACTTCCTGTTTGATGGAGTTAGTAGCATACTTTAGCACTTAGCTAAATGTTGCTAACATGTTTGAGCATGTTGATAACATGTTTAGCACACAATGGCATATTTTACTGTGTTGCTAATAGTGCATCACAGTCTAAAACATGTCACTTCCTGTTGCCAGCAGGTGGCGCTATGACTATACCCGAATACGGGAATGTAGATGTGTTCAGGACAGGCCTCTTATCAAACTTGTTAAATTTGGGGCAGATTGAACACAGCATGCCTGAGTTACAGCAACTTCCTGTTTCACTGCATTACTAGCATGCTTTAGCACTTAGCTAAGTGTTGCTAGCATGTTTTAGTATGCTTGTAGCATGCTGCTAGCCTATTTATCACTTGACACTTTTTAATATGCACCTAGGAGTCCATTACAGGGTTAAACATGTCACTTCCTGTTGCCAGCAGGTGGCGCTATGACTATATCTGAATATGAGCATGTAGATGTGTTCAGGACTGAACTCCTATGAAACGTGTGAAGTTTGGGGCAGATCGGATATTGCATTTTGCCACACCCACTTCTGAAACCCATATCAGATGTAAATTTTCGCCAGTTCTGACCCGTGTGCAAAGTTTCATGAGTTTTGGAGCATGTTTAGGCCCTCAAAAATGCGATTCACTTTGGAGAAGAAGAATAATAATAAACGGAGCAATTCCAAGAGGGTCTTCGCACCTCGGTGCTCGGGCCCTAATAAACGGAGCAATTCCAAGAGGGTCCTCGCACCTCGGTGCTCGGGCCCTAATAAACGGAGCAATTCCAAGAGGGTCCTCGCACCTCGGTGCTCGGGCCCTAATAAACGGAGCAATTCCAAGAGGTTCCTTGCACCTCGGTGCTCGGGCCCTAATAAATAACTCTCCACCAGCAAAAGTCAAATTTAAAAGCCTTATTTACACAACGATAAATGAAACTGCATGAAGAGACTGTATAGGGTCCCCCAAATCTACTAATTTAGTGAGGAATAATCTAATTTGTTTTAATGCACAAGGTAATTTGATTAGCTATGCTGATAATATACAGTTTTATTTTATAAATGCCTTACCTTTTAAAAGGTCATCACAGCAGTCTCTTCTGCTGCATCTCTATGGAGCTGATAGTATAGTGCTAACTTCCGGGAACTGAGTGGGGGAACTATGACGTCACTTTGTAGGCGGATCGGCTGTTAGCATGAAACTGGTTCCTCGACAAAAAGCCAATAGGATTTTTCCGTAGGATTTTGGATAATCGCAAAAAATAAGCTCTGTGTTCAACCATAGTTCATGGACAAAACGTGCAAGTTTCGTCCATCAAGATAATCCTCACAAAATAATTTAACTTATGAATTTTGAAGCCTAAATACAAGCGCCAGAATTAAAAAGCTAAACTTAGGCTATAAATGAACTACTGCACCACGGTCGCTCGCCTTCAGCGTCACCACCACCGCGCTCCCGACAACTTGAATTTGAATCCACCTTTTCATTTAAAAACTGTAATAAATACAAAACTAGAGCCAAACTAAAATGAAACAAATGGCAAGTAGTAAATAAATTAAATAATCATAATTAAAGCACATATGAAAGCACGCATTTCTGTACATTTTGAAATAAGGTGCATTGTGTTAAATCCTTGATTAATATGAATATTTTAATTAAATAGTGTCTCCTCGTAGTATTCAATAAAATTCTAGTGCATTTAATCTATTAAATAGCAGAGTGAGCAAGTTTTTGGATATGGTAAGATTAAATTTTAGTGAATAAAGTACCACATTTCAACTATAATTTTGATAGGGACACTGAAAATCCTTAATCTTTCTGCTTTCTAACAGCTTCATGTGGCTGTAAACATTTCATTTTAACGTGGCTTCAAGCACCATGCATCATTAAAGTTTCACTTTCACCGTGATCACGTAAAGCTGGTAAATGTGGTGTTTACATGGAATAATCGTATGAGTTTACCTTAAGGTGCAAACCCAGAGTCTCTGCATCAGTAGGAAAGCGAGAAAATCAGCATCTTCCATCCGAAGCAAAGCAAAAAAACAAAAAACAAAAACAAAACACTACTATCAGACAACAATATAAAATGTGGGAAACTATTAATTGGTTATTCTACAATTAATTGTACTGCAAATTATACTACAATTGGAAAATACGATCAATTAATAAACTATTTGGCGTGATGTTATATGTCTTCGACAATGCCTGTAGTCTCATTTAGCAACCGTCTTTAAGAAACTTAAGATCTATATTAAAAAAAAAAAAAAAAAAAAAAACACACGAGTGGGGTATAACTGGTGTGTTTTATGTTGTAGAATAAAATGTGAAAGTATCTTGAGTGTGTTTTAACCACAGACCTACTTGGATCCCTACTGGCACCCTATCCCACTCCCAAACAAGACAAAATAACAAAACTGATTATGTAAACATTCATGCTCTTTCAAAGATGGGGTAGCCGTGGCCTAATGGTTAGGGAGTCGGGCTTGTAACCTGAAGGTTGCCGGTTTGATTCTTGCAGGAATTGAAGGTGGAGATTGTGAATGCCTTGAGCAAGGCACCAATTTCGTGTATTGGTCACCATACTTGACAATGCGTCACGACTTAACTTAGATGTTCAGGCTACTCGCCACAGGTCTGTGATGACGACACATCCCTCCCAGATGCACTCAACCACTTTTACTCACGGTTTGAAATGCAGAATGACACACCTGCACAAAAACTGCCCACACCTCCCAACAACCAGGCACTCTGTCTGTCTCCAGCCGACGTAAGGAAGTCCCTATCTAGGATCAACCCACGCAAGGCTGCGGGTCCCGACAACATACCTGGCCGTGTACTGAAAGACTGTGCTGCACAGCTGACAGATGTCCTAACAGATATCTTCAACACCTCGCTGAGCCAGGCAGTCGTCCCCACATGTCTCAAATCCACAACAATCATACCGGTACCAAAGAAATCACCTGTGTCCTGTCTAAATGACTACCGTCCCATAGCATTGACTCCAATCATGATGAAATGCTTTGAGAGGTTAGTCATGCACAACATCAAAACCAGCCTCCCCAACACACTCGATCCACTCCAGTTTGCATACCGTCCGAACCACTCTACGGACGATGCAATTTCCTCCACTCTCCACCTGGCTCTTACCCACCTAGAAAATAAAGACTCCTACGTTAGAATGCTGTTCATTGACTTCAGCTCAGCATTCAACACAATAATCCCACAACAGCTCATAAATAAACTCAACCTGCTGGGCCTTAACAATTCCCTCTGCAATTGGATCCTGGACTTTCTAACCGGAAGACCTCGGTCAGTCCGTGTCGGCCACAACACCTCGAGCACTACCACACTGAACACAGGTGCCCCACAAGGCTGTGTGCTCTTCACGCTGCTGACCCACGACTGCACTGCCAAGTCCAGCTCCAACCACATCAAGTTCGCTGATGACACAACAGTGGTAGGTCTCATCAGCAACAACGATGAAACGCACTACAGAGAGGAAGTGGCACAGCTGGCTGAATGGTGTGGTGCTAACAACCTGTCCCTCAATGCGAGTAAGACAAAGGAGGTTGTGATGGACTTCAGGAGAAACCGTTGATCACCCCCCACTGACCATCGACAGCTCGACTGTGGAGAGAGTCAGCAGCACTAAATTCCTGGGGGTGCACATCACAGAGGATCTCATCTGGTCCACCAACACCATGTCACTCTCCAAGAAGGCACAACAGCACCTACGCTTTCTCCGCCGGCTGAAAAGAGCAAGTCTCCCTCCACCCATCCTCACCACTTTCTACAGGGGCACCATTGAGAGTGTGCTGACCAGCTGCATCACTGTCTGGTACGGGAATTGCACTGCAGCAGATCGCAAGACCCTACAGCGGACAGTGAACACAGCTGCAAAGATCATTGGTGCCCCTCTCCCCTCCATCCTTGACATTTTCCTCACACGATGCTCCAGCAAAGCCAACAGTATCGTGAAGGACTCCACACACCCCTCCCACAGTCTCTTCCAGCTTCTACCATCAGGAAGACGGTACCGGAGCATCAGAGCCCGCTCTGCCAGACTGCTCAATAGCTTTTTCCCCCAGGCTGTGAGAGCCCTGAACTCAAATCCCCCCGCCCCTCTCTGAAAACCCCATACAAACCCCCTACCTCCTGTAACATGTAACGTGCAATTCGAAGTGTGCTACACACAGGTGAGTGGGCCTGTACAAACCACCTGTAGTAGCGCACACTCCTCCTCTATGCGCACTAGACACTTTTCACACACACTGCTGTGTGTACACAAATCCCACAAAAAGAACTCAGTAATATATGTATGTTTACATGCTCATGCACTACAAATCATCCTGCACTGTTCCCCAGCCAGCTGCTTGAACTCAATGTTTCTCCTTGCACATGTACAGTATTTATCTTTAGCACTTGTATAGTTTGTATTTTTTAGTTTTTATAGATCGTATATTTATAATCAAAATCTATCAGTAGGATAGTTGTGTATAGGTTTATATTGTCTTACTCCATTGTTGTATGCCTGTATTTATGTAGCACCGTGGTCCTGTGAGGCACGACATTTCGTTCCACTGTATGCCCCCGCATGTAGCGGAATGACAATAAAGCTCAACTTGACTTGACTTACTCACGAGCCCACTGAGCCTCTGTCCTCAAGAACTTGTCTGTCTCAGTTTAGAGTGATTCAGCATCTGCTCATCTCCCTGGCTGTTCCCTTTTATGTGGTGGTTGCTGATTGTCCCTAACAGCCTGCAGCTGAGGCTCCCTGTTAGAGGAGAAAAGGTGAACACCTGTGTTGGAGCTATCCCTGGTCCTGAACCCTCTTGCTGGGTGGCCCATAATTGGATGCTTCCTCTGATGGGGCTCTCCGTGGTGCTGAAGGTGTTCAGGCTGCTTTGTGGGGGACCATACCTCTTTCTGGCCACCACAATATATATATAATTTATTTTCTTGTCACAGTCAAATTGGTTGTCATAGTAACAACCCTAATTTGTGGTGATTCAGCGCTTTGTATGTTCCACAAATCTGAATGCATTATTTGTAAATTGACTGTTAGGATTAAGTTTGACAATTTATTATCTGTGATACTATTGTGTAGTCACTGGATGCCTGTATAGCCCTATGTAACAATCCCTAGTGGCTAAGAAATTGTCATCCCACATAAATTAATTTGATTAAATTTGAATTTGGATACATGTTCAGATATATTAACAATGGCTACTTTTTGTCTTTATCTGATTTTTTGTTCAATTGTTTTGTTGTTGTTGTTTTAAACATTGATTTAAAGTGTCAGTTATTGCATTATTATTTCAGTCAAACCTATACAACCCTTTGTTACCCCAAACTACATATAAAAGCCTGATCAGTGGCATAAAACTAATCAGAATGAAGCTACTTGTTCCTTTGTTACTCATTGACGCGTGAACTTTGCTTTTAAATAATGCAACGCTCTGCCCCCTGGGTGTATAACGTTGCTCCCATTAAGTGCTGTTGGAAGTGAATGAATTGATTCAGCATTTCGACACTTCCGTAAACATTTGATAAATTCGACAAAGCGGTTTAATAAAAGATGCACTGATCTTGTGAATTAGCGAATTTTACTATACCAATATTTTTAAACTGGCTGTTTTATATGGGAATATTACACGACATACTGATCCTTTAACAATGCACTGGCACAAAAACACACACCTTTTGGACCAATTTCGCAAACATGATTTCTCGACTGCCACAAATAGCCTACTGTCTTAACAAAATACTGATTTTGTGCACTTTTTAATGTACCAATATTTTAAATTGGACTTTGAACTTAGCTTTATTGCATGGCAAAAAATAAAACAAATAAATCCTTACCTTGCCAAAGCACTGACAGAGCCTATTGATCTAATGGCGTTGATGAGCGCTCCAAATGCAAACTTTGAATGCAACAATCAGGCAGCAATTGACAGCGCTTTGATCCAATGGCATACAGGCGTCGTCAGATTGACAGTACTCTAGCCCAATGATGTTGGGGGATCCAGTGGGGGCGGCAATCATATTTCAGGGTGGTTGGTCAGAGAAAATCTTCACTGCCTGCGTCATTGAACTTGCGGCATGAGACACAACAGACCCGCTAGATTTAAATCAGCACAGCCAGCGAAAGATCGAACGCATCTGTTTTGAACGAGTGCACCTTTCTTTTAACAACCAAAAAATGGCTGTTTCGATGTCAGTTGAGGAAGTACAGACTGTCCTCTCGTTGATAGCCGAGGAGTGGATCCAGCGAGAGCATGATGGAGCGAAGCGGAATGAAAAAGTTTTTCAGGAGACTCGGCAGTAGAGGCGGAGCAACTATAACGACACGTGAATATAGGCTGTTACATAGACGCGCACAGTTTTATTTTAATTTTTTTTATTTTTGTGGGGTGGGGTTCTAGCTTTTAGACTAGTCAACTTGTCGGATACAACACTTCCATTTAAAAGACAGTCAAATTAGTCGTAGAGCACATCCCTAATCTGAATCTGTAGCCATTTAAAATTAGAGACAACCTCAGCATTTTAATCATGATCCAAACAAACATGCTGCATACATGAGCAGTTTCAGATGTAAATTAAAATGTATTATTTCAAAATCTGAAGCAAAAACAGAATGGCCTGACTTTAGCTTTGTGAATTTATGCTACATAAAACATCTGCAAGAAACAAAAACAGTGGGCGGGCTGAATGTAAATGCAAAAACTCTCTGACAACAGGTGGTGCTTATGGAACATCATTATAGCGTTTCCTTGGTTACCGCTGTTAACAAAGCAGTGCTGCACACTATGGGTGTGCGATACTGACAAAAAATAATATCTCAATATTTTCTGGGATTTTATCGATAACAATAATTAGACGATATTTTGCTAAGTGTTTTATTGTGCTGGTAACTTAAAGTCGGCATGAAATCAAAATGGACTATTCTTATTTTTTGATGGAAATGTTTATTATAAAGAATTTATCCGTGCACTTCATTATTATTTTTTTTATTCATGTGCCCTCCTAATCTTTAATCAAAAATGTTAACCTCCCCTCCCCCTCAAAATCACTTCTCTACTCTTCCGGTCACGAGTGATGGTGCAAGGGCGGAGCTAGTGATGTGAGGGGTAAACGCTGGGATAAACATCATTACTCTTAGGACATTGCAAACTAATTTGTTTGATGCATATGACTTAACCTGATGGAGGACGCGCTCATATTCAGGCAGTCTCTCTCACTCTCTCGTGCGCGCTGTTTAGGCATGTTTTGTGCTGTTGATCATGGTCGTCATCCCTAATAAATAAAGCTTTTATTCATGCTTGGGTGTTGATATAACCAATCTAAAATACGCATTAAAGTTAAGAATGTAAAGATGAAGCTTAATTGGTTATGCAACATTGGATGGAATGGTGGACCGATCATTGTATCAGCTCACAGCAGGCACATACTGTGCAGTAATTCGTGAATGTTTTGCAGAGAAATGAAGACAGGTCGCACCACAACAATTATTTGCACTCACACAAATGCTCCCAAATATATAAAACGGTCACAATTTTGAGACCATAAAAGTTGGTATAAAAACAACTTAGTTAGACAACTTTAAATTCAAATGGTAATTTATTATCTTATAGTGAATTTTTGGATAAATTTAGTTTTCCAGTTACGCCAAAAGAGTATGCTGTTGTATTTGACGCCATACCTCAACAAGTTGTCCATTTCGTAAGAGCTTGTGGAAGTGATTCTTCTGAGGCAATATATGTTAAAGAAAGAATGTTTCTAGGAAGCATTGATATTCTTAAACAAAGTTGTACTAATACATATATTAGGAATATTATAACAGGTGATACAGCTAGCCTACTTATAAAAGTTTGTGGACCAATGTATTTAGAAATATAAATTGGAATAAAGCTTGGCGTATTCGTGAAATATACTGCATAAATAATAAAGTAAAAGAGGTTACATTTAAAATTTTACATGGGATATATTAAGCTAAAAGTGTGCTAGAGAGATTTAATTTGGATATTGTCATGGAAACACCAGGCTCTTCCACCAATCGGCGATCCCAATCACCGGAGTTCTGATTACATGCACCTGACCATCATTCACTAATCACCAGCACCACAGTATAAGAGCACGCAGTTCACACAGCACATTGTCTTATCAATGCCTTGCGCGCCATCCCAGTAGGTGGCAGAATATTCACCAAAGTTCAAAGGTGAAAGCGAAATAATAACGCAATTCGTATGTCAAGTTGCTTACGTGAATTCCTGTTCCAAGTTTCCCGATCTCCTTCGTCTGTTCATGTGTGTTTGCTACAATTACCTACCTGCATCTGACACCAGCTCCTGGAAACACTCCGTGACTACATGTTACAGATATTGATTAATCCTGTTTTTTTTTGTTTTTTTTTTTTTTTTTTTTTGTTAATGGAAAAGGAGTCAATTGTCCATCTGTTTTTAATTGTGTACATGGAAGGATTTTCTGGGTGGATATGGAAAACTTTACTAGAAGGAAAACAAATATTATATTCAAGTTAAATAGTTTTGATTATGTATATCCAATGAAAATAATAATTTTACTTGTACAACTACTCATTGTTTTGGGAAAATTTCACAAGAAATGGTCAAGATCCAAGAAAAATTTCATTCATTTTCTTCGGGAGACAAAGGACTACTGCACAAGTTTGGAAAACATTGTTAATAAAACAGCAAAGACTTGTAATATATTTTTTTTTTATACAAGCTTCCGTGTTGAACAACATCACTACGATCTAGTCTCCTTCCCTGCATCCCGCCAAAGCGGATGCGTTAGCATTAGCCGTTAGGCTTTTTTGGCTAAAGGTTGCAGGCTTGCCTTCCAGTGGCTTTGGATAGGCTTGTTCTAGATGCACTGGTGCTGCGCAGACCGATTGGTGTATGACATCAAAGTACCGCGAGAGTGATTCAAAAGCATAAAGAGTCGTCTCACTTATCTGCTCTCCAATCACTCTCGCGGTACTTTGTCATACGCTGATCGGTCTGCGCAACGCCAATGCATCTCGAACAAGCCTGATTTGACAAGCGGAGAAGCTCCTATACTTTCTGCTTGAAAAAGTAGCATTTCAGACATATTTTGTGTTCTGTTTTCATAAAATATAAGCCTATCAATATTCATGTCACCATGGTTGTCACATAAGTGTAATAATTTTTCATTTAATGCTATTTGGACAAATAATCGATTTACTTTCAGTTAACATTGATGGACTGATGTAGTTTGAGTTTTTTATTTTATTTTTTTTATTTTTGCGTTTGGCTTGGTGTGTTTTAGTTTACAGTGTTTTAGTCAACTGTATTTTAGGGTGTCTACAGATATGAACAAATTAAATTTAAAACTTTTAAAGACCTTTTTAATAGCACCTTATGTAAAATTTAATACCAAACCTGTGAAGGAAATACACATTATATTACATACGTAAATGTAATATTTAATGTGTTTTTAAATTTAAAAAGAAAACAAAATATCATCGCTGTCAAAAAAGCTATTTATTATTACGATATGCAGAGAAATTTTCTTCAGACAATATCCCATACAAAATATCCCTCAAAAGCTCCGCATCAGCAATATTTTTGGTGGTGTAAATGAAGCAATATTTTCCATCAGTTTTCTATTCAGCTCTTACATATTTAAATCTGCATATTTTAATATTTACCCCAGGTTGTTATTTACCTCCATAAAGTCCAATATTTTTTAACCTTATTAAATGTATGTGTCATCTTTCGTGTCAAATTCTTACAACTGATGAAGAAATTCAATATACATATAATAACAGCTGTTAGCAATCAAATTAAATAATTTGCACTGCAAATTTACAACCGCAATAAATAATGTTATGAGATTAATGTTTTAAATACTTTTTTTTTTTGAATATACAAATAAGAAATTTTGGTGGAAAAATGCATACTTTTAAACTAACTAAACTACCAGTAGGTGGCGGTAAGTCACTTATTCATTCAACCGATTCATTCAAAACACTGAATCATACAGTAACAAAAATGCGAGTGCTGCTTGGAGAATGTGCAATACTTCTGATCTTTGTTTGGAACTATTTTGGGAATAATCTTCCGTCTGTCCAATGATTGTAAACAGTCACTGGGTCCGTCAGACTCGTGAAACTTTTGCGGTTATGAGACCGAAGATATTTAAGACCCACTGAATCTGAATTTAAGACATTTTAAGACTTTTTAAGGCCTTTTTAAGCAAAACTTTATTTAATACATTTTAAGACTTTTTAAGGACCCGCGGCCACCCTGTGGAGGTTAAAACATCTGATGCAAGTACACTAAGCGTCTACACTTATATTTCCTCATTTTCATCATATTGTGTTTGTAGTTGCATGTTGCCAAGCTTAACATGTCCACCCTGTCATAGTAAAATATTAATTTACATAAAAGTTCCTCAGAAATTCAAAATATATATTTTAAGCAGTACACGTTCAGCTTCAACAATGAACCACTTTGCTGACTGAAGGTACACCATGTGTTTATTAAATGCTAACTTTAACCAAAAATGTCCACCCTGTCACCAAGCCTTCCATGACAAGGTGGACATGTGCATAGTTTTTGCCAAATTCTGATAATGCTTTTACAAGGACTGGATATCTTAGTCATTTGATTTTATTTAGAAAATAAAGAACAACTTTCGCAAATTTTATAGGGATACAAATATATTGCAGTAATTTAAATTTTTTGAAAAATGCAGAAATGTTAGTTCATGCGTTTATGACCTCAAGGTTAGATTATTGTAATGCTTTATTGGGTGGTTGTTCTGCACGCTTGATCAACAAACTACAGTTGGCCCAAAATGCAGCAGCTAGAGTCCTTACTAGAACCAGGAAATATGACCATATTAGCCCGGTTCTGTCAACACTGCACTGGCTCCCTATCAAACATCGGATAGATTTTAAAATCTTGTTAATTACTTATAAAGCCCTGAATGGTTTAGCTCCTCAGTACTTGAGTGAGCTCTTATCACATTATAGTCCTCCACGTCCGCTGCGTTCTCAAAACTCTGGCCGTTTGATAATACCTAGAATATCAAAATCGACTGTGGGCGGCAGATCCTATTCCTATTTAGCACCCAAACTCTGGAACAATCTACCTAACACTGTTCGGGAGGCAGACACACTCTGTCAGTTTAAATCTAGATTAAAGACCCATCTCTTTAGCCTGGCTTACACATAACACACTAATATGCTTCTATTATTCAAATCCGTTAAAGGATTGTTAGGCTGCATTAATTAGATCAACCGAACCGAACACTCCCCATAACACACGATGTACTCGTTACATCGTAAGTAGAATGGCATCTACTCTAATATTTGTCTGTTTCTTTCCTATTCTGTTTCTCAGTCCGTATCCGATCAGATGGTGGATCAGCACCAAGAGATGATGTCTACAGCCCTGATCGTCAGCGGAGACCAGGACACCCAGATGACCCCCAGAGACATATCCCCAGTGAGGACCTCGATTAAAATACAATAAAACTAAAAATATAACAAAATAACTAAAATATAATAAAATACCTAACTACATAATACTATTATTGTTAGAAATTGCAACAAAATTAAAATAGAAATATAAACTTTTGAACTGCGGGTTTCGTCTGGTCAGAGGAGAACTGCCCCCCCGACTGAGCCTGGTTTCTCCCAAGGTTTTTTCTCCATTCTGTCACAGAGGGAGTCTTGGTTCCTTGCCGCTGTCGCTTCTGGCTTGCTCAGTTGGGGACACTTAATTTCTAGCGATTATCGCCGATTTGATTGCACAGATACTATTTAAACTAAACTGAGCTAGAAAATGACATCTCTGAATTCAATAATGAAATGCCTTTAACTGAAAATTGAGTGTTTAATCTTATCATTATACATTACTGACACTCTGTCCTCCAATTTGAAACTGTTAAGTGCTTTGACACAATCTGTATTGTTAAAAGCGCTATATAAATAAAGGTGACTTGACTTAACTTAATGAAAATGTATATACTCTACTTTGAATCTGTCCATGACAGGGTGGACATATTTTGTGGTTTACTCGAAAATTGTGTGCTTGCAGTTATTTTATAAAAAGTGCTGGAGCTTAACCAATATGCAATTCCAACAGCCTACAGTCTCCTTATGTAACGGTGTCAACGAGAGGGGAGTCAAGCGGATCCAAGTGCAAGCTTTAATTTTTTAACATGGTCATAACACAGGCAGGATTGAACAACAGCAAACAAGTATAGCACGGGCAAGACACAAGAGTATTCCTAGGAAAAGCGTGGGTCTTCGAGTCGGAGCGGTGAAACCAGGGTTAATCCAAGGAACACGGGCAGGAATCAGGAAACAAGCCAACATGAAATGACAAGACTAAACTAGAACTAGAAACTAGGCTCTGTAAAGCAGCTATATCTTGGAGAGTGATAAATGCAGAACAATACTAGAGACTAAACACAAAACAAACACGGAAGGCTTGGTAAGTAGCTAACACTAGGCGAGTGTTAAACGCTAGACAATACTCGGCGATCTGAGTGGATGTTAAATAGAGTGTGTAATTGCTCTCAGGTGAGCGTGTGATTGGTGACAGCTGTGTGATCAGTGTAATGGATGATGGGAAATGCAGTCCAAAGTGACGTGTAACAGTCTGTGTGGCGTGAGAGTCAATATGATGGAAGGGCGACCTCTGATGGCGAGTGGATGGAAGACCACGAACCGGATTCGTGACAGCTTAATACAACAAATATGAAGTTTAATAGAAAATTTCATATTTTTATTTTGGAAATTGAAGTCTCAAAGGCACTTTATAGTGATATTGGCCCATTTACAATAACGACCAGGCCAAGAGGCAGCATGAAAAGCAAGTACAATACAATAAAAACATAATAGAGTTACAAATAACAAAATTATTTAGTGACATATAAAAACACACAAATAAATAAAGACAAGTACAATGATCTTGTACTATTGACTGAATTGAATTTTTAAAGGAATAGAGTGAAATAAATGAACTAAGCTATAAAGTCTGCTGCAGATGATTCCAATCATATGCAGCAGAAAACTGAAAATGCAACGACCAAAGGAGGTACGAACTTTAGGTATGCAGAAATTAATGAAACTACTAGAGCACAGATTACGACTTGTATTATGAATATTAAGAAGTGACTGTAAATATGATGGAGTTTTCCCAATAAGAGTTTTATAAATGAACAGAAACCAATGAATTTGTCTACGAGAATGAAGAGAAGGCCAGTACAATATACAAGTGGCAATGGGGAGTGTTAAATGAAGCTGCAGTCACAAAGCGGATTGCAGCGTGGTAAATAAAATCCAGTTTATGAAGGAGAGTTTTTGAAGCAGACCTGTAAACTACATCACCATAACTCAAAATTGGGCACTGTCATTTTAACCAAAAGCTGTTTTGAAGAATGTGTAAAAGAAGATTTGTTACGATAAAGAAAAGCAATACAAGATTTAACCTTTCCGAGCAGTACATTTATGTGAGTTTCAAATGACAATTTGTTATCAAGCCAGATATCGAGATATTTGTAGCATTCAACATAATCAATCTCAGAGCCATCCACTTGTAAAATATTGCTAATCATTTCAGCAAACTTTTAAATCATCTACCACTACTTTAGACATAATAAATAAAGGGCATTGCTAGCACAATTTCTTTATTGACAAAAACAGAGTAAAATACAGAGTCTAAAAGTGCGTTCACATTGACCACTACTTATTATGCTAAATTCAGTCATTTGTAAAGGTTTCTGCACTCTTGGGAATTTCGTGTACAAGTGGGAAAATATTGTCGATTTGAAATCAGATTTCAATGCGTTTTCGCCGCGCTAACCAACAGAAAGCTGCTTGTTTTACAGTATAGTTACTAATGTGCTTCAGCTGCCAGGTTTTGCCCACAAAATTTTGCTGTGCCCGCACATTTAAAACAGCATTAAAACAACAGTAGCAGGAATTGCTTTTGTTAATAAATGTAAGCAAAATATGATTTCAAGTACATCTTACCTCAGGAATCTTGCTAACAGTCTGCAGCGCGAATCATCTCCTCCCTAGTAAAAAGGTGGTTTTGAGGAGCAATTTTGATGTGAGGGTAGTCGATTAACATAATAAAGCGATTATGGTATAATACAATATTGTATGTATGTATCTCAGTTCTCACAGTCTGAAACTCAAACAGCAGCATAGCAGTCTGTTTTGTCTACCGTATATATCTACACATTTAGTGTCAAAGTGCTTGACGAGTGTTTAAATGCATGTAAAGCCCCTTCACACAAGTTTGTATTGCTTTGAATGTCCAACACTTAATTAACTGCAACTGTCAAAGCTGTTGTTAAATACTCACACCTGGGGCCGGTTGCATAAAAGGTTAAGACTAGTCTTAAAAGTTAGTCATCTAATTTTTTTATTTGAGACTGGCCATGATATTTTAAATTGAGTTACATTAAATTGTAGATTAGTCTAAGTTAAATGCAAAAATAAGACCAATTACCCCTAACTGCTAGTTTGTCAAACTTGTTCTTAAGACACAGTCTTAACATAGAGGCTAAGTTTATGCAACTGGCCCCTGGTCTTTGTATGTAAAGGTTTATCAGTCTGTCTTGACTTTTCTGTACTTGTTCTTGGTGAGTGGAGAAAGAAAACAACGACACCACGTGGCTCACGCCGGAAGTTCCAGTTTATTTAAAAACACGATTTATTAATGGAATCTGGATTTCAAAGTACAAATGAAATGACATTTAATAACACTGTTGAAGGATATTTAGGTCTCAAACAGCTTCTCTCTAACTGAACAACGTGTCATCATGAGTACATGCAAGATGGGTTGCAACTTATTTCTGAAATGACCTGCGGGCAGCAGAGGATTTAGTTCCAGCTGTTCCTTTATTTGAAATTTCAAAAACATTAACATACAGTACAGGGCAATTATAGTTTATGAATTGCAATCTCTTATCATTTCCTTTTTAGTTTGCTGAAACAGTTTTGTTGAAGCATCTCTTGACAGACATTGTGAAGCTTCTCTCTTCTACAGTCAAACAGATGAAGGAGGTTCAGAGAAGTTAGAGAATCGTAATGATTTCTTAGAAACAGTTATGAATTAAAATAATGAATTAAAAAATGAATTTGATTCCCATTCCCAACTAAATTTCCTCTTTGATTCAGTGTTCGCAATATGCTGTCTACAAGATATCACACACATACACACACACAAATATGCACTCAAAGTCATCAATTTTTTTACAAGCACCTTAAAATTTGAAATTGGAAGCATAATAATAATATTTTTTAAATTGCTCTTCATTACTTTATGTTTGATTTTTCAAATATATATACTCACGTAGTGTAACTGAGGTTAACAGAGATGAACAACTAAATGGAGGACGACTTCATTTGTTTAGAGAGAAAAACCAACCCACCCGTCTTCACTCTTAAAAATAAAGGTGCTTCAAAAGGTTCTTCACAGCGATGCCATAGAAGAACCATTTTCGGTTCCACAAAGAACCATCTCTTTCTTACCTTTTTATAATCTGAAGAACCTTCTTTCACCACAAAAAAAAAAAAAAAAAAACCTTTGTGAAACATAAACGTTCTTCAGATGTTAAAGGTTCTTTATGGAAACATTTAGATAAAAGGGTTATTCTATGGCATCGTGAAGCACCTTTATTTTTAAGAGTGTTTTGTCAATCACTGTCACGCTCTAAACCTACACCAAACTACACCAGGCTCTCTAGACCCACAATCCTCACTGTTCACAGATCAACCACCAAACTCAAGAGACATTACAGACACTACACATTTCATCATGACATTTAACACCGCAGTTGTACCAGTGAACAGTGAAGATAAATATACTGTCACTGTCAATGGCTTCTGTCATACTTCATGTAAACATAGTTCTGTGTATGTTAGTGCATATTTCACCAAACTAAAAAAAAACATTCTCACTTTACAGCAGCATTTTTAAAGAGTCAATATCGTCACAGTTGAACATGACAAGAATGCAAATCTTTCCGTGGCGTCCTCAGTTTGACTTGCAGAGAAACTGAAAGAGAGAAACAAAGGGGTGAAACATACAAACATACAAAACAGTGTCTGTCACCTTTGTCTAGACTGGAGGTTTAACCGAGTACACGTGTCTACAGTTCTCACAGTTGTCTTAAACTCAATGGAATAAGCAGCATTGCAGTATGTCAGCTTTTACTGTAGCCTGCAGTATATCTATATATCAGTTAATTCACACATGTTTTATATTGCTTTGAATATAGTTATAAGCTTTTAAAGCTGTTGTTAAATATTTACACTTGAACTTCAATGGAAAAGTTTTGGGCGGGGGTGGAGGGGGCAGTGGAGAAACAGCGACCCCAAGTGGCTAACACCGGAAGTAAGTTCCGGTTTATAAAAAAATAAAAAAAAATAAAAAGACGATTTATTTTTGACATCAGGTTTTCAAAGCAAAATTAAATACATTTAATAACATTGTTTGTTTATATTTGAACTACAATTATCTGACTGTTCTGTAACCTCATTTGACTGAAGAAGAGAGATGCTTTACAGTCTGACAAGAGCTGCTTCCACTGAGATGCTAAAGTGAAGTAAAATTAAGTTATCTGTATGTTTTGATCTTGCAAGGCTTTGTTTGAGGAAATCAGATTACTTAATACTGAAGTATTTAAGCCAAGACAAAAACACCAGGCTCACACAGCTTCAGTTCTGTATGAGTTTACTACATGAATCTAATATGATTTAATTTACTTTGTAGTTAAGGCCCTTTTCTTAAACAGTATTATGAAATAATTTTAAGAACATTTGCTCTTCGTTACTTTGTGTTTGATTTGTTATCTACTCATACAGTGAGGTTTATAGCCTATGTTAACAGGGATTAACAACTAAAATTAAATAGAGGTCATTTGTTTAGAGAGCACAACCAACCCACCCTCCTTCAATCACTGTCCCACCCTAAACCTACTCCAAACTACACCACTAGAGGCTCTCTAGACCCACAATCCTCACTGCTCACAGATCAATCACCAAACTCAAGAGATATTTAAGACTATAAACACTTCATCAACACATTTAACACTTTTTATTCCACTTAACACTGAAAATGAGTGTATTTATTCAATAAGATTATTGGTTTCCATCATACTTTACGTAAATATACAGTAGCATACTGACACTGTGCATGTTTAAAACAAAAGAGTCAAACATACAGCCTGCTCATAAATTTGCCATTCAAATTTCATTCAGGTTAGTTTATAGTCATATCGGCATATAGCTGTTGTTTTGTGTGTTTCCTTGGTTGAATCAAATCTTTTTGGTACACATTTGTTGTATATCTATTCCTTTTTATTGTTCTCATGTTAATTTGTCTTTAGTTTGACATATTATTCATCCAACAAATACCTGGAATTCAAAAGCAGAGCATTTTGTATTGTTTGTATTATATAATTGTATTGGGTTTCTGTATTATGTGGACATAATGACACTAAAGCCTGTTCTGATAGTGATCAGACTGGTTCTCAATACATAGATACGTGTTTAGTTTGCGTGTCAGCTGATGTTTGAAGTTTTATCACTAAGGCATGGAGTTACTGTGATGACACTCGGCTCCAGGATGCTGGAGATATAAACACTGCCACGAGTCAAAAGATCCCGAAGCCATTTCCCTACCAAATTTTGCTGCTGAGATACAGATGGGACTGAGCCATCAAGAAACTCCAGAGACTGACTCAAATCAAAAGAGCCTAGTGTACACTGACGTAACTGAATGATGTGTTATAGGAAATTAAACAATCAGATTTGGTAAATGATAAGCAGTTTTAATATTAACAAACAGAAAATGATATATAAGTACAACTAAATACATTTAACAATGCAAACACAACATGAAGAAACCAGCAGCATAAGTGCTGCCAATTAATCAGCCTCTTTAAGGTAAAACATTGATTGATTGATTGATTAAACTAAGAAAACAAACAACACAGCAAACATTGCATTACAAGTTTTCTGAAATGTTATGTTTAAATATGGAAATGAGGAGTTATCTAATTAAATATTTGCATATATTTCCAGAACAGAAATATGAACATTAGATGAAGCCAGGTTTCATTTTGTTAAGGCATTTACAGAAGTGTATTTTGATTTTAATTCAGAAAAATCAGGCAAATGGTAACCCCACTGTAAATATCCTTATGAACACAAATACACGGCAGCGACTCAATGTATTTATGCATGTACTGTGTCAAAACAAATCCACCTTGAGCTCAAGGTTAGACAAGGCAAGGCAAGTTTATTTATACAGCATATTTCATACACAGTGGTAATTCAAAGTGCTTTACATAAAAGGAAGTGAAATAGTCATTCAAAAATAATCACAACAATAAAAACAAGGAATTAAAAAAAATAGTAAAAGCAAGGAAATTATATAAAAATGTATTTAAAATGAATTTAAAACAGTTAAGAACAGAAAATGATTATACATAAAATACAGTGCAATTAGTTTGTACGTAGCACAGTGCTCATTCAACAAATGCACATCTAAACAGATGAGTTTTGAGTCTGGATTTAAATGTGGCTAATGTTTTAGCACATCTGATCTCTTCTGGAAGCTGGTTCCAACTGCGGGCGGCATAATAGCTAAAAGCAGACTCCCCTTGTTTTGTGTGAACCCTTGGTGTTTCTAACTGACTCGATCCTAATGATCTGAGTGGTCTGTTAGGTTTATATTCTGTGAGCATATCTGCAATGTATTTAGGTCCTAGGCCATTGAGTGATTTATAAACGAGTAAAAATACTTTAAAATCAATCTTAAATGTAACTGGAAGCCAGTGTAAGGACCTGAGGACTGGAGTGATATGCTCAGATTTTCTGGTTCTAGTCAGAATCCTGGCAGCAGCGTTCTGGATGAGCTGCAGCTGTCTAATGGTCTTCTTTGGAAGGAGACCATTACAATAGTCCACCCTGCTGGTGATAAAGGCATGAACAAGTTTCTCCAAGTCTTGACTGGAAACAAAACATCTAATTCTTGCAATGTTTTTGAGCAACCCATTCTCACACCCAACTCGTCACATATTGAAGCTTGGTCAGGACCACTTGGCGTCGCTTTTTGATGCTCCAGGTAGGTACCCCTTAGCGTCATTTTTCGACTTGCAGGGTCCTCAGTTACTTTAAATAGGAAACCTTTAGCGTCAATATGCCAACGCCAAAATGTGAATTTTATCGTCATAATTAAATTATATATTGGGTAATAACATTGACATTATTGCATATATGTTGGGGTGTGATTTTTCAATGTAAACAGCCACAACAGTTTTATTTATATTACATTATTTACACATTTATGAGCATATAACCCAACCCAACCCCTGTCCCTAAACCTACCATTTGTCAATAAAACTCAAGATATAACTTGCAGATACAACTACCGTCATAATTCATTCAAAAAATATTAATATTCCAAGTCTTCCGAGGCGAAACATTTAATGTGTGAGAAGAATAGACCGATCGCCGCCTCCGTCCGCCGTTAAGCTCATCCTGTATGCTGAAGTTTGTGCACAAATTCAAAAAATGCCGCCAGAAGAAGCTTTACGTCAGTCTTGGTTGTGAAATGCTATTGGCTCTTGTGTGTCTCGTGACCAATTGCGTCATGCTGCGGGACGGGAGTATGCTTTTGAATGAGAACAGAGCGGGATCATTTTCAGAGATTAAAACCTTATATTTTGCTCTCTTCTTCTCATAAAGACTTCGTATGGCTTCAGAAGACTTGGAATGCAACACGACTTGTTTGTAATGCTTTTATACTGCTTGTTTATGGTCAGTTTTTGCAATAAATACATGTGACTGCACTTATATTTGCCTGTTACGTGTTTTATATTGTTCAAAAGTGGGTAGTGGTGGGGTTAGGTGCTCCAATAAAAGTATACATTTATATAAAATTATTTCTATTTTTTTACAAATGCATGCAAACCATTAAACTAAGACAAACAACTGAAAACAACGTGTTGTCATTTTCCATAAGCGTCTTGACCTGATGCATAAAGCAAGCAATTGAAAGCAATGGAGCTCCTATTTTGTCATATACTGACGCCTAGGGGCACTTTTGGCGTCTTCATAGTGACGCGAAAGGCGTTTGACCATGCTTCAGTTTTTGACGCCTTGGGAGTGAGAATGGGTTGTTTTGAGATGATAGTATACTGATTTATTTACTGCTTTGACATGACTACTAAAACTAAGGTCTGTCTCCAGAATCACCCCAAGATTTTTGACTTGATTTTTAGTTGTTTGACACCTAGAGTCAAGGTATGCATTCACCTTGAGAACTTCTTTGTTTCTCACATCTTTATTTCCAAATGCTATTGTCACGGGTGACAAATCGCGTACAGGCAGGAGCTGGAAATGGAGCTCGAGTTTCCGCAGGGGACACTTTCAGTGGGGGACCGAGGAGGCTGCAGGTTCCAGGTGTATGGGCAAATGACGGAATTAACGACTGGAATTGCGATCAGGTGCGGGAGCGAGAGGATTAGAGTGGTGATTGGGACGCGTGCTGCAGTAGGGGAGTATAAGAGGGCATTGCGATTGAGTTCAAGGAGAGTGCGGGGAGAGAGGGTTCGGAGGTGGTTGAGTATTCGGGTGGGAGAAGAAGAGAGAGATTTGGATCCGGGCAAGGAGAAGGATGGGCCAAAGGAGAAAGTGAGGAACTGAAGTGAGGTCAGCATCTGGGGTGAGATAGACCGTGAATCGCATGGAATCGTATGATGATTGGAACTTTCGCGGAGGATTTATAACTGCATTGAGTGACTTGTGCTTCACAGCTGCTTTCCATCTAGCTTCACATCAGCGAGTGGGGGACGAGACCCCATGCCTGCGCCTTCTCTGTGAGTTGTGAGATTTGCAGTGCTTTATATTCACGTGTGATTACCTCTGTGGGTTGAAGTGAAACACGAGTGTGGGATCGAATTGCGGAAGGCAGTGGTGGTTCTAGCGAACGCACTCATCTTTTTCTTTGTTTACATTCAGTAACCGAAGCCGCTAAAAGCTGTGAAAGCCTGCCGATGCGGTTGAAAATACTCCTCTTTTTCTGTTTGAATCCAGTTGCAGAAAATGCTAAAAGCAGTGAAGAGCCTGCTAAAGTTGTGAGGTAGATGTACCCTTCTCTCTGTCTGAGTCCAGTGAAGAGCCTGCTAAAGCTGTGAGAGTCCAGTGAAGAGCCTGCTAAAGCTGTGAGGTAGATGTACCCTTCTCTCTGTCTGAGAGTCCAGTGAAGAGCCTGCTAAAGCTCTGAGAGTCCAGTGAAGAGCCTGCTAAAGCTCTGAGAGTCCAGTGAAGGGCCTGATAAAGCTGTGAGTTCGGTGAAGAAGTCTGCTTAAGCTGTGAAGCATGGGCACTTCTTTCCTCCAGATCCTGGTGAAGAGAACGTTGAAGCCACTACAGTAATCATTTTAAAGAAATGTTTTAAAGTGAATAAAGAGGGTTTTTTTTATACTTACATTTGTCTCGCCTGTTGTGTCCTGTGGTGCAGCTCCTCACGGTGGTGTGCAAGTCAGGGGTGACGGCCGGTCGTTTACGCGCCCACCCCGACCTGTGACACAATGACTTCAGTTTTCTCCTTGTTTAACTGAAGAAAGATCTGGCACATCCAACTGTTAATTTCATCAATGCATTGGCAGTCATGAGGGAGTCAATAACCGCTTTTCCACTGTCGGGCCAGTGCTTTAAATGGACCGGGCGGGGCTAATAGCCTCAGACCTGTAGCACCGAGCTTAAAATCACGATGCGTTTCCACCGTCGGGCCAGAAGCTCCGCTGTGCTTCACTAAAACCCGCCCTTTACACGCCTCTCTGGAACAACGTCACGCAAAATATGTTACTAAATAAATACACGATTGTTATAGAGAATGAGAAGCTGACGTCTGATTTCTTCAAGCGGTGGTATTTACCATGTTTAATATGGTAATGTTAATGGCTAGCATGCATAGTCTTTTGCATGGCTTATAAATATTTCTGCCTTGTATGGTGATCATAATCCACATCGGATCAAGTTATTTCAAACACTGGCTGCTGTCTGAAAGTGAGTCAAAATAAAATATCTTTATCATAATCAAAACAGAGTTTTGAGCTAAAATTATTTTAAAAGTCTTTAATGCTGGTGTTATAGCTGTTAACTTTATGAAATTATCTGCAGCGCTGATGCTGTCAAGACACGGAGAAACTCCGGCTTTGTTCATAACCACTCCTCTAGCTCCAGTTGGCCCGCTTTGGCCCAAGGTTTTCGTCGGGCCAGAAAACCCCGGCCGTTGGCCCTGAGGAAGCACCGACGAGGCACGATCAAGCCCCGGAAGTGACAGTGGAAACGCGACTGGCCCTGGCACGCACTAGCACGCCCGCTTTTGGCCCGACAGTGGAAACACGGCTAATGGGGCTGTAGTCATTTGGAGATAAGGCTAGGTAAATCTGGGTATCATCAGCATAGCTTTGATAGGCAATTTGGTTCTTTCTCATTATTTGACTTAGTGGGAGCATATACAGGCTAAACAAGAGCGAGAATTGAGCCTTGTGGGACTCCGCATGACATGGACATCAGCTTAGACTTATGCTCTCCTATACTCACATAATAACCTCTCCTTTCTAAGTATGACCTGAACCATTTGAGTACCATCCCAGAAAGCCTGAACCAGTTTTCCAGTCTCTCTAGAAGTATGTTATGATCAACAGTGTCAAACGCAGCACTAAGATCAAGTAGTACCAGCACTAATATTTTGCCAGATCCAGAATTAAAGCGAATATCATTTATTATCTTAATGAGTGCTGTCTCTGTGCTGTGATGCGCTCGGAAACCAGATTGAAAATTGTCCAGGTATTCATTTGAGTTTAAGTAGTTGTTCAGCTGATTAAAAACTACCTTTTCAATAATCTTACCTATGAACGGAAGATTTGATATTGGTCTATATTTGCTCAACATTGTGTTATCAAGATTGCAATTTTTCAGAAGGGGCTTAATAATTGCAGTTTTCAGGGAGTTTGGAAACGTCCTAGAAAGAAGTGAGGCGTTCACCACATCTAAGAGATCTGCTTCTAAACAGTTAAGCACACTTTTGAAAAAAAGATGTGGGAAGTGTGTCAAGATAGCAGGTTGACGATTTAAGGTGCTATACTAATTCTTCCAAAATTTTGCTATCAATTGCTTCAAAAACAGACATAGTCACTTCTTTTTGAAATTGCGGTCGAATCTGTGTGAGCTCTGCATAACTTGAGGATGTGCCAATCTCCTTTCTGATATTATTGATCTTCTCAGAAAAGGAGGAAGCAAATTCATTGCATTTGCTGTCGGAAGGCATTTCACTGAGAATATGACTTGGGGGGTTTGTCAGTCTCTCAACAGTAGCAAAAAGAGTGCGAGTGTTGTTTAAGTTACTGTTTATAAGGTTTGAGAAGAAGGTCTGTCTGGCTGTGGCTAGTTCCACACTGAAAGCATGAAGGCTGTCTTTATAGATGCTATAGTGAATTTCGAGTTTCATCTTCCGCCACATCGGCTCAGCTTTTCTGCATTGTTTTTTAATACTCTGAACTGCTGTTGATTTTCTCCAAGATGATTTTTGTCTGCCAGTCTTTTTGCTGACCTTTACCGGAGCAATATCATCAATAACATTCTTAACTTTTGAGTTAAATGAATCCAGGAGAAGATCAACAGAGTCTGCAGAAATGCTTGGTGTTAAAGCAACATGATCTCACAGAATTCCGTGTAATGTTCACGGACTTAATTAACCTCCGAATCTGTGGTGGCATCACGGAATCGCCGAAAATTCCGTGATAGGCTCACAGAAAAAAATCCGTGATGGGCTCACAGAAGTGATACCAATGTAAGTCAGTGACAGGCATCAGCCGTGCTCCACGCACGGAAACCCTTAGCATCAATATGCCGACGCGATACTGGGAAATTTATCGTCATCATTATTGTTCAGAACTGGGTAGGTTTAGGGAAGGGGTGGGGTCAGGTACTCCAGTGAAAGTATAACTGCATCGGAGTCAGTCTTTTTACGTTGAACCAGTGAATCCGTGCATCCACTTGATTGGCTCTATGACTCTCTCTCCTCTCCACCTGTAGCTGGTGTGTGGTGAGCGCACTGGCGCCGTTGTCCTGTGGCTGCCGTCGCATCATCCAAGTGGATGCTGCACACTGGTGGTGGTTGAGGAGAGACCCCCCACATGATTGTAAAGCGCTTTGGGTGTATTGCAATACACATTAAAGCGCTATATAAATGCCTCATTCATTCATTCATTCATTCATTCATGGACCACGGCTGATGCCTTCTGTGAGCCCATCACGGAATTTTCGGCAATTCCGTGATGCCGCCACAGATTCGGAGGTTAATTAAGTCCGTGAACATTACACGGAATTCTGTGAGATCAGGTTGTGTTAAAGATATAGCCTTCATAAATAGCGCACTAGTGTTCTCATTAATGCATGTCTTTCTGACAGAGACAGATCTAGTTTCAGTGGTAACAGAGATCAATATATCAAAGAAAATACAGAAGTGATCAGATAGTGCTACATCCTTAGTAACAATGGATGACATCTTTAGACCTCTACTGATCAGTAAATCTAGAGAGTGTCCACGATCGTGTGTGGGTCCATGCACATGCTGAATCAGGTCAAAAGTGTTTAAAACAGTTATAATTTCTTTTGTAGTTTTAATTTCTGCATTATCTATGTGACTATTAAAATCCCCTGCAATGGCAAGACAGCCAAACTCTGAGGAAATCATTGATAACAGTTCTGTGAATTCTTCAACAAAGTCTGGAGAGTATTTTGGAGGCCTGTAAATAATGATAAACAGAATGCGTGGAGCACCTTTCAGCACAATACCTAGATATTCAAAAGACAAGTACTGACCAAATGACACTTGCTTGTATTGATAAACATCTTTAAATAGAGCAGCTACACCTCCACCTCTCCTAACAGCCCAGAGTTCATCTGTATTTATAGACAGGCAAAGCAGTTCAGAGAAATCAAACAAGTTTCTGTCTTCAGTGATTGGAATAACAGATACTAAGATACTACTAAGTCAATGACGATATGACTAATCTCATACACACAGTGAGCACAAGATGAGGTAGTGATCTCTGATCTTATGAACTTGAAGTACCAGTACAATCTATATCTTTAATATCAATTCCACGTGGTTTACAGTACTCAACATAGCTCCATCTGAACAAATACAAAATATTGTTTTTCTTAAAGGTCACTAATATGTTTAATGTAAAGATGGCTAAATTAACATTTCTTAATATATTTAATAAAAAATTAGAAAATGTCATTAACATATGTAAAATAAGTAAATAAGTAAACCATTTTTGTTTAAATGAAGAGCTGCAGAAATGATGACACCCTTGATTAAAAAACAAACGCAAAATTCTAGTATGTCCACCATAATTTTAAGTATACTGCTCTGACCCTTATTGGCACCATGTACAAGTTCATGACAATTTGTCACATCTGTCCTGTTTAACTCCTGGAGGATGCTCTCTTTAAACACCCTGGCCTTTAATAGGGAGTTTTGCTCAGTTTGTCTCTACAAAATCTGATGCATGAAATGAGGAGAGCTTTTGTTGAGTAATTCAGAGGTGTCCAAACTCGGTCCTGGAGGGCCGGTGTACTGCAGAGTTCAGCTCCAACTTACCTGAACACTCCTGCCTTTACATTAGTGCCAAGGAAGACCTTGATTAGTTGGTTCAGGTTAGTTTAAGTTGGGTTGGTGCTACACTTTGCTGTACAGTGGCCCTCCAGGAACAGGATCGGACACCCCTGGAGTAACCCAAAACATCCGACATTAATCTAATAATATATGAAATACACAACATGATCTCACAGAATTCCGTGTAATGTTCACAACATGATCTCAATACACCTACCCAACAAACATGGACTGGCATATAGCGTATTGTACATCCTTAAGACGCTAAAAACTAAGACTTGTAATTGTGATGAAGACTAAATGAGTTTGGGAGCAACACAATGACACCTTTAGTAAGAGTAGGAGAAGAGAGCTTTCATAATGCTTTGTATGAAAACTTGCAAAAGGCAAAGATTATTTAGCCTAAAATCTGTAAAATTACAAAGATAGACTGTTAATCTACTCCTGGAAATGTGTTTTGTTTAAAATCATCAATGGCTTCAGCAATGCCACTAGTTTGTAGTGTGTAGATCAAATGAGAAACTACATGGACTTATAAAAAAGTAGCAAAAACAGCAAATTCAAGACTTCAGTTTAAAGCATTAAGATTTATACTTTGACTCAAAAGTATTTCATCTGCTGAAACTGTACATTCAGCATCTGTGAGGAAGTAGTTTTTGAGACATTGATTAAGAACCTCATCCAAATGTGCATTTTATTTATGATTACATCAAATAAATCTGATATGCTCTACAATAATTGATATATTTTAGAAATATGAAAATGTGAACACAACAGATGCATTATTTCAACTGCACAATTTGAGTCTTGAACACAGAGATCATCCACATACAATGAATACAAGTTTCTTCAGCTTTGAAAGCACCTGAGAATATCGCAGTAGAGATCTAAAGGCAAAAGTGTATTTTCACACTCTCATGAATCTCATGCATTTACATGAAAAGGCATATTATAACTTGTAGCCAGAACCTCATCAAACTGGAATCGTGCATATGAAGCAAATTCATTCAAGGTTGTGAATAAATACATCATATTGAGCTCTTCTGACATCAGTCAACATCTCAAACCTGAGCAACGTGTTTATCTGTTTTATCTTCTGCACTTTACATGATGTGCGGCAACAGTTTAACAAATATAATATAATACAGAAAGAATACAAAATACATTCTGGCAAACACAACCAGAAAGAGCACTTGTTGTACAGAAATGTTAAGGCAGCAACATACTGATCGATTCAGTCACTGAACTATAAAAAGAGTTTCAAGATCTCAGTTTTTCAAGATATTATTCTGTTATATAATAAAAACAAACCAGTGCATGTCGCAATAAAATAAAAGATCAAAACACTGTCTTGTACAGCAGCTGGTTCATACACCAGAAGAAACCAATGAAAGATGTAACGATTCGAATTAATGTAACTTTTCTGTCAGAGAAAGTGTAAAGTGAAACTTTTAGACCTGTTTATGTCACTGTTGTTTGTTCTTCAATCCTGTCTGATGAGAATAAGGGAGCTTGAGCTCTTTTTTTTCTCAAGTAAAATATAATAATAACTATTAGTACTACTAATAATACTAATACAGATACTACAATAACTACATTTCGTACCGTTTCTGCTTGGTTTGGTTTTTCTTGATCATTGGTTTTGTTTCCTTTTTCAGTTGATTCTGCAACAAAACAGCAAAGAACAAACAACATTACTACATTATGATAAACACAACAGAACTGTTTAACATTTATATACAGCAGCATTCAGACTGGAACATATATAGTTGGTCAAACACTTATTCAGACATATTTTATTCAATAAATGTAATTAAAAACATAAAATATTAATCAACCCGTTTCACACACTTTTGATGATCAGCTCCACAGTCTCATGTTCAGATGAGTGTGAGATGAGACAGGTGTATTGTCCTGCATCAGTGTGTTGAAGATTGATGAGTTTAAGTGAGAAGTTTCCTCTCAGATACTCATCAGGGAAAGTTTCAGTTCTGTTCTTGAACCGCTGATCCTGTTCTGCCATTGAATCTTTTCCTTCAGTTATATCATAAACATATATGCTGCCATTCTGTCTCCAGTGCACATCAATGTCTTGAAGTTCATGATCATGTTGAGTTGAAGAACACGGCAGGACAACAGAACCACCAAAAACAGCCTCTACTGTCACCTGAAGAGATACTGAAATGATACAAACTGTAAATATAGTTTATACAAGCAGCATGAATTAACCTTTCAAGTAGTTTGCTTCTTGCTCACCTTTATTCACCAGCACTGCAAAACACAGATGAAGCAACAGCTGCAGAAACAGAAAACACATTTCTTAATCTCAGCCAGCAGAGCATTACAGCAACACTAATGTCAGACAATGACTCCCTTATCTTTGTCACTGGATAGTAATGATCAGTGAATTATCAAGAGTATGCTATTTTATATGAGGGATAGGCAGACAGATTAATTAATTTAGATCTAGAAAGAGTGTAAAATAGTAATATAGTTTTTATTTGAAGCGTGAAGTTATATTGAGACACTTGGGGTGATTCTCCCTCAGAACTGGGGCAAAAATAAATTAGCAAATGTTTTGATTCATCCCCTTAATATAATATTGAGGTGGCATCATCTTCCTGTACATACTAAACTCATGTCTAAATATGTTACAGTTCAGTAAAGCAGGCATCTTCACTCAAAACGTTATCTTCAATGCACTGCGAGACTATTATCAACTAAAACAAACTGCACAAACAACTGTCAATACAAAAGCTAACACTAATTTCAAATAAAATGTTACATACATAAATACAGTTATTTGATATCCCCTTTAGACATGAATTACTCTGTTTGATGTATTAATGACTTTCCTGTTAATGCTTGTTTTAAATAAAGCAGCTGAAGATCAAAACAAACCAGGCCGAACACAAGCACATTACTGAGAAACTACGACTCATCTTTGTCAAAACATCGTTTCCATCGAGTCCAGCAAACATACCTGAAGATCATGATGCCCATTTATTATTCATATGATATATTAAATTATATAACTTATAAATATGTCTGATATAAAGGTAAAATAGTACTTTTTTCAAACAAAAAGTACTGTAACACTTCCGTATCAATTTGCAATGCGCACCTCGATGACGTCGAAGAAAGTGACGTCACCAGCAAACACGTGACATGATCGACTCACTATTATAGTTATATTATAATAGATTATTATAATAGATTATACTATAATAGTATATTATAGTTATTCTTTCCCAAAGTTACTACCATTCATTTAAAACTCCTGAGAGAGAATTTGATGTTTACACGGTTTTCAGCAAATGTTTACTCTTGATGGCTTTATGGTTATTGATAATTTACTGAATCTTTATCATTAATTATTGTTGTACATGTTTATTTATTTTATTTTAATTTTTTTGCTGTTGTTATAACTCCAGCACTCTGTAAATCATAAACGGCGCAACAAAATGCAGAGCTGGTCTTTTATTCAACTTGTTCTGATTCAGAGAATTCAACTAACCATATCAGTCAGACAAATAACATCTGTTTTAGATTTAAAATGTAAAAGCTGCATTATTTTTTCACACCTAATTAAAAAAAAAAAAAAAAGCCTCATAATGATAGTGAACAAAACAACAACAACAACAATTATTATTATTATTATTATGTGCACACAGACAAATCAAAATGCACTCAACATCCAAATATACTGAACACTGAGTATATAATAAATGTCAATTATGGCTGAAATTAGGCAAACGACTTGCTTGGTCAGTCAGAATCACAAGAAAGACCACCAAAACCAGACCAACATCAGACCAGCACAAAAATAAGCAAAACAAAAAATGAAACAAACACTCATTTAAACACACAAACAAAACTCACATGAATACTGCAGTGAAGCTTCCTTTTGTCGACTCCTCTGGGAAACGCAGTATTCAGGATCATGATCCTCAAGTTAATCATTTCTCTGAATGATGTATTATATATTCCTGCTCTTCTAATTGGGTCTCAGTGCAGTCAAGCTTGAATTCAGTTTATCATCACTGTAAGAGCAGGACAAACACAGAGCTTCCAGCAACATCCTCATTCAAGAGCTGCAAAGAAATTAAAACAAATTAAAGACAGAGAATTGAAAACAAGACAACTTATTATTATTATTATTATTTTTTTAACAATAATTACCTGTGTTGAGATTTCTTTTCTTTTTTTTCTTCTTTTTTTTCTCTTCATATCTGGGCTCCAGACATCCAGAAAAATCTCTCTCCGAATGTCACACTGGACTGGACTGACGGGAGCAGTAACTTTCTAAATGTTGTCAGATCAGATGAGTAGGTGTTTAGAGAGAAACTAATCATAGCACCTCCCTTTTTTACTTGCGCACACTCACACACACACACACACACACACACACACACACACACAAACACATTGGGTTTCTGTGTTTTATGGGGACATTTCATAGATGTAATGTTTTTATACACAAACTGTATTTTCTATCCCCTTACCCTAACCCTACACCTAACCTTACCCGTCACACACTACTGGCATTTTTAGATTTTCAAAAAGCTTAATTCTTTATGATTTATAAGATTGTTTCCTCATTGGGACCAAAAATGTCTCCACAAGGACAACATTTACTGGTTTTACTATTCTTGCAGGGACATTTGGTCTCCAGAGGGAATATCAGGACCACACACACACACACGTTTAATATCTGACTGTACTTATATTCCCCCCAATAATAGTTATATAACTTAACCCTAACAGGAACAAGAGAAAAGTTTATTGACCTTATTGTCAATAATACAAACAAGGATTTCCCTGATTGTCCCTAAAAGTTGGATTTGTTGGATTTAACTCACTTCTGGGTACAAGTTTGTCCACAAAACAGAGACACACACAGTGACAGACATACACGTGCTGTAATCCCTGTACATCAACTGTCTACATTCCTGCTGTCATTAATACACTGTCATTTCTTGAGAACAACATGAATGCATATCATCCAGTTACACCCTCATTCACACCCTCATTTCATAAACTGAAAGAGAGAAACAAAATGAGAAATGAAAAAGCATTTTGACTTGTATGTATTATATCATTGTTGGCTTGTATTGGACAATGTATTATATGGACATAATGATAAAGATCCTGTCTTCATGGTGCTCAGTCAGGTTTTTAAAGGGTTAGTTCACCCAAAAATGACAATTCTGTCATTAATTACTCACCCTCATGTCGTTCCAAACCCATAAGACCTTTGTTTATCTTCAGAACACAAATCAAGGTTTTTATTTTTTTTATGAAATCCAAGAGCTTTCTGACCCTGCATAGACAGCAATGCAACTGACGCATTCAATGCCCAGAAAGGTAGTAAGGACATCGTTAAAATAGTCCATGTGACATCACTTAACCGTTGTGGTACTCTTGTGTATTGAACACGAGTCAATGACTGACATGGAAGAGAATAAATTGTTGAATCCAAACTTTGTGGGTTCGTTCTGCGCACTACCCGTGAGTGGGTTTTTACCTTCTCGTCGTACTGTGCCCTGCGTGCCACTGTTTGGCCTGGCTAACGTGTGCCAGTGTTGTGTGTTCTGTGTATCGTTGTGGTAAATGTGGTACTCCGAGTCATGTATGGAAAAATTATCTCAAATAAATCCGGTTTGGCTGTGAGACTGATGGCCTCTTGTGTTTTTCTGCTATCACTGCTGTTTTCCATTCAAATGGAATTGTGTTACACATCGGCGCAGCTGCGTCATTTGAAAAGTTATTTTTTCCGTTTGGATCGCGTCACATATGGACTGTGTAAAACTAATGGAATTATTCGTTGGCCCCGCTATATCCATCGTTCACCTAAATGACTCCTGAACATTAACTTCTCTTCGCCTGCTTCAATCCCCTCTATCTGGTCTCATAGATTAAGTACATGGAAGTCGTCCTCTACGTATATATATCGAGGAGTTTCTTTATCGTCACTAAGGCAACTAGGAAGGACCAGAGATGACACTGTGCTTAACAAGAATGTGCAGCATTGTGGTAATTTTGTCCTACTCAACACTCGGTCTCTAACTGGGAAAGGAACGATTTTTCGGGACAATAACTGTGATATGCTGATGCTCACAGAAACCTGGCAAGCATCTGATGACTTTGTTGAACTTAATCTGCTCTCTCCTCCTGGTTTCAGTACTTTGACTAAGCCCCGAATCGGAGGCAGGAGTGGGGGCTTGGCGGTGGTCTATCGCCAGAGTCTTCATATTGAGCTGTCTCCTTTCCACGAGGTTACATCGTTTGAATATTTGGCATTTAAAATCACTGGTCACTCTTCATTGCTCATAATACTGGTGTATCGTCCTCCTAAAATGAACATACAGTTTCTATCAGATTTGTGTGAATTGCTGACAATTGCTTCTGCCCAATCTACAGCTATGCTATTGCTAGAGGATTTCAATATTCATGTTGATACTGATACTGTTCATGCCCTTGAGTTCATGTCTGTCCTTGATTGTTTTAATCTGCAGCAACATATTGATTTTCCAACTCATGTACATGGCCACACACTGGACTTGGTTTGTTCTACAGGTATTGACATTATTGTCTCTAAAGGCTCTGACATAGGTATCTCTGATCATAAACTGATTGAATTTTCTTGTGATTTGTATATTCCAAAACCTGTTGCTAAATCTCTGATTGTTTATTGTGCTTGGAAGTTGGTTGATCCTCTGTCATTCTCTGCTGCACTTAGTGATTCCCCCCTTTCTGATTGCTACAGTCTTTCCAGTGCTGAAGTATTTCTACTATTTTGAATCATTTTGCACCCTTAAAATTTAGACAGGTCCCTTCCTCACGCAGCTCCCTTGGTTCAACACTGAGATTAGGGCAATAAAACCAAGGGCCGGCTAGAAAGGCTTTATAAGAAAACTGGCCTTGTTGTTCACTCCTTGGCATATGCTGAACACATTAAGCAGTACAGGAATGCTCTTAATGCGGCCCGTTCATCTTATTTCTCTACTTTTATTAATAAGTAAAACATCTTATACCTGTCTACACCCTACCTCTGCTCTCACTACTGAACTTCTCTCTTTAAGCCACGCTCATAGTCTCCCTAGTTTTGACTCTATCGCCTCCACGGTGGTTGATGAGATAATCAGGCTGTCTAATTCCTCTACTAGTCTTCTTGATCCTGCACCTACCCTCTTACTGAAGAATTGCTTGCCTGCCCTGTCACTACCCATCACTCATTTCATTAATACGTCAATGTCATCCGGAACTGTACCTTCTAAGCTTAAGATTGCTGCTGTCACTCCAGTTCTTAAAAAGCATGGTCTCAAACCATCTTCCCTAAGTAGCTATAGGCCTATTTCAAACTTATCCTTTCTCTCTAAGATATTAGAAAAAGTTGTTGCCTCCCAGTTACAGACCTTCTTAACTGCACACAACCTCTATGAGCCCTTCCAGTCTGGTTTTCGCCCATTACACAGTACGGAAACAGCCCTGGTTAAGGTTCTCAATTATCTTCTTTTAGCTTCTGATTCTGGTGCTCTTAGCACTCTCCTTCTGTTAGACCTCAGCTCAGCTTTTGACACTGTTTGTCATGAGATACTCCTTTCACGACTTTCAGAAATTGGAATTACTGGCACAGCCCTTGATTGGTTTTCCTCCTATTTGACTGGGAGGCAACAATTTGTTATATACCAGAATCACAGATCATCTACCAAATTCATCAGCTCTGGTGTACCTCAGGGTTCTGTTTTGGGCCCTCTCCTCTTCACCATTTATATGCTACCAATTGGACAAATAATTAAGCACCATGGGTTTAATTTCCACTGCTAAGCAGATGACATTCAGATTTATTTTAGCTCACCTTCCACTTCAGTGTTTCCTCCGCCTGCATTAACAAATTGCATCAAGGAACTCAAGCTTTGGCCAGAGGCAAATTACCTTAGATTTAACTCTGATAAAACTGAGGTAATTCTGATTGACTCTAAAGCTGTTGTATCTAAGCATTCTAGTCAACTGCTGGATCTGGATGGTGATCTGATTATGCCCTCCACTAAAGTTTGCAATCTTGGTGTTCTCATTGATTCTACTCTTTCATTCAATGATCACATTGGTAAAGTGGTTGACCGATTGAAGAGAAAGTCATAAATGCCCAAGTTGTGGGTACAGTAGATTAATGATGTTTCTTCTTATTGTGAAAATATGTGGCCAGAGCTGTTGATGTCAGGGTAGGGTGAAGGGATGAGAGCGAGGACTCAAATGCAGGAGGAAAAGGGCTTTATTACAACAAACAAACAAACCACTACTCCGTAGGGGAAACGAAACGGACGAAACAGACCAGACCGGACCGGACCGGACAGGACAGGACAGGACAGGACAGGACAGGATCAACGACAAACACACACAGGACTGCAAACACAAGGAGATTATAAGGGGAGCAAATGAGGAGGGTAACGAGATAACACAGGTGGGGTAAATTAACCAATAATCAGGTAACAAGATGGGTGGGGTCAAGACAATTGACATGCCAGCACATAGAACAAAACAAGCCAAGCCATGTGCTCATACAAAACAAAAACACAAGCACATGGCCAGCAAAACAAAATCACTAGCCATGTGCAAAACAGGACATGAACACGCAGCTAAAGAGGAGACTCATAAGCTGCTTGTTCACACAAAACATAACAAACATGAAAGCATGCAGCCAGTGAAAAAAACACAAGCTGCGTGCAACACAGAACAAGACAAAACAAGAGAAAGCAAGCAGCTGAAAAACGAGCTGCGTGCAACAAAACAAGACAACGAAAAAGCACGCGGCCGAACCCGAACCGCGTGCCGAACAAAACACACACGGACAGAGGAGCGCATGGCCCGAGCGAACTCGAGACCGCACACTCCCACAGCAAGACCAACCTGGAGCGTGAGTGTCCGAACCCCGACACGAAAACAGAACCGAGCCTGAACAAGACAGGAGTGCCAGGATCCGAACACCACGCTCCAACATGAAACAGAGCGCACGCAGACGACGAGAGTATACTCGAAGCTGCGCGCTCACCAGAAAACAAGACAAGAAGGGAGTGTCAGAGCTCTGTCACAAAACCACGAATAAACTAGACCGAAGTGACAGAACTCTGACAGTTGATCTTTAGTCATGTCTCTAGTGATGTATGTTTGTTTGTTGTTGTTGTTTTGTTTTTTGTAATTTTTTTTTTCTCTCTCTCTCTCTCTGTATAAATGTGAAAATTTCATTGTCCCAGTGAAATGAACACTAGAGGCAGTAAAACACCTAGAACTTTTCTTTTTCACAAAAATTATGGTAATTGGGGAAGATATTGATCAGTGAAGACTTACTTCTGCATGGTTCAATGCACAATATTATGTTATGACCTCAAAACACTTACCACTGTACACTGTGGGTGTTTCACTTCAGAAAGCAGTCAGCTCAGGGTGCTGGTGTAGGCCAAGCTGAAGCTTTGAGGACACAGTGACACCTTGTGGTGTGATCAAAGTAAATGCAAGAGGTGGGTGACGTGCCTTTTCAAGTCAAATACAGAATTAATGACTTTGAGATGCTTTGCTAAATGTTATATTACGGTTTAAGTGATTTAATAATACATGATACATAAATAATAACACAATGCATGAATAAGGAAATAAACGTATACATTTTTATTTATTTAACCTTTGCCATTTTTTCCACTCAATGTCAACTCTGTAACTGAGTTTGTTCAAGGCCTCCTGAATCTCTCGACAGAATCAACCCTAAAGCTTTGTGTTCACATCTTCAAATCTAGAATCAGGAGATGTTGTTCTCTCAGTCAGTCTGCTTCACTGACAAACAGATGGATAACTATGACATTCATTTCCTTATAAAGTGAAGATGGTGGTGGGCATTTGGTGTTGAAAAATTGTCTACAGCGTAGTCGAAGCAAACCTGACAGACTTCCTCTGATTGAAATGGAAAGTTTTTTTTTTTTTGTCATCTTCCTGTCTTTGCTTCAGAGCTGCAGCAGATTCATCTTAACTGTTGTTTAGAAGGAAACAGATTTCATTCTGAAGTGTTTTAATCACAACAAACAACATGAAGATCATTCCACTTCAGCTCTGTGAGTTTTTAACATATTGATATATTTAGATGCTTTTTATAAACTTCAAATGGTCATGAATTATTTTATGCTTCACAGTGGTAAGCAAGTAATCTTAATTATGATGCTTGTTTGTTTATTTGTTTCTTTATAGATGTATTAATGTGTTGTCAGTATGCAGTGGCAGATCTACTGACTGATTTTGGATCAAATGTGACCATAAACTGTGATCTTGATGAAAATGAGGTTTATTGGATTTTACTGAAAACAGCAGATCCTCCAACAGTGATTCTACGATCATTTCCAACCCCCAAATCACCTTTTTACCCTAATAAATCATTCAGAAAGAAATATTCAGTGCAGTTTAAACATCGTCTGGTTATTAATAATGTGACGGTTGATGAATTAGGAGTTTATTACTGTATGAACACAGAAACACCTCCAAAACTCAGCAACAGCACCAGAATATACTTCAATGGTGAGTTCATTTATTCCTGTAGTCTTAAGAATAAAGGTGCTTCGAAAGGTTCTTCAAGCGATGCCATAGAAGAACCATTTTTGGTTGCACAAAGAACCATTCAGTCAAAGGCTCTTTAAAGAACCATCTCTTTCTTACTTTTTATAATCTGAAGAACCTTCTTTCATCACAAAGAACCTTTGGTTATTCATGGCATCATGAAGCACCTTTATTTTTAAGAGTGTTTAGTAATTAAGACACTGGTGATCAATGTGTTTATTTACCTTTTTATTATTTGTTATTCATTACTTCAATTTTTATACACTTTATCATAGATATCCCTCTTTCTGTTTGTTCCAGACAGAGAGGCCTGTTTTGTAGATATTAAACTGCAGTCATTGTACTCCAGTAAAGACTAACAGTTGTTACTGTAACTCTGGACGTTTTCTTTACAGAATCAGTTCAACTAACTGAGTGTCACAATCACACAGAAGTGGAGTTCATTGATCAGAATCAAACACAATGGCAGATGATTATTATTATCATATCTGCTCTGACAAACGGGCTTCTGATCATTGTGGTGATCGGTGATTTAATTTTCTTATTGTTCTAAAAATTATCAAATTTTAATACACAATAGTGTAAAAAATATCACAATGCTCTTTTCCATAGACAGGTGACAGTTTTTAATTACTTGGTATATATTTGTAGCATTTAAAAAATATATATAACCGTTAGTAAATATTAAATCTGAATTCTCTGTTTCATTCGTAGTTTTTGCAAAAGCAGAACAGTTGGAAAAACATATTCATAATACTGATCTGCAAACACAAGTTATATATCAACCATAAGAACCAAACCAATTGCTTCAATTGTAAGGTAAGTGAATTAATATCTTTATTTATTTATTGCTAAAAGTCATTACTGTAAGTTTTAATTATTAAGTATTTTGATGTTATCACAACAAAATAAAGTAGCTTTTTGTTTAGATTCATTTACACTGCCGCTAAAAAGTTTGTGATCAGTAAGATTTTTAATGTTTTTTTAAGGAAGTTTCTTCTGCTCATCAAGGCTGTATCTATTTGATCAAAAATTATTTTGTGAAATATTATTGCAATTTAAAATAACAGTTTTCTATTTTAATATAGTTTAAAATATAATTTATTTCTGTGGTCAAAGCTGAATTTTCAGCATCATTACTCCAGTCTTCAGTGTCACATGATCCTTCAGAAATCATTCTAATATGCTGATTTATAATCAATGTTGGAAGCCGTTGTGCTGCTTCATATTTTTTGGGGACTATTTTTTAAGGATTCTTTGATTAATAAAAAGTTAAAAAGAACAGCATTTATTTAAAAAAGAAATTTTGTGTTACAATATAAAATGCTATTCAAATGTTTGGGGTCAGTAAATTGTTTTCTTTCCTTTTTTAAAAGAAATTAATACTTTTATTTAGGGGAATGTGTTAAATGAATAAAAAGTCATAGTAAATATTTATATTGTTAGAAAATATTTCTATTTTGAACAAATGCTGCTCTTTTTAACTTTGAATTCATCAAAGAATCAAAGAAAAAAGTATCAAGTTCCAAAAAACAATATGAAGCAGCACAACAGTTTCAACACTCATAATAAATCAGCATATTAGAATGATTTCTGAAGGATCATGTGACACCGAAGACTGGAGTAATGATGCCGAAAATTCAACACTGCATCACAAAAATAAATTATATTTAAAGTATATTCATATAGGAAATCAATATTAGAAATTGCAATGAGATTTCACAATATTACTGTTTTTTTTTCTGTACTTTTGATCAAATAAATACAGCCTTGATGAGCAGAAGAGACTCTTTGAGCGGCAGTGTAAATCAACTGAAGCTGGATGTTAATATTGTTTTCTTGTTACTCTTTCAGTTCACTGAGGTGGAAAATATTCAGCAAGTAAACAGCACCTTTGTGACTCTATAAAATGTTATCATGTGCTTATCATGTGCTATACTCTTTTACAGAGTAATATCATAAGTATTTGGGACACTGGTTACACTTCTTACTCCAGTGAAGTCTATAAAAAACACCCACAAGCCTGATTACACAGCACCTGTTTATTAGTTTTGTTCTTGGCTGGCAATGCTGAGTATATTGTTATTTCTTTGTTTGTTTGATCTTGAAATGTTTTTCCATGTTTTATGATTGCTCGCTGCCTGTTTAAATAAAGCTGCAAATGGATCATCACTCGAACGTTTCCGAGTCTGCATCACACAGTCGTAAAATTTTACAAACCTCTGCATGGTGTGACTACAGGCAACACAGTGCGGTCAAACTCAACTGAAGCGCTTCACCAAAACCAAACATTTGTTCCATTGGTTGGTCACTTGACAGCCAATGACTTCACCTTTGTCTGGTGAGGAGGTTTAACCTTGAACCGAGTGCCAGTGCCTTTATGTATGTATGTATCTCAGTTCTCACAGTTGTCTGAAATTCAAATAGAAACAGCAGCACTGTTTATCTACACGTTTAGTGTCAAAGTTAGAGTGTTTAAATGCATGTAAAGCCCCTTCACAGAAACTGAAGTTTATATTGCTTTGAATGTCCAACAGTTAATAAACTGCAACTGTCAGCACTATTGTTCAATATTCACACCTGATCTCTGTAGTGTTTATCAGTCTATCTTGACTTTTCTGTACTTCTTGGTGAGTGGAAAAACAAAACAATGACAACAACAACAATAATAATATAATCAAATTTTCAACATTTTTAAGTGAATGTTTCTGCATGTTTTAATATTGCAAAGGCTTTGCATGGAGGAGGAGGCACATGATACTGAAACACAACTTCTGTTCTGTGTGAGATTACATATAATTTATTTAATGTGCTTTGTAGCTACTCTTTTTACAACTTTAGAAAAATCATTTTAAGACAATTTGCTCTTCATTACTTTGTGTTTGATTTGTAGGCACATATAGCAGATGTTACAGAGATTAACACCTTCCTCGCCCTCCTCGTGTCAATCACTGTCACACCCAAAACCTACAGCACACTTCACCACTAGAGGCTCTCTAGACCCACAACGCCTCCTTACTCTCAACAGGCTACAATAATCACCAAACTGAAGTGACACTGAATGCACCAAACATTTCATAAAGACACCTTGATGAAACATTTTGGAGTTTGCATGATCGTCTCTTCACACACACACACACACACACACACACAAATTGTTATCTCTGCACATACAACAGTGTTGTTTTCTAAATTGTCTCACACATTCATTGTGTATTTAATACACTATTGTGTTTTGACTTTAGTTTAACATCATTGTTGAAACATGACAAGAATACAGATCTTCCAGTGACACCTTCATTCTGACTTGCAAAGATATTGAAAGGGTGAAACGTGCAGCCTTTTCCTGAATTTTCCGTTCAGATTTCATTCATATTTGTTTATAGGCATATCGGCTTATTAAAATTATTAATAATAATAATACTTCCAACAAGCACACTTTCAGCATGTCACATTTTCATAAAAACCCAAACTTAGAAATGTCTCAGACTTAATTCTCAATTATCCCCAGTACAGTGCAAATTGTGACAAAGCAGCTTTACATCAGCTTGATATAAAGCTGGGTGGTTTTACAGTGTTTAGACGGGAAAATAGTGTGTCGAAATAGTGTCCTTCTCCTCTGGACAGACAAAATCAGCAGTTTAAATCTAAGCTGCAGCAGAGTCAGATTGTGCAAAGGACTCATCTGGTTCCTGTGGTCTTGTCCCGATGGCCGTCTAGGAGACAGGGTCTTCACTGGGGATCAGTCTCTGGGGCTCTTCTAGGTTTCCTGGTCTCCGCTGACGTTCAGGTCATCTCTAGGTGCTGATCCACCATCTTATCTGGATACGGACTGGATCTGGGTGGCTACGGTGACCTCGGGAATAAGAAAGATACAGACTAATATTAGCGTAGATGCCATTCTTCTAATGATGTAACAAGTACATCGGGTGTTTTGGGAAGTGTTCCCGGTTCCGGTTGACCTAATTAATGCAGCCTAACAATCCTTTAATGGATTTGAATTATAGAAATGCGATAGTGTATTAAAGAGTTAAAGAGATGGGTCTTTAATCTAGATTTAAACTGACAGAGTGTGTCTGCTTCCTGAACAGTGTTAGATTGTTCCAGAGTTTGGGCGTGATATAGGAAAACGATCTCCTGCCCGCAGTTGATTTGTATGCGGATGATACACAGATCTATTTACCTATGACAATGGGAGAGAAAAATGGCTCGAATTTGCTTTTTGCATGTTTAGAGGAGGTTAAGAGCTGGTTGTCTCAAAATCTGCTTCAGTTGAACCAGAGTAAAACTGAGATTATGTTTTTTGGCTCTGTCAGAGGTTGTTCAGATATGTCCACATATTTGGGTTCATGGTCTGATTATTGCCATGACCAAATAAGAAACTTAGGTGTGGTGTTTGACCCAGAGCTGAAATTTGACAAGCAGATAAATGCTGTAGTAAAGAGTTGTTTTTTCCAGATTAGGTCTATTGCTCGATTAAAGCCTATTCAATCAAGAAAAGACTTAGAGAAGGTTATTAATGCCTTTGTGTTGTCTCGTCTGGACTATTGCAATGTATTGTATGTGGAGTCCTTCCAGACCACTATTTCACGTTTGCTATTAGTTCAGAATGCAGCAGCTAGGCTGCTAGTGGGTGCTAATAAAAGTCATCATATCTCTCCTATTTTAGCCTCACTCAAATGGCTACCTGTGAGCTATAGGATAAAATATAAAACTCTTTTATGTGTTTTTAAAGCATTGCATGGGTTGGCCCCTGCTTACGTGTCTGAGCTCATCGCTGTTCGTCAAGCACCTAGGTCTTTAAGATCTAATAATAAGTTATTGCTTACTGTCCCTCGTACTCATTTAAAGTCAAAAGGGGATCAGGCCTTTGCTGTTGCAGGCCCAAAGCTCTGGAATAGTCTGCCTCAGGAACTTAGACAGGTCGTATCGTTAAATGCTTTTAAAGTTGAAGTCAAAAACTACTACTTGTCTTTAGCCTTTGAGAGTATGGGCTAGTCTTTGCTGTTAGTTGAATGTGTGTTGTCTTCTGTTCTGTGTTCTAATGACTGTTTCTTGATTGTTCAGCACTTTGGTCTGCAGGTGCAGTTGTAAAGTGCTATATAAATAAAGTGAAATGAAAAATGAAGTGAAATGATTTTGATATTCTAGGTATTATCAAATGGCCAGAGATTTGAGATCGCAGCGGATGTGAAGGACTATAGTGTGATAAGAGCTCACTCAAATACTGAGGTGCCAAACCATTCAGGGCCTTATAGGTAATTAGCAAGATCTTAAAATGTATACAATGTTTGATAGGGAGCCAGTGCAGTGTTGACAGAACCGGGCTAATGTGGTCATACTTCCTGGCTCTAGTAAGAACTCTAGCTGCTGCATTTTGAACCAGCTGGAGTTTGTTTATTAAATGCGCAGAGCAACCACCCAATAAAGCATTACAATAATCTAGCCTCGAGCTCATGAACGCATAAATTAATGTTTCTGCATTTGACATTGAAAGCATAGGTCTTAATTTAGATATATTTTTAAGATGGACAAATGCAGTTTTACAAATGCTAGAAACATGTTTTTTGAAGGAAAGATTGCTTCAAAGTACGCCTAGGTTCCTAGCTGATGACGAAGAATTTACAGAGCAGCCATCAAGTATTAGACAGTGATCTAAGTTATTACATGCAAAAAGTTTTTGGTCCAATAAGTAATTCAGAATTTAGTAGTAAGAAATTGCTAGTCATCTACTTTTTGATATCAACTATACATTCCATTCGTTTTGCAAATTGGTATGTTTCATCGGGTCGCGAAGAAATATAGAGCTGAGTATCATCAGCATAACAGTGATAGCTAGCACCATGTTTCCTAATGATATCTCCCAAGGGTAACATGTAAAGCGTGAAAAGTAATGGGCCTAGTACTGAGCCTTGAGGTACTCCATACTGCACTTGTGACTGGTATGATACCTCTTCATTTACTGCCACGAATTGATAGCAGTCAGATAAGTACGATTTGAACCATGCCAGTGCACTTCCTCTAATGCCAACATAATTTTCTAGTCTATTTAAAAGAATGTTGTGGTCGATAGTGTCAAACGCGGTGCTAAGATCCGGTAGCACTAATAGAGAGATACAACCACGATCAGATGATAAGAGCAGGTCGTTTGTAACTCTAATGAGAGCAGTCTCGGTACTTTGATATGGTCTAAAACCTGACTGGAAATCCTCACATATAGCATTTTTCTCTAAGAAGGAACATAGTTGTGATGATACTACCTTTTCTATTATCTTTGACAGAAAAGGAGATTCGAGAGTGGTCTGTAATTAAATAATTATTTGGGGTCAAGTTGTGTTTTTTTAATGAGAGGCTTAATAACAGCCAGTTCGAAAGTTTTAGGACATATCCTAATGACAATGATGAATTAATAATAGTCAATAGAGGATCTATTACTTCTGGAAGCACCTCTTTTAGGAGCTTAGATGGAACAGGGTCTAACATGCAGGTTGTTGGTTTAGATGATTTAACAAGTTTATAAAATTTTTCATTTCCAATAAAAGAGAATGAGTGGAATTGTTCCTCAGGGGATCTATAGCGTACTATCTGATGTGATACTGTGGCTGACAGCTGCATGGTTACAATTTTATCTCTAATAGTTTCGATCTTGGAAGTAAAGTAGTTCATAAAGTCATTATTACTGTGCTGCTGGGGTTGTGTTTGTTTTCTTCTAAAAGAGACGTAAAGTAAGCAGATCTAGCAGTTTTTAAGGCTTTCCTGTAGGACAGAGTATTTTCCCGCCAAGCAATACGAAATACCTCTAGTTTTGTTTTTCTCCAGCTGCGCTCCATTTTTCCTGGCTGCTCTCTTTATGGCCCGGGTGTGCTCATTATACCACGGTCTTGGACTCTGGAAAACAATGTAGTAGCGGCTATTGTTCCTTATATCACTTTAAAATGTAAAAATTAAATAAAATAAAAGTAAATTCTTGATTTTATACATTATTTTAAAAAAGGCCCATGTTTTAAAATGTTTATTTTAAAACATGTTTTATATTGCTTTGAATATAGTTAACAAGCTTTAAAGCTGTTATTAAATATTTACACTTGAAATTCATTGGAGAAACAGAGACCCCATGTGGCTAACACCGGAAGTAAGTTCCGTTTTTTTTTTTTTTTTTAAACGATTTATTTTTGACATCAGGTTTTCAAAGCAAAAATTAAATACATTTAATAACATTGTTTGTTTATATTTGAACTACAATTCTCTGACTGTTCTGTAACCTCCTTTGACTGAAGAAGAGAGACACTTTACAGTCTGACAAGAGCTGCTTCCACTGAGATGCTAAAGTGAAGTAAAATTAAGTTATCTGTATGTTTTGATCTTGCAAGGCTTTGTTTGAGGAAATCAGATTACTTAATACTGAAGTATTTAAGCCAAGACAACAACACCAGGCTCACACAGCTTCAGTTCTGTATGAGTTTACTACATGAATCTAATATGATTTTATTTACTTTGTAGTTAAGGCCCTTTTCTTAAACAGCTTTATGAAATAATTGTAAGAACATTTGCTCTTCATTACTTTGTGTTTGATTTGTTATCTACTCATACAGTGAGGTTTATAGCCTATGTTAACAGGGATTAACAACTAAAATGAATTAGAGGTCATTTGTTTAGAGAGCACAATCAACCCACCCTCCTTCAATCACTGTCCCACCCTAAACCTACTCCAAACTACACCACTAGAGGCTCTCTAGACCCACAATCCTCACTGCTCACAGATCAATCACCAAACTCAAGAGACATTTAAGACTATAAACACTTCATCAACACATTTAACACTTTTTATTCCACTTAACACTGAAAATGAGTGTATTTATTCAATAAGATTATTGGTTTCCATCATACTTTATGTAAATATACAGTAGCATACTGACACTGTGCATGTTTTCACACACACACACACACACACACACACACACACACACACAAAGTTATTTCTGCACATATTCAAACAGTGTAGTTTTCTGAACATTCCTGCTGTCATTGTGTCTTTAATACACTCTTATGTTTTGCCTTTATCTTCACCTCTGGATCACAACAAGAATGCAGATCTTCCATTGACCCCTGCTGAAAAAAACAATAGAACCCTGCCCAAAACACAATAGAAAATGTAATGGTTTTAATAGTTATAATGGGAATTGTATTGGTTTTAACTGAAACTATAATGGTGTCTACTGGTATGTGATGGATTCTATTGGTGGGATGTTAAATCCTATTGGAAAAATGCCCAAAACACACTACAAAAAGGAATTGGTTTATAATGGTATTTTAATGGAAACCATTAGAATTTCTGTGATGGTTTCTATTGGGCTTCTATTGTTTTTTTTTTAGCAGGGACATCTCAATTTGACTTGCAAAGAAACTGAAAGAGAGAAACAAAAGGGTCAAACATACAGCCTGCTCATAAATTTGCCATTCAAATTTCAGTCAAGTTGGTTCATATCGGCATATAGCTGTGGTTTTGTATGTTTCCTTGGTTGAATCAAATCTTTTTGTTCTGTATTCCTTTTCATTGTTATCATGTTAATTTGTCTTTAGTTTGACATATTACTCATCCAAAAAATACCTGGAATTCAAAAGCAGAGCATTTTGGATTGTTTGTATATAATTGTATTGTGTTTCTGTATTATATGGACATAATGACACTAAAGCCTGTTCTGATAGTGATCAGACTGGTTCTCAATACATAGATACATGTTTAGTTTGCAAATGCAAACACAACATTAAGAAACCAGCAGCATAATTGCTGCCAACTAATCAGCCTCTTTCTAAAGTATTACAGGTGAATATACTGCAAGGTAAAACATGTAATAATTGATATTACCCTATACTTCCCCAACTGATTGATTAAACTAAGAAAACAAACAACATTGTATTACAAGTTTTCTGAAATATTATGTTTAAATATGGAAATGAGGAGTTATCTAATTAAATATTTGCATATATTTCCAGAACAGAAATCTGAACATTAGATGAAACCAGGTTTCATTTTGTTGACATATTAAAGGCTTTTACAGAAGTGTATTTTGATTTTTTATTTTAATTCAGAAAAATCAGGCAAATGATAACCCCACTGTAAAAACCCTTATGAAAATGTATTTATGTATGTACTGTGTCAAAACAAATCCACCTCGAGCTCAAGGTTACGAGTTTTTCTCGAGAGCATGAGTATGATGTGTACCTTGGTGCAGGATGTTTCTTTCTAACCTTTTTTAACCTGATGGGAATAACAGTATCTAGAATGATAGATAAAATAGTGTCCATATTGATAGTTGCTACAGTTCATCTGTATTTATAGATAGCCAAAGCAGTTCAGAGAAATCAAACAAGTTTCTGTCTTCAGTGGTTGGAATAACAGATCTACTAAATCAATGATGATATGACTAATCTCATACACACAGTGAGCACAAGACAAGATAGAGATCTCTGATCTTATGAACTTGAAGTACCAGTACAATCTATATCTTTAATATCAATTCCACGTGGTTTACAGTACTCAACATAGCCCCATCTGAACAAATACAAAATATTGTTTTTCTTAAAGGTCACTAATATGTTTAATGTAAAGATGGCTAAATTAACATTTCTTAATATATTTAATAAAAACTTAGAAAATGTCATTAACATATGTAAAATAAGTAAACCATTTTTGTTTAAATGAAGAGCTGCAGAAATGATGACACCCTTGATTAAAAAACAAACGCAAAATTTTAGTATGTCCACCATAATTTGAAGTATACTGCTCTGACCCTTATTGGCACCATGTACAAGTTCATGACAATTTGTCACATCTGTCCTGTTTAACTCCTGGAGGATGCTCTCTTTAAACACCCTGGCCTTTAATAGGGAGTTTTGCTCAGTTTGTCTCTACAAAATCTGATGCATGAAATGAGGAGAGCTTTTGTTGAGTAATTCAGAGGTGTCCAAACTCTGTCCTGGAGGGCCGGTGTCCTGCAGAGTTCAGCTCCAACTTACCTGAACACTCCTGTCTTTAAGTTAGTGCCAAGGAAGACCTTGATTAGTTGGTTCAGGTTTGTTTAAGTTGGGTTGGTGCTACACTTTGCTGTACAGTGGCCCTCCAGGAACAGGATTGGACACCCCTGGAGGAACCCAAAACATCCGACATTAATCTAATAATATATGAAATATATGAAATACACCTACCCAACAAACATGGACTGGCATATAGCATACTGTACATCCTTAAGACGCTAAAAACTAAGACTTGTAATTGTGATGAAGACTAAATGAGTTTGGGAGCAACACAATGACACCTTTAGTAAGAGTAGGAGAAGAGAGCCTTCATAATGCTTTGTATGAGGCAAAGGGAAAAGGCAAATATTATTTAGCCTAAAATCTGTAAAATTACGAAGATAGACTGTTAATCTACTCCTGGAAATGTGTTTTGTTTAAAATCATCAATGGCTTCAGCAATGCCACTAGTTTGTAGTGTGTAGATCAAATGAGAAACTACATGGACTTATAAAAAAGTAGCAAAAACAGCAAATTCAAGACTTCAGTTTAAAGCATTAAGATTTATACTTTGACTCAAAAGTATTTCATCTGCTGAAACTGTACATTCAGCATCTGTGAGGAAGTAGTTTTTGAGACATTGATTAAGAACCTCATCCAAATGTGCATTTTATGTATGATTACATCAAATAAATCTGATATGCTCTACAAGAATAGATATATTTTAGAAATATAAAAATGTGAACACAACAGATGCATTATTTCAACTGCACAATTTATTGAGTCTTGAACATAGAGATCATCCACATACAATGAATACAAGTTTCTTCAGCTTTGAAAGCACCTGAGAATATCGCAGTAGAGATCTAAAGGTAAAAGTGTATTTTCACACTCTCATGAATCTCATGCATTTACATGAAAAGGCATATTATAACTTGTAGCCAGAACCGTATCAAACTGGAATCGTGCATATGAAGCAAATTCATTCAAGGTTGTGAATAAATACATCATATTGAGCTCTTCTGACATCAGTCAACATCTCAAACCTGAGCAACGTGTTTATCTGTTTTATCTTCTGCACTTTACATGATGTGCGGCAACAGTTTAACAAATATAATATAATACAGAAAGAATACAAAATACATTCTGGCAAACACAACCAGAAAGAGCACTTGTTGTACAGAAATGTTAAGGCAGCAACATACTGATCGATTCAGTCACTAAACTATAAAAAGAGTTTCAAGATCTCAGTTTTTCAAGATATTATTCTGTTATACAATAAAAACAAACCAGTGCATGTGGCAATAAAATAAAAGATCAAAACGCTGTCTTGTACAGCAGCTGGTTCATACACCAGAAGAAACCAATGAAAGATGTAACGATTCGAATTAATGTAACTTTTCTGTCAGAGAAAGTGTAAAGTGAAACTTTTAGACCTGTTTATGTCACTGTTGTTTGTTCTTCAATCCTGTCTGATGAGAATAAGGGAGCTTGAGCTCTTTTTTTTTTCTCAAGTAAAATATGATTAAACAGACAATTATAATACTACTAATGATAATAATACAGATACTACAATGATGACCTGTTGAAAACGCAATGATGTCACTACATTTGGTACCGTTTCTGCTTGGTTTGGTTTTTCTTGATCATTGGTTTTGTTTCCTTTTTCAGTTGATTCTGCAACAAAACAGCAAAGAACAAACAACATTACTACATTATGATAAACACAACAGAACTGTTTAACATTTATATACAGCAGCATTCAGACAGGAACATATATAGATGGTCAAACACTTATTCAGACTTATTTTATTCAATAAATGTAATTAAAAACATAAAATATTAATCAACCGGTTTCACACACCTTTGATGATCAGCTCCACAGTCTCATGTTCAGATGAGTGTGAGATGAAGCAGGTGTATTGTCCTGCATCAGTGTGTTGAAGATTGATGAGTTTAAGTGAGAAGTTTCCTCTCAGATACTCTTCAGGGAAAGTTTCAACTCTGTTCTTGTACCATGAGTCTTGTCCCTTTACTGAATCTTTACCCTTGATTATATCAAACACACTTGTGCTGTCACTATATACCCAATACACTTCAATGTCTTGAAGTTCATGATCATGTTGAGTTGAAGAACACGGCAGGACAACAGAACCACCAAAAACAGCCTCTACTGTGACCTGAAGAGACACTGAAATGATACAAACTGTAAATATAGTTTATACAAGCAGCATGAATTAACCTTTCAAGTAGTTTGCTTCTTGCTCACCTTTATTCACCAGCACTGCAAAAACACAGATGAAGCAACAGCTGCAGAAACAGAAAACACATTTCTTAATCTCAGCCAGCAGAGCATTACAGCAACACTAATGTCAGACAATGACTCCCTTATCTTTGTCACTGGATAGTAATGATCAGTGAATTATCAAGAGTATGCTATTTTATATGAGGGATAGGCAGACAGATTAATTAATTTAGATCTAGAAAGAGTGTAAAATAGTAATATAGTTTTTATTTGAAGCGTGAAGTTATATTGAGACACTTGGGGTGATTCTCCCCTCAGAACTGGGGCAAAAATAAATTAGCAAATGTTTTGATTCATCCCCCTTAATATAATATTGGAGGTGGCATCATCTTCCTGTACATACTAAACTCATGTCTAAATATGTTACAGTTCAGTAAAGCAGGCATCTTCACTCAAAACGTTATCTTCAATGCACTGCGAGACTATTATCAACTAAAACAAACTGCACAAACAACTGTCAATACAAATGCTAACACTAATTTCAAATAAAAATGTTACATACATAAATACAGTTATTTGATATCCCCTTTAGACATGAATTACTCTGTTTGATGTATTAATGACTTTCCTGTTAATGCTTGTTTTAAATAAAGCAGCTGAAGATCAAAACAAACCAGGCCGAACACAAGCACATTACTGAGAAACTACGACTCATCTTTGTCAAAACATCGTTTCATTCTGAATCCAGCAAACATACCTGAAGATCATGATGCCCATTTATTATTCATATGATATATTAAATTATATAACTCATAAATATGTCTGATATAAAGGTAAAATATTCCTTTTTTCAAACAAAAAGTACTGTAACACTTCCGTATCAATTTGCCATGCGCACCTCGATGACGTCGAAGAAAGTGACGTCACCAGCAAACACGTGACATGATCGACTCACTATTATAGTTATATTATAATAGATTATTATAATAGATTATACTATAATAGTATATTATAGTTATTCTTTCCCAGAGTTACTACCATTCATTTAAAACTCCTGACAGAGAATTTGATGTTTACACGCTTTTCAGCAAATGTTTACTCTTGATGGCTTTATGGTTATTGATAATTTACTGAATCTTTATCATTAATTATTGTTGTACATGTTTATTTATTTTATTTTTATTTTTTTGCTGTTGTTATAACTCCAGCACTCTGTAAATCATAAACGGCGCAACAAAATGCAGAGCTGGTCTTTTATTCAACTTGTTATGATTCAGAGAATTCAACTAACCATATCAGTCAGACAAATAACATCTGTTTTAGATTTAAAATGTAAAAAGCTGCATTATTTTTTTCACACCTAATTAAAAAAAAGAAAGAAAAAAAGCCTCATAATGATAGTGAACAAAACAACAACAACAACAACAATTATTATTATTATTATTATGTGCACACAGACAAATCAAAATGCACTCACAGTGTTTCAACATCCAAATATACTGAACACTGAGTATATAATAAATGTCAATTATGGCTGAAATTAGGCAAACGACTTGCTTGGTCAGTCAGAATCACAAGAAAGACCACCAAAACCAGACCAACATCAGACCAGCACAAAAATAAGCAAAACAAAAAATGAAACAAACACTCATTTAAACACACAAACAAAACTCACATGAATACTGGAGTGAAGCTTCCTTTTGTCGACTCCTCTGGGAAACGCAGTATTCAGGATCATGATCCTCAAGTTAATCATTTCTCTGAATGATGTATTATATATTCCTGCTCTTCTAATTGGGTCTCAGTGCAGTCAAGCTTGAATTCAGTTTATCATCACTGTAAGAGCAGGACAAACACAGAGCTTCCAGCAACATCCTCATTCAAGAGCTGCAAAGAAATTAAAACAAATTAAAGACAGAGAATTGAAAACAAGTCATTTTTTATTATTATTATTATTTTTTTTATCAATAATTACCTGTGCTGAGATTTCTTTTCTTTTCTTTTCTTTTTTTTTGTCTTCATATCTGGGCTCCAGACATCCAGAAAAATCTCTCTCCGAATGTCACACTGGACTGGACTGACGGGAGCAGTAACTTTCTAAATGTTGTCAGTTCAGATGAGTAGGTGTTTAGAGAGAAACTAATCATAGCACCTCCCTTTTTTACTTGCGCACACTCACACACACACACACACACACACACACACACACACACACACACACACACACACACACACAAACACATTGGGTTTCTGTGTTTTATGGGGACATTTCATAGATGTAATGGTTTTTATAAACAAACTGTATTTTCTATCCCCTTACCCTAACCCTACACCTAACCTTACCCCTCACACACTACTGGCATTTTTAGATTTTCAAAAAGCTTAATTCTTTATGATTTATACGATTGTTTCCTCATTGGGACCAAAAATGTCTCCGCAAGGACAACATTTACTGGTTTTACTATTCTTGCAGGGACATTTGGTCTCCAGAGGGAATACCAGGACCACACACACACACACACACACACGTTTAATATCTGACTGTACTTATATTCCCCCCAATAATAATTATATAACTTAACCCTAACAGGAACAAGAGAAAAGTTTATTGACCTTATTGTCAATAATACAAACGAGGATTTCCTGATTGTCCCTAAAAGTTGGATTTGTTGGATTTAACTCACTTCTGGGTACAAGTTTGTCCACAAAACAGAGACACACACAGTGACAGACATACACGTGCTGTAATCCCTGTACATCAACTGTCTACATTCCTGCTGTCATTAATACACTGTCATTTCTTGAGAACAACATGAATGCATATCATCCAGTTACACCCTCATTCACACCCTCATTTCATAAACTGAAAGAGAGAGAAACAAAATGAGAAATGAAAAAGCATTTTGACTTGTATGTATTATATCATTGTTGGCTTGTATTGGACAATGTATTATATGGACATAATGATAAAGATCCTGTCTTCATGGTGCTCAGTCAGGTTTTTAAAGGGTTAGTTCACCCAAAAATGACAATTCTGTCATTAATTACTCACCCTCATGTCGTTCCAAACCCATAAGACCTTTGTTTATCTTCAGAACACAAATCAAGGTTTTTATTTTTTTTATGAAATCCAAGAGCTTTCTGACCCTGCATAGACAGCAATGCAACTGACGCATTCAATGCCCAGAAAGGTAGTAAGGACATCGTTAAAATAGTCCATGTGACATCAGTTGTTCAACCTTAACCGTTGTGGTACTCTTGTGTATGTAACACGAGTCAATGACTGACATGGAAGAGAATAAATTGTTGAATCCAAACTTTGTGGGTTCGTTCTGCGCACTACCCGTGAGTGGGTTTTTACCTTCTCGTTGTACTGTGCCCTGCGTGCCACTGTTTGGCCTGGCTAACGTGTGCCAGTGTTGTGTGTTCGGTGTATCGTTGTGGTAAATGTGGTACTCCGAGTCATGTATGGAAAAATTATCTCAAATAAATCCGGTTTGGCTGTGAGACTGATGGCCTCTTGTGTTTTTCTGCTATCACTGCTGTTTTCCATTCAAATGGAATTGTGTTACACATCGGCGCAGCTGCGTCATTTGAAAAGTTATTTTTTCCGTTTGGATCGCGTCACATATGGACTGTGTAAAACTAATGGAATTATTCGTCGGCCCCGCTATATCCATCGTTCACCTAAATGACTCCTGAACATTAACTTCTCTTCGCCTGCTTCAATCCCTCTATCTGGTCTCATAGATTAAGTACATGGAAGTCGTCCTCACGATATATATCGAGGAGTTTCTTTATCGTCACTAAGGCAACTAGGAAGGACCAGAGATGACACTGTGCTTAACAAGAATGTGCAGCATTGTGGTAATTTTGTCCTACTCAACACTCGGTCTCTAACTGGGAAAGGAACGATTTTTCGGGACAATAACTGTGATATGCTGATGCTCACAGAAACCTGGCAAGCATCTGATGACTTTGTTGAACTTAATCTGCTCTCTCCTCCTGGTTTCAGTACTTTGACTAAGCCCGAATCGGAGGCAGGAGTGGGGGCTTGGCGGTGGTCTATCGCCAGAGTCTTCATATTGAGCTGTCTCCTTTCCACGAGGTTACATCGTTTGAATATTTGGCATTTAAAATCACTGGTCACTCTTCATTGCTCATAATACTGGTGTATCGTCCTCCTAAAATGAACATACAGTTTCTATCAGATTTGTGTGAATTGCTGACAATTGCTTCTGCCCAATCTACAGCTATGCTATTGCTAGAGGATTTCAATATTCATGTTGATACTGATACTGTTCATGCCCTTGAGTTCATGTCTGTCCTTGATTGTTTTAATCTGCAGCAACATATTGATTTTCCAACTCATGTACATGGCCACACACTGGACTTGGTTTGTTCTACAGGTATTGACATTATTGTCTCTAAAGGCTCTGACATAGGTATCTCTGATCATAAACTGATTGAATTTTCTTGTGATTTGTATATTCCAAAACCTGTTGCTAAATCTCTGATTGTTTATTGTGCTTGGAAGTTGGTTGATCCTCTGTCATTCTCTGCTGCACTTAGTGATTCCCCCCTTTCTGATTGCTACAGTCTTTCCAGTGCTGAAGTATTTCTACTATTTTGAATCATTTTGCACCCTTAAAATTTAGACAGGTCCCTTCCTCACGCAGCTCCCCTTGGTTCAACACTGAGATTAGGGCAATAAAAACCAAGGGCCGCCGGCTAGAAAGGCTTTATAAGAAAACTGGCCTTGTTGTTCACTCCTTGGCATATGCTGAACACATTAAGCAGTACAGGAATGCTCTTAATGCAGCCCGTTCATCTTATTTCTCTACTTTTATTAATAAGTAAAACATCTTATACCTGTCTACACCCTACCTCTGCTCTCACTACTGAACTTCTCTCTTTAAGCCACGCTCATAGTCTCCCTAGTTTTGACTCTATCGCCTCCACGGTGGTTGATGAGATAATCAGGCTGTCTAATTCCTCTACTAGTCTTCTTGATCCTGCACCTACCCTCTTACTGAAGAATTGCTTGCCTGCCCTGTCACTACCCATCACTCATTTCATTAATACGTCAATGTCATCCGGAACTGTACCTTCTAAGCTTAAGATTGCTGCTGTCACTCCAGTTCTTAAAAAGCATGGTCTCAAACCATCTTCCCTAAGTAGCTATAGGCCTATTTCAAACTTATCCTTTCTCTCTAAGATATTAGAAAAAGTTGTTGATGGTGGTGGGCATTTGGTGTTGAAAAATTGTCTACAGCGTAGTCGAAGCAAACCTAACAGACTTCCTCTGATTGAAATGGAAAGTTTTTTTTTTTTTGTCATCTTCCTGTCTTTGCTTCAGAGCTGCAGCAGATTCATCTTAACTGTTGTTTAGAAGGAAACAGATTTCATTCTGAAGTGTTTTAATCACAACAAACAACATGAAGATCATTCCGCTTCAGCTCTGTGAGTCTATAACATATTGATATATTTAGATGCTTTTTATAAACTTCAAATGGTCATGAATTATTTTATGCTTCACAGTGGTAAGCAAGTAATCTTAATTATGATGCTTGTTTGTTTGTTTATTTTTGATTTGTAGATGTATTAATCTTTTGTCGAGCTGCAGTGTCAGATCTACTGACTGATTTGGGATCAAATGTGACCATAAACTGTGATCTTGATGAAAATGAGGTTTATTGGATTTTACTGAAAACAGCAGATCCTCCAACAGTGATTCTACGATCATTTCCAACCCCCAAATCACCTTTTTACCCTAATAAATCATTCAGAAAGAAATATCCAGTGCAGTTTAAACATCGTTGTTTGCTTGTATTGGACAATGTATTGGACATAATGACAAAGATCCTGTCTTCATGGTGCTCGGTCAGGTTCTTAAAGGGACAATTCACCAAAAAATGAAAATTCTGTCATTAATTACTCACCCTCGTGTCGTTCCAAACCCATAAGACCTTCATTCTTCTTTGAAACACAAATTAAGATATTTTTCATGAAATCTGAGAGCTTTCAGACCCTCCATAGACAGCAAGGGTCCTTAAACAAGATTTATTCATTTATTTTTTAATGAACTTAGAGAGCTTTCTGACCCTGTCAATGTCACATGGACTATTTTAACAATGTCCTTACAACCTTTCTGGGCCTTGAACGCAGTAGTTCTGTTGCTGTCTATGGAGGGTCAGAAAGCTCTTGGGTTTCATTAAAAAAAAAATTATTAATTAAAAACATGTATATATATATATATATATATATATATATATATATATATATATATTTAATCTTATTTTGTTTTCCAAAAATGAACGAAGGTTTTATGGGTTTGGAAGGACATAAGGGTGAGTAATTAATACAAGAATTTTCATTTTTTTTGGGTGAACTAACCCTTTAAATACATTCATACATACTTTAAGTTTGTTTTGATTCATTTAGTTTGCGTATCATATGATGCCATCATTCAATGTTTTTGTGTTTACTAGGACATTTCTAGTAAAGATCACTGACCGACTGAAGTGAAAGTCATAAATGTCCAAGTTGTGGATACAGTAGATTAATGATGTTTCTTCTCATTGTGAAAATATGTTGCCAGGGCTGTTGATCTTTAGTCATGTCATAAATGTGAACAATTCATTGTCCCAGTGAAATGAACACTAGAGGCAGTAAAACACCTAGAACTTTTCTTTTTCACAAAAATTATGGTAATTGGGGAAGATATTTATCAGTGAAGACTCACTTCTGTATGGTTCAATGCACAATATTATGTTATGACCTCAAAACACTTACCACTGTACACTGTGGGTGTTTCACTTCAGAAAGCAGTCAGCTCAGGGTGCTGGTGTAGGCCAAGCTGAAGCTTTGCAGTAACAGTGACACCGTGTGGTGTGATCAAAGGAAATGCAAGAGGAATGAATAAGGAAATAAACGTATAAAATTGGCATTTTTCCACTCAATGTCAACTCTGTAACTGTAATTTTGTTCAAGGCCTCATGAATCTCTCGACAGAATCAACCCTAAAGCTTTGTGTTCACATCTTCAAATCTAGAATCAGGAGATGTTGTTCTCTCAGTCAGTCTGCTTCACTGACAAACAGATGGATAACTATGACATTCATTTCCTTATAAAGTGAAGATGGTGGTGGGCATTTGGTGTTGAAAAATTGTCTACAGCGTAGTCGAAGCAAACCTGACAGACTTCCTCTGATTGAAATGGAAAGTTTTTTTTTTTGTCATCTTCCTGTCTTTGCTTCAGAGCTGCAGCAGATTCATCTTAACTGTTGTTTGGAAGGAAACAGATTTCATTCTGAAGTGTTTTAATCACAACAAACAACATGAAGATCATTCCGCTTCAGCTCTGTGAGTTTATAACATATTGATATATTTAGAGGCTTTTTAAACTTCAAATGGTCATAAATTGTTTTATGCTTCACAGTGGTAAGCAAGTAATCTTAATTATGATGCTTGTTTGTTTGTTTATTTTTGATTTGTAGATGTATTAATCTTTTGTCGAGCTGCAGTGTCAGATCTACTGACTGATTTGGGATCAAATGTGACCATAAACTGTGATCTTGATGAAAATGAGGTTTATTGGATTTTACTGAAAACAGCAGATCCTCCAACAGTGATTCTATGAACATTTCCAACACCAAAATCACCTTTTTACCATAATAAAACATTCAGAAAGAAATATTCAGTGCAGTTTAAACATCGTCTGCTTATTAATAATGTGACTGTTGATGAATTAGGAGTTTATTACTGTATGAACACACGCGCACCTCCAAAACTCAGCAACAGCACCAGAATATACTTCAATGGTGAGTTCATTTACTCCTTCAATGATCAGACAAATTGGTGATGTGTTATCTACTACTTCATCTATAACGGAGACTTGACGGTTGTTACTGTAACTGTAACTCTTTCATTACAGAATCAGTTCAACTAACTGAGTGTCACAATCATACAGCGGTGGAGTTTATTGATCAGAATCAGATACAATGGCAGATTATTAGCATCATATCTGGTCTAATGAACGGACTTCTGCTCATTCTGCTGATCGGTGAGTTAATTTTCTTATTCTAAACTGATCAAAATGAATGCACATTAGTGTAAAATATCATTTTTATGTTATTTTTTGTAGGCAGAGTGAAGTTTTTAATTACTTATTTATTTTATTTCTCCATATGTATTTTTGCAATTTAAAGAAATAATAATATACAGTTAGTAAACACTGAATCTGAATTTTCTGTTTCATTCTTAGTTTTTGCTGCTGGAAAAACAGAGCAGTTGGAAAAAACATTCATACTGATCTGCAGACAAAAGTTACATATCAGCCTCAAGATGAAAACCATTATAGGTACAATAAAGTAAATGTGAATTGATATCTTTATTTGTTTATTCATTGATTGATAAATGTCATTACTGTAAGTTTTAATTATTGAGGATTCAATATACTAAATTAATTGTAAAAAGCATGCGTCAGAATATATAACATGTTATCCAAATATAATTTACTTAAGTCAAGCACATATTCTTAACAGTGTAATTTGGAACACTATCACACTTCTTACTCTAGTAAAGTCATATTCTGTATGGGCATACATTTTGAATTTTCAGGATATCCTTATATATGTCAGAGAGTCACTGTCTCCGTCATCACCAGGAATCACGAGATCACAATCACCTGCATTCTAATCACCAGCACCTGCGCACCCTCATCAGCACTCCCATAAAGCACTCACACTCTCTGGCATTCATCGTCCGGTCTATGGTTCACACCCTGAACACAGACCAGGCTCCTCTTTTCCTGTAACTCTCTTGTGCTTCATCCTCAGATCTCCCCTGTGACACTCCACCGTTACTCCAGCGAATACCTACGATTATTTCCATTGCTCCCCGGATACTCACTCCCAAGGACATTACTCTTTACCCCTTCCTGGACCCTCATCAACTCCCTCACCTCCTCTGTTTATTCATTCATTTAATTAAAGTCACATTGCACCTCTCACCCTTGGTTATCGGCTCAGTTTGTGACAATATATCAATATGTATTTATTTGTTATGCCGTTTTGTATTCAGCAAAAATCTACACAGTGCAACTCCACAGACATGCTGTGGTTAAACTCAACTGAAGCACTAACCAAAATATGTTCCATTGGTTGGTCACTTGGTCACTTGACAGCCAATGAAAAAGTCTGTCACCTTTGTCTAGACTGGAGGTTTAACCTTGAACCGAGTGCAGTGTTTTTCCATTACATTCATAGGCTACATATCTCAGTTCTCACAGTTGTCTTAACTCGAATGGAAACAGCAGCATTGAAATATGTCTATGTTGTATGATATGTTTGTGTTTCCGTGACATTAAATTATATGAAGAGCTTGAACGGTCTTTCTCTGTATGTTGATGTTTAATTTTGATATGATACGACTAATCAAAATATTTGAAAAGTGTAATGTTAATGTAAACCACAGTAATACGCTTATTTCTAAATTTCATATTTGAAATCACCAATGAAAAGCTTATTTTTTTCAGGCTAGATCAGCCAATGCGTATGTGCAGCCCTAAGCGCACGTCTCTGAATGCTGACTGTTTCTATAGCAACCGGGACTTCTAAGGGCAGCTGCAGTGACGCCCTGACTTTACCGATTACGTAAAGTCAGGGACGTTGTTATGCTGTCTCTCACTGTTCAAATAAACCTACCATTAAAATTATAGAATGATCATTTCTTTGTCAGTGGGCAAACGTACAAAAGTAGCAGGGTATCTTTTTTTCCCACTGTAATACCAATTTAGTTTTAGAAGTTTTAGGGAAAATGTGTCTTAAAAATCTTTATAACTAAAAAAATGAATTTTTATAACTAAAGTATGTTTTTCAGGGAAATGTGAAAATAGCCAAAGAATCTGGTATAACATTAAAACAAACAAATATTCCACAATGAATGTCAGACTGTGTGTTTACAGTTTATGTGATTTCAGTGTGTCTGCAGGTCACAGTAGAGGGTTTTACTGGTGGTTCTGTTCTCCTGCCGTGTTCTTCAACTCAAGATGATCTTAAACTTCAAGACATTAATGTGCACTGGAGACACAATGGCAGCAAGATTGTGTGTGACATAATTAAGGGTGAAGATTCACTAGAGTTACAGGACACAGTGTACAAGAACAGAGCTGAAACTTTCTCTGATGGGTATCTGAGAGGTAACTTCTCCGTCAAACTCAACAATATCACTCACACTGATGCAGGAAAATACACCTGCATCATCACACCCTCATCTGAACTCATCACTGTGGAGCTGATCATCAAGGGTAAGTAAAACTGGATGATGAATATGTGAAGTTTTTAATTTGGTTAAATTCACTAGTGATGTTCCAGCCTGAATTCTGCTCATAGACATCACAGACAGATCTGCTGTTTTTATCACAAAAAGTGCAGTGATGTTGTTGTTGTTTCTTTACTGTTTTCTTGCAGAATCAACAGGAAAAGGAAACAAAACCAGTGCTGACGAAAACCAAGAAGAAGAAACTGAAGTAGACAATGTGGAGAAATCATTACCATATTTGGTCTGGGTTTACATTCTATTAGCTATACTAGTAATAGTGCTTACAACCGGTGTAACCATACTGTGTCTTAGAAAAAGGATTGAATTCTATAATGTCACAGTCGAAAAAAGAACAGTGACACAAATGACATAAACAGGTCAAGAAGTTGAAACTTTTTTAATTATTTTTTTTACATTTCGCTAAATTGTTACAGCTTTCATTGGTTCTCTCTGGTGCAGAAGACACTGTTTGGGCTGTTAAATTATTGCTGTTTTGCACTGCATTGCTCTTATTGTATAACAGAATGAGATCTTGAAACACTGGAACATTTTTTGGTAACACTTTACAATAAGATGTAATTTGTTAACATCAGTTAATGTATTAACTAACATGAACAAACAATGAACAATGCATTTATTACACTATTTATTAATCTTTGTTAATGTTAGTTAATGAAAATACAGTTGTTCGTTGTTTATTCTTGTTAGTTCACAGTGCATTAACTAATGTTAACAAACACAACTTGTGATTTTAATAATGCATTAGTAAATGCTGAAATTAACATTAACTAAGATTAATAAATGTTGTAGATGTATTGTTCATTCTTAGTTCATGTTTACTAATGTTAACTAATGAACCTTATTGTAAAGTGTTACCCATTTTTTGTTAAAGGTGTTAAAGGTGTTTCATGTTAAAGGCCTTAAATTGTTACTGCCTTAATTCACAAGTGATCGTTCTTCCTGTTGCATTTGCTAGTATTAAATGTATTTTGTGTTCTTATACATTTTTATATTTGTTAATATTAGAATTGCAAATCATTTACCAAATCTAATTCATTATAAGCACATGATAAGATGCTCAGGGTTGAGATCGGTGCTCTGTAAACTGAAGAACACAATCAGCTACTTCACAAAATGAATAGATTTGCTTCATCTTCTCTACTCCAGTCTGATTTTATGGAATCTTTCTGGATTTTTTGCAAAGTTATATGTCTGTCCATAAAAATGCATGTTGTGCTTAAAGTGATGTGAAAAGAAGCATTTGTCTTCTACTGAAAAGTTGAAATTTATTAAGACAATAAATGACTTGGACAAATTAATCTAATTAGATATCCGTTGCTTTCACATGTTTCGGGTAATATAATATAATTAATTAATTAATTAATTAATTAATGTAATTTAAATGAAAAAAAGCACTGAACTGGGGTAGCACCTATGGTAATATGAGATTTATTTGATGTGAGATTGAGATAAAACAAAATGTGCATTTGGAAAAGACTTTCAATAGCATCCTTTCATCCTGACCAACATTTCCTTGTAGACGCCTCTGTTTAACATTTCATTTTGAATAACAGCCGAGGTGCTTTTGAAGCAGGACTGTGATTCCTAATGCCTTAAAGTCTTCAATCCACTATTATCTACAGAATTTGCCCTTTTGTAATTTATAGTCTGTATAGTTCCTCTTTTAATCACGGTTGTAAAATAAAAGTGATAAACAGACATGTGATCTGTCTCCTTGTTTTGAGGACATTACTGAAGCCATTAATCATCTTCAACTCAACATGTATGTGTGCAAGTATAGTGAAAGAAAGGCCTCTTTATGCTGCCTCCAAACCCAGTATGTCTTCTTAAGAACAATTACAGAATTTAAGCCTTAGTTTGTAGTGTTTTAAGAATGTACAAGATCGATCCCATCATGTTTTTGCCAGGCTGATTTATTATAATATTAATATTGCATATTTTAAATTTCACAGAATTGATTTCAGAAGAAACATTTTGTTTTAGTCCATTTTTCATTTTTCATTTTCTTTAAATGGTAACTTCTGTCAAATAGAAAATCACAATTTTCTCAGGCATCAGGCTTATAATATACAATATCAATATTACATATTAATACATTTTAAAGGGTAGAACTTTGCTTTCTAAAAATGACATGCTGTGCTAAAAAAAAATCAATTATGATGAACAGGTTAAGAAATATTTTGTCTATTCAATTGCTTAAAGATATATAATGTATTCGTAACATTATAATTAATAAAATTCATATCAGAGGTTTAGCTCTAAACTCTGATATTAATTAGTCCTTCTATGATCTCCAAACTGAAGATTTACATTTGGTATTGTAAATATATTACCTGTGGAAAAATACACTTTTTCTTTTTTCTTTTTTTGATACGATTCGTGATTTTGGCTTTGAATTGTGAAAATGTGATTTTTGATTTTGTAAATTATAAAACAGAGTCATTGAATTTTACTCAGTCTGTCTTATTTTGATGAAAAGAGAAGCAACGAATGAAAAAAATGGCTCCGTTTCAAGTGACTTACATGAGTATACCAGAGTGAAGCTTCCTTTCATCAAGCTTTAATCCTCTGGGAAAACGTGTGCTGGATCCTGATTCTCAAGAGAAACACTTCTCTGAAGGTCTCATTGTAACGAGTGGGGGGACACCTGCGCCACTCACCTGTCTCGAGTCCCACGGAGGAGCTCCAGAAGGATAAAAGGAGGAGCGACGATTTGTGTTTTGTGTGCGGCAGTTGTCCGTGAGAGGCTGCTGCTGTCACATGCTTGACCCAGTTTCCTTAGTTCTCCTCATTAGTTAATTAGCTCCTCACCTGTTTCTGTTTCCCCTTGATTATGTTTTGTATTTAAAGCCTGTGTTCATCCTTGTTTCCTTGTCTGCTATTATTTGATCAGTGTGTTTTGCTACCCCTTGCTCCTGGATATTCTCTGTTTTCTTTATTTGGATTTTTATTAAAAGACTTTGTTTCTGTGAAAACTCCTCCGTCGTGCGCTTAATTAGCTAACACATAACAGAATATCAGACCTAAATAGTGAATTATTTTCAAGCTGCGTTTTTCTTTCTGTTTATTTTTTTTGTTTTGTTTTCCTCTCCCGGAATGGCCAAGCCAGCCGTCCAACTCCTGTGCCTGGAGCAGATGGACCGTTCGCTGGAGGACCATACAAGGGACTTTCTAGATCTGGCGTGCCTTACCCACTTCCCTGACCGCTCGCTATGCGTTTTCTACATCTCCAGCTTGAGCGAGCGGTGTAAGGCACGCCTGCCAGCGAACGGTCCCAAAGAGGATTTTGCCGCTTGCTTGGAGTGGGTGCTGGAGAATAATGGAGAATAATGGACTGTTTTTCTCCGTCAGCCCCTCAGAGAAGGATATCTCCAGCCCCACTCCCGAACCAGAGACCAGCCAGCCGTCACCCCGATATACTGCCTGAGCCCACTGCAGACGGAGGGCCTGAGCCCGCTGTGACTGAGCCTCAAACAGCCTCTGACCAAGTGCGTGAGCCGGCAACATCGTCCGTCGTCGAGGGAGTTTTGGTGGTGTACGAGGGCTTGGAGGGAAGCCCCACCCACACTCCTACGACTGAGGGTGAGCTGCATCTGGTTTCTGGGAATTATGAAGAGGAACTAATGGACATCTTCCAGATGGATCTAAAAGACTGGTTTGGAGAAGTACTACCCTGTGCCTCTGAATCTCCTGCGTCTCCGCTGGTTCCGTCCAGCCCTGAATCTGCTGTGTCTCCGCTGGTTCCGTCCAGCTCAAGTCCTCCTGTGTTCCCTCCCAGCCTCCCTCTCCCGCTTCCTCTCAAACCAGCTAGTTCCTCGCCTCCAGCTCCACTGATGCCTGTCAGTCCCTCAGCTCACCCTCATTCGGCGCCTGCCATGTGCTCTGTTCCGCCGCCTCGGGACTTCCAGTCTCCAGCTCCGCCCAGACATGCGGATCCCCTGTCTCCACTTCCAGCCTCCGAGCCTTGGACTACACTTCAGTCCTCCAACCCATCGGCTCCGCCTCGGCTCCTAGCTCCCTCGTCTCCACCGTTGCCCGTCATCCCACTGGCTCCACCGGGCTCCCTCGTCCCTCCGGCTCCGCATTGGTCAGTCGTCGACCATCCGCCGCCTCGGGACTCCACTCCTCTGGCTTTGCCTCGTCACTCCTTCCCTCCAGCTCTGTCAGGCTCCTCATTCCCACCGGCTCCACCTTCATCCTCAGTCGCACCGGCTCCACCGCGGTCTTCCGGATCCCCGCCTCAGTCGCCTGAGCCTTCAGCTCCGCCTTGGCCCTCCGGATCTTCAGTTTCGCCCCGGCTCTCCGTCTGCTCCGTTACACCTGGGTCTCCACCTCCAGCAGCTCAGTCTCAGTCAGTTGGCCCCCTGGTGTCGTCGGCCCCTTCTCCACCATGGCTCCTCCCGCCGTCAACTCCGCCGTGGCTGCCATCCTGGCTGGTCTCTGGATTGCCACCTGGCTCCTCCTACTCCGTGCTCCTTCCTGGCTCCTTCCTCCATCGACTCCACCCTGGCCCTATGAACTTTGTCCCTTCCCCATTGCCTGCCCTTCTCCTGCTCCACGCCCACCTCCAGAACCCCCACCCTCCCTCCTCTGTTGGACTGTTTTTGTCGGCGCAGGGACGCGCCGTTTCCAGGAGGGGACTTCTTCGTCTGCGCCTTAATTAGCTAACACGTAACAGCTGCTTTACTTTTATGTTTGTTTATTTTATTAAAACTTGTTTGAATGTTCGGCGGGTCCCGCCTCCTTCTTTCCGTATCTACGAACTGTGTTACACTCATATGTTCCTGCTGTCATTAGGCTTGTTCGAGATGCACTACACTAGCCTGCCACCGGCTGGCGAGAATAGCCGCTTCCAGTCGGGGCGGAATTAAAAGTCAAGTTGGACACTTTCTGCTCCCGGTAGTGACGCTGCAAGGTGTTTACATACTCTTTATCACAGATAAAGTTTAATTAAATGCAATACAGGTACATCTGAATAAATTAGAATGTCGTGGAAAAGTTCATTTATTTCAGTAATAAATTCAATACACAGACTGAAGTAGTTTAAGTCTTTGGTTCTTTTAATTGTGAGGATTTTGGCTCACATTTAACAAAAACCCTCTCAACAAATTAGAATATGGTGACATGCCAATCAGCTAATCAACTCAAAACACCTGCAAAGGTTTCCTGAGCCTTCAAAATGGTCTCTTAGTTTGGTTCACTAGGCTACACAATCATGGGGAAGACTACTGATCTGACAGTTGTCCAGAAGACAATCACTGACACCCTTCACAAGGAGGGTAAGCCACAAACATTCATTGCCAAAGAAGCTGGCTGTTCACAGAGTGCTGTATCCAAGCATGTTAACAGAAAGTTGAGTGGAAGGAAAAAGTGTGGAAGAAAAAGATGCACAACCAACCGAGAGAACCGCAGCCTTATGAGGATTGCCAAGCAAAATCGATTCAAGAATTTGGGTGAACTTCACAAGGAATGGACTGAGGCTGGGGTCAAGGCATCAAGAGCACCACACACAGACGTGTCAAGGAATTTGGCTACAGTTGTCGTATTCCTCTTGTTAAGCCACTCCTGAACCACAGACAACGTCAGAGGCGTCTTACCTGGGCTAAGAAGAACTGGACTGTTGCCCAATGGTCTAAAGTCCTCTTTTCAGATGAGAGCAAGTTTTTAATTTCATTTGGAAACCAAGGTCCTGGAGTCTGGAGGATAGCCCAAGTTGCTTGTGTTAAGTTTCCACAGTCTGTGATGATTTGGGGTGCAATGTCATCTGCTGGTGTTGGTCCATTGTGTTTTTTGAAAACTGCACTGCACCTGTTTACCAAGAAATTTTGGAGCACTTCATGCTTCCTTCTGCTGACCAGCTTTTTAAAGATGCTGATTTCATTTTCCAGCAGGATTTGGCACCTGCCCACACTGCCAAAAGCACCAAAAGTTGGTTAAATGACCATGGTGTTGGTGTGCTTGACTGGCCAGCAAACTCACCAGACCTGAACCCTGTAAAATAGAATTAGCTTTTATTATGAATTTTGCTTTAGGGAATCAAATCGTAGAGATTCGATATTGATCTGACTAATTGATATTAATCAAAATGTATAATTTATACCTTATTAATTTCTTTCTTTCTTTCTTTATTTATAAAGCACTTTCACACAACTACCAGTTGATCCAAAGTGCTGTACAATACAGCTAAAATAAAACAGATAAGAGACAACAGAACATCAAAACACAGCATAACAATACAATTGACATGGCTAGACAAAAGCTATTGACAGAAGATGTTTTTTCAGCCAGCATTTAAATGCAGGCAAAGAGGGCGCAGCTCTGATAGAAGCTGGTAATTTGTTCCATAGACTAGGACCAGCAACAGCGAAAGCTCGATCACCTCTGCAATGGAACCTAGATCTAGGAACAGAGAGGAGGCCAAGATTACTTGATCTTAGGGACCTATTTGGTTTATAATTAGAGATTGCCTCGAGAGATATGATGGAACTTGGTTTTGCAGAGATTTAAAAACAAAAGTTAAAATCTTAAAAGTAATTCTAGATTTGACTGGTAACCAGTTTAGGGAAATAAGAATGGGTGAGATGTGGTCGAACCTTCGTCTGCCTGTAATCAATCTTGCAGCAGCATTCTGGACCATCTGCAAACGCATTATAGAAGACTGACTTATACCATAATATAGTGAGTTACAGTAATCTAAACGAGATAGAACAAACAAATGGATAATCTGTTCAAACTGTTTTACAGAAAGTAAAGGTTTGATTTTTGATAAACGCCGTAAGTGAAAGAAACTTGATTTGATCACTGCACTAATTTGTTTCTCAAAACCCAGGTTGCAATCAAAAAGAACACCAAGATTTTTAGCACAGGGTGTAAAGTAGGAAGAGAGATGACCAAATTGAAGAACATAGTCTTCATATGACTTTGAACCAAACAAAATTATTTCGGTTTTGCTCTCATTTAACACTAAAAGATTCTGCTTTAACCATATTTGTAATTCGTTTAAACAATTTAACAGAGGTCCTAAGCATTCTTTACTTTTATGCTGCAAGGGAAAGTACAGCTGAGTATCATTCGCATAAAGATGGAAGGACACTCCATATTTCTCAAAGATGGCACCCATTGGCAGCATGAATATAGAGAATAAAACTGGAGCAAGAATTGAGCCCTGTGGCACCCCACAGGCAAGTGGGTGTGAGGACGAACTATGTTGGCCAATAGAAACACTAAAGCTTCTGTTAGTTAAAAAAGATTGAAACCATTTCAATACCTTTCCCTGTAACCCAACACAGCTCTCCAGCCTAGAAATCAAGATATTGTGGTCAACCATATCAAATGCAGAGCTTAAGTCTAGAAGCACCAAAGCCACGGCATTCCCTTTATCTGTTTCTAGTAAAATATCATTTACAACTTTTAAAAGTGCAGTTTCTGTGCTGTGTTGAGACTTAAAACCTGATTGGAATTTTTCAAGAATATTATTAGACCTTAAATGGGACTGCAGCTGGGTTAACACAATTTTCTCAAGAATCTTAGAGAGAAATGGCAAGTTTGATATAGGCCTAAAATTAATGAAATTTGAAGAATCAAGATTGGGCCTCTTTAATAATGGAGTTACTATAGCTGTTTTTAGGCAATCAGGAACAACCCCAGTAATTAGACTAGTTTTAAAAACGGTTAAAAGATCATGTCCAACGGTATTGAAAATCTGTTTTAGAAATCTAGATGGAATGATATCTTGAGAAGATGAAGTCGATCTTAGACGTTCAACAATGCCTTTACAGGATTCAAAGGAAACAGGCTGAAAATCGTTCCACAGCATTGGACCACTTGATCTCTCAGGTTGAACAGAGTTCCACAAGGGCAGGTTAGATCTTAATTGAACGGTTTTCTCATTAAAAAATGGAAGCATCAGGAAAAATGTTGACAGGGGGACTGAGCACAGAATCAATAACAGAGAAAAGGGTTTTAGGTCTGTGTAAATTGTCACCAATAAACTCAGATAGATATTTGGACTTGGCGGCCTTGATAGCTCTCTGATACATACAGTGGTATGCCAAAGTTTGGGCACCCCTGTACATTTTCATGATTTTCGTTTATAAATCATTGGTTGTCTGGATAATACATTTCAGTTAAATATATCATATAGGAGACAAACACAGTGATATTTGAGAAGTGAAATGAAGTTTAGATGATTTATGGAAAGTGTGCAAGAATTATTTAAACAAAATTAGGCATGTGCATAAATTTAGGCACCCTTGTCATTTTATTGATTTCAATACCTTTAGCACTGATTATTAGAACTCAAAATTGGTTTGGTAACCTCAGTGACCCTTGACCTCCATACACAGGTGAATCCAATCATGAGAAAGTTTTTAAAGGAGGCCAATTGTAAGTGTTTCTCCTCTTTCCATCTTCTCTAAAGAGTGGAAACATGGGAGCCTCAAAACCACTCTCAGATGACCTGAAAACAATGATTGTTGAACATCATGGTTTAGGGGAAGGATACAGAAAGCTGTCTCAGAGATTTAAGCTCTCAGTTTCAACTGTGAGGAACATTGTGAGGAATTGGAAGACCAGAGGCACAGTTCTAGTTAAGGCCCGAAGTGGCAGACCAAGAAAAATCTCAGATAAGCAGAGGCGCAGGATGGTGAGAACAGTCACAGTCAACCCACAGACCAGCTCCAAAGACCTACAACATCATCTTGCTGCAGATGGTGTCACTGTGCATCGTTCAACTATTCAGCGCACTTTACACAAGGAGATGCTGTATGGACGAGTAATGCGGAAAAAGCCTTTTCTCTGCACACGCCACAAACGGTGTCGCTTGAGGTATGCTAAAGCACATTTAAACAAGCCAGCTTCATTTTGGAATAAGGTGCTGTGGACTGATGAAACTAAAATAGAGTTATTTGGGCAAAACAAGGGGCGTTATGGCGGAAAAACAACACAGCATTCCAAGAAAAACACTTGCTACCTACAGTAAAATTTGGTGGTGGTTCCATCATGCTGTGGGGCTGTGTGGCCAGTGCAGGGACTGGGAATCTTGTTAAAGTTGAGGGTCGCATGGATTCCACTCAATATCAGCAGATTCTGGAGAACAATGTCCAGGAATCAGTGACAAAGTTGAAGTTGCGCCGGGGCTGGATCTTTCAACAAGACAACGACCCTAAACACTGCTCAAAATCTACTAAGGTATTCATGCAGAGGAACAAGTACAACGTTCTGGAATGGCCATCTCAGTCCCCAGACCTGAATATTATTGAAAATTTGTGGTGTGATTTAAAGCGGGCTGTCCATGCTCAGAAACCATCAAACCTGACTGAACTGGAGATGTTTTGTAAAGAAGAATGGTCCAAAATACCTTCTGCCAGAATCCAGACTCTAATTGGAAGCTATAGAAAGCATTTAGAGGCTGTTATTTCTGCAAAAGGAGGATGCACAAAATATTGAGTTAATTTTTCTTTTGTGGTGCCTAAATTTATGCACATGCCTAATTTTGTTTAAATAATTCTTGCACACTTTCCATAAATCATATAAACTTTATTTCACTTCTCAAATATTACTGTGTTTGTCTCCTATATGATATATTTAACTGAAATTTATTATCCAGACAACCAATGATTTATAAAGGAAAATCATGAAAATTTACAGGGGTGCCCAAACTTTGGCATACCACTGTATATAGGGAGTCTCTCCACATTTCATATGAGACCTGTAACTTATCCTTACACCGTTTTAGGAAGTGTCCTGGGACAGGTGAGGGAGGGAGTGTCAAGTCAAGTCAAGTCACCTTTATTTATATAGCGCTTTTAACAATACAGATTGTGTCAAAGCACTTAACAGTATCAAATTGGAGGAGTGTCAGTAATGTATAATGATAAGATTAAACACTCAATTTTCAGTTAAAGGCATCTGCATGCCACAAGGTTGTGACGGGGTTCAGGTTGTGGCGCTTTCCATAAGACCCCTATGTCGTCACGACATAACTCGTAGTGACTGACAGATAGGGAACGTCTCGGTTACGTACGTAACCCTCGTTCCCTGATGGAGGGAACGGAGACGTTATGTCCCCATGCCACAATCTTGAACCATCGCTGGTTGCCAGGGACTCGTTCTCGGCTCCTCAGCGTAAAACCTAATGAGTGGATGCACCTGCCGCCTATTTATACCCGTGTGCACGGGGAGTGGCGCAGGTATGCAAAATCCACTAGCCAATATTCATTGGCATTTTCTCTTAAGTCAGAGATGATTGGGGCTCCCAAGTAAATCCCCTATGTCGTCACGACATAACGTCTCCGTTCCCTCCATCAGGGAACGTCTCGGTTACATAGGTAACCCTCGTTCCCTGAAGGAGGGAACGGAGACGTACGTCGGTCTGACCGACGAATAGGAATCTCGCTAGAGAGGCCAATCTACTTCGAGTGTAACTAAAACGAGCCAATGCATATTGGCATGCAATCATATGCAGCTGCTGCTCACCTCGCATCGCGGGTATATAATGAGCAGCAGGTGCGTTGCATCTTTAGCTTACCCCATATGGGATCCCCGTAGGGTCACACATACGGAACCTAGCCTAAATCCAGTTCTCAAGGATACAACGGAGTAAAGGCCTGGCGCCAGACGCTCCGCCACATCTGGCTGCCGAAGGGTGATCGGAGGACTCAACAGGGTCTGCCTTGTAGGGACTCTCTGGAGCAATAAGTCTATGTAACGCAGCAAGGCGACACTAAGCCGGGACCTCTCCGAGCCTCTGACCTGAGGTGAGAACACGGGAGGAGACCGGCTCGACACGAAGGCTATAGAACCTAGCGAATGTGTTAGGTGTCGCCCAGCCTGCAGCTCTACAAATATCTGTCAGCAAGGCGCCACGAGCCAGCGCCCAGGAGGATGCCACGCCTCTCGTAGAGTGGGCATGCAACCTAAGCGGGCAGGGCACGCCTTGTGCTTGGTAAGCCAAGGCGATGGCGTCCACTATCCAGTGGGCCATCCTCTGCTTGGAGACCGCCTTTCCCTTCTGCTGGCCTCCCTAACAGACAAAGAGCTGGTCTGAGGTCCTGAGGCTTCGAGTTCTTTCTATGTACAGTCGCAAGGCACGAACTGGACAGAGCAAAGCCAGGGCTGGGTCTGCCTCCTCTGGGGGCAGCGCTTGCAGGCTCACTACCTGATCCCTGAAGGGAGTGGTAGGAACCTTGGGCACATAGCCAGGCCGGGGTCTCAGTACCACGTGGTCGTCACCCGGCCCGAACTCTAGGCACGATTCGTCGACCGAAAATGCCTGCAGGTCCCCTACCCTCTTGATGGAGGCCAATGCAACCAGCAACAAAGTCTTCATAGACAGAATCTTTAAGTCTGCTGACTGCAAAGGCTCGAAGGGAGCAATCTGGAGTGCTCGAAGCACCAGAGCAAGGTCCCAAGAGGGTATGGAGGGAGGTCGAGGAGGATTTAACCTAAGGAACCTGACGACCAGGTCGTGCTTACCCACAGACTTACCATCGATGGGGTCGTGGCATGCGGAAATAGCCGCAGCATGAACTTTGAGGGTGGAGGGAGACAGCCTACGCTCCAACCCTTGCTGCAAGAAGGAAAGCACGACACCGATCGAACATCTTCGGGGGTCTTCTCGGCGAGAAGCACACCACTCGACGAACAGGTTCCACTTCAAGGCGTAAGCACGTCTCGTAGACGGTGCACGTGCCGAAGCGATGGTGTTAAGTACCTCAGGGGGTAAGTCACCTAGAACCTCCGCGTCCCGTCCAGGGACCAGACATGGAGTTTCCAGAGGTCTGGACGCGGGTGCCAAAGGGTGCCCCGTCTCTGAGAAAGCAGATCCTTCCTCAGAGGAATTCGCCAGGGAGGGGCTGTCGCGAGGAGCGCGAGTTCCGGGAACCAGGTCCGGTTGGGCCAATAGGGCGCAACTAGCAGGACCTGCTCCTCGTCCTCCCTGACTTTGCACAAGGTCTGTGCAAGTAGGCTCACTGGGGGAAACGCATATTTGCGAAGGCCCCGGGGCCAGCTGTGTGCCAGTGCATCTGTACCGAGTGTGTCCCCGGACAGGGAATAGAACAACTGGCAGTGAGAGGTTTCTGGCGAGGCAAACAGGTCTACCTGAGCTTCGCCAAACTCTCCCCAAATCAGCTGGACCACCTGGGGGTGGAGTCGCCACTCTCCTGGCAGCGCAGCTCGTGAGAGCCCGTCAGCCGCATGGTTGAGCACACCAGGGACATGAATGGCGCGAAGCGACCTCAGATGCTTCTGACTCCAGAGGAGGAGATGGCGGGTGAGTTGTGACATGCGACGGGAGCGCAGACCTCCTTGATGGTTGATGTACGCAACGGTCGCAGTGTTGTCCGTCCGGACCAGCACATGTTTGCCCCGTAACTGCCCCTTCAGGCGGCTCAGGGCAAGGTGTACTGCTAGCAACTCGAGGCAGTTGACATGCCAATGCAGTTGGGGGCCCGTCCACACCCCTGACACTGCATGCCCGTTGTACGTGGTACCCCAGCCAGTGGCAGAGGCATCCGTGAAGACCACGGCATGCCGGGACACCTGCTCTAGGGGCACTCCTGCCCGAAAAAACAAGGGGTCTGACCACGGGCTGAAGGCTTGGCGGCATTCCAGAGTGATTGCCACTTGGTACGTGCCGCGTTGCCACGCCCATCTCGGGACTCAGCCGTGAAGCCAGTGCTGAAGCGGTCTCATATGAAGCAAACCGAGCGGGGTTACTGCCGCTGCGGCTGCCATATGCCCCAGGAGCCTCTGAAAAAGTTTCAGTGGGACCGCTGTCCTGCCTCTGAATGCATTCAGGCAGTTCAACACTGACTGAGCACGTTCCTCTGTGAGGCGTGCTGACTGCTCGACCGAATCCAACTCCCTACTGAGAAAAGAGATCCTCTGCACTGGGGCGAGTTTGCTCTTTTCCCAGTTGACCTGAAGGCCCAACTGGCTGAGGTGACCAAGCACCAAATCCCTGTGTTCGCACAACCGCTCCCGAGACTGAGCAAGAATGAGCCAGTCGTCGAGATAGTTGAGGATGCGAACACCCTGTTCTCTCATGGGAACAAGGGCTCCCTCCACGACTTTCGTGAAGACGCGGGGAGACAGGGCCAGCCCGAAGGGCAGGACCTTGTACTGATATGCTCGACCCTCGAACGCAAAGCGCAGAAACGGCCTGTGTCGAGGAAGTATCGAGACATGAAAGTACGCGTCCTTCAGGTCGATCGCTGCAAACCAATCTCGGGGACGGATGCACTCGAAAATGCGTTTCTGCGTGAGCATTTTGAACGGTAGCTTGTGAAGACTCCGATTCAAAACTCACAGGTCCAAGATCGGTCGTAACCCACCGCTCTTCTTGGGTACAATGAAGTAAGGGCTGTAAAACCCCGACCCCATATCAGCTGGAGGGACCGGCTCTATCGCGTCCTTCGCCAGTAGGACTACGATCTCCGCACGCAAGACATGGGCATCGACCGCTTTCACTGAAGTGAAGTGGACACCTCTGAACTTGGGGGGACGCCGGGCGAACTGAATCGCATAGCCGAGCCTGATGGTCCGAATGACCCAACGAGACAGACTGGGGAGCGCTAACCAGGCTCGCAGAGACCGCGCAAGCGGGACCAAGGGGACCGTAGGCGTACCCGCAGTGGGGCAGCGAGGTGGAACACAGGGACGCGGCTCGGGGGGCTCTCTTTGGGAGGCGGCCCGTAGCAGGGTCTGAGTGTGCTGCGCAACACTTACCTGGTTCCACGGTCGGACAGGGGGTGCAGGAGAGGCTTGGGTGACCTTCTCGAACTGCGCGCTACTGTCCACTTGCGACAGAAGAGGTGGATGAGAGTGGAGAGGTTTTACTCCTCCCACTACTCTCCGAGCCCTCTTCGGACCCGGAGATGATGGAAACTGCTCTTCTATTGAAAATTTGGGTACCGCTGACCGTTGGGCCAGCGGCGGAACAGAAAGAAAAGGATTTACCACCCGGCCCTCCTCCGTGGGAAGGAGCGGTGCAGTCACCACCTCCTGAAGAGCAGTCCCAACCATCTCCGGGTCGCCCGTCCTAGGGCCTCTTACTCTTGGCTTTGCCGCCTCTTGGCGGGGGCCTGACGGGCTGGGGACCCCGCCACGACTGGCTCCGCGACGCCGCTTGGGTGGAGGCTGTTGCTGCGGCGCGGGAGCGGGGGCAGCCGTAGGGGGTCGCCCTCGGCGACGAGCAGGCTGAGGTGCTGCCGGCGGCGGGGTGGACGCAACAGCGGACCGCCGTGGCAGGATGTGACTGATCGCCTCAGACTGCTTCTGTACAGCCGAGAACTGCTGGGCGAAGTTCTCGACCGCGTCGCCGAAGAGGTCGGTCTGGGACACGGGGGAATTAAGGAACCTGACTTTGTCGGTATCCCTCATGTCGGCCAGACACAGCCAGAGATGGCGTTCCTGGACCACCAAAGTGGACATCGCACGACCCACTGACCGCGCCATAACCTTCGTCGCCCGAAGCGCGAGGTCCGTCGCGGCACGAAGTTCCTGAAGAACTTGCGGATCATGACCACCCTCGTGCAGGTCCTTCAGTGCCTTGGCCTGATGGACCTGTAACAACGCCATAGCGTGTAAGGCGGAAGCGGCTTCCCCACAGGCCTGGTAAGCCCTGCGGGTAAGGTCCGACGAGTGAAGGGAGAGAGAGACGGGAAGGGAGAGACGGCTCCCCCCGCCAGGTGGAGTTAGGGCACAGTTGCATAGCAACGGCCCGCTCCACAGGGGGGGATGCGCGTGTAACCCTTAGCCACCCCGCCATCAAGGGTGGTGAGGGTGGTGAGAACCAGCTCGTGCCACCCCGAGAAACCAACCAGCCTTGAGGGCTCGGGACACGGTGGAGGATTCCACACGAGCCCGACCCTGTTGGCGGCCCGGGAAAGCATAGCCATCATTTCCGGATCTGTATCGGGCACAGCTACCGTACCCGAAGGAGGCAACTGCGCCGACGCGTCATCTCCAGAAAGGTCTGACTCACCCTCCGATGCAGCTATCGACATCTGGTCATCGGGAGGAGCGCTGAAGGAAACGGATGGTACACACCTTGAGATGGCCCACCGTGCTCCCCCGGCAGCTCTACTGGCTGCGGAGTGCAGGAGGAGTGAGGGTTCCTAGGGGGTTGGTTCCCCGAAGGAAGCGCACTCACTGTAATCCTCAGGTCACCAGTGCCACTGCTCGCAGCAACCCTTTGAGGAGGATTGGAACGAGGCAGCGGCACTGGGACTCCGCCCCTTTGCAGGAACTGGAGTCTCGACCGCAACTCCGAGATGGTCATCCTCCCACAATGGGTACATGACTCATCCACAAACGCGGCCTCAGCGTGCGCTAAGCCCAGGCACGCGATGCAACGCTCGTGACCATCCCTCGGCGCCAGGTAACGACCGCACCCAGAAACACACAAGTAGAATGTCATCTTTAAAAAGACGCAAGCTCTACTTGTGTAAGCTCTTTTAGGGACTTTACTCTTTTTATCAGTGCTGAAGCACGCAGGGGAACGGCCGCGGCAACACGGACAGGGATTTGTGCAGCCTGTCGTGTGCTCTCTCTCTCTCTCTAACGCTCTCTTACCAGCCGTAAAAACGGCTTTTAGGCGCTGTTTAAGCGCCCCGTTTACCAGCCGTGAGAACGGCCTTTTCAGCTCTTATGCTCAGAAAAAAAGGCAAAAAAAGAGAAGAAAAGGAAAAAATGGAGAGGATTCGACCCCGCTGCTGTGCTGTACGCCCGCACTTCCACAACCAAAGAGATCGTCCTGCAGAGACTCGTCTTTCTACACTTCCAGCAGAGAACAACCGTTCGGCTCCGAAGCGAAAAGCTAAAGATGCAACGCACCTGCTGCTCATTATATACCCGTGCTGCAAGGTGAGCAGCAGCTGCATATGATTGCATGCCAATATGCATTGGCTCGTTTTAGTTACACTCGAAGTAGATTGGCCTCTCTAGCGAGATTCCTATTCGTCGGTCAGTCCGACATACGTCGAACGTGACCGACTGAATGGGAACGAGGGTTACGTACGTAACCGAGACGTTTTACACATTAAAACCAATAGTTCTATACATTACTGAAAGTACTTTTTACAACATAGCTTAGGTTGCCTCCAACATCAATTTTAAGCCCAGTCCTGCCTTCATGTGGTCTGGGGTCTTCAGGAGGTGAATCTCTTGGTGAATGGCCAGCACCTCCTCAGCGACTTGGAGGACAATGCGGTGGACAGTGGACTGAGGCATGTCAAACACTCTGGAGACCACTCTGTATGATGCACCACTGGCCAGACAGAAGAGAAACACCAGGGTCTGGATTGTGGCACTTTTTAGAAGATCCAGCAGCACTGTCAGCGCCTCCCTGATCAGCCCAAAGCCATTAAAAACCTGTCCAGCGCTGGCACATTCAGCTTTATCCTGCAGTACAGGGGTCTGGTCTGATTTAGGGAAAGAAGGAAAAGAGAAATTGTTTAGAGTTATGACAAAGTAATTGGTAGAAGAAATATTGAGATACTTTAGTAAACTACTTGTAGTAACTACTAATAGCACACTGGGGAAAAACTATTTTTGGGTGAACTATCCTCTAATTAAAAGTATTATCTTGCATACTCTAATATACTTAAGGTATTGAGAGTAAAAGTAAAGGTATTGGCCTACAATATTGTTCTTAAAAAGAATTAGTCAGGATGGTTTTGCATTAATATTACTGCTGCACTAATGTGTGTTGCATTTTACTTCTGAATATGTTCAAGGTTGTTAAATTTAAAGTTGCCTACTTCATATACTGTTGGGTTTAATCTACAACAATGCATTGTAAAAGAACATATTTTTGTGTTGCTGTCCTGTGAGGGAAAAAAAAAAAAGAAGAAGAAATCTTAGTACTTCATATTTGTACGAGAATACTTAACAAATGTACTTCCTTGCAGTCCACCACTGATTATTTTGAAAATGAAAGCAACAACATTTTGTCAGAATATTAACAAATTGATGTCAGAGGCTGCATCTGAAGGACTCGGACTGGCCATGCAGGGCACTGGTCAGCTGTCACAGCTGCCGCTGAACATTGAGCTGTTCAGTGCCCTATTTGTTTATTTATTTCTTTTTCACAGTTTTATTTTTATGCTTAACTGCCTAAAAAAATCTGGGTTGCAAACCTGTCTACATATGCATGGTCAAGACAATGAACTATATAAAATCGCACCTTTGTAAGATATCAGTCAGTATTTGAACTGCTATGTGTGTGTGTGTATTTTGTAGTTTTTCCATTATTCAAGTAATCTCCAAGCAGTACCTGCATTTAAAGTTGTAATCTGGCAATTAAGGATGCAGCAAACCAGTGTAATTTACCTGGCCTTGGTCTTGGCTAAGCCTGAGGTACATCACCGTCTCCTCCATTATAACGTAAAACAGAAACAAAAATGATCAATTCTGGCTCCACCTATCCTGTCAGGAGGGCAGCTCTCCTCTCGCACCGTTGCTATGCGACAGGAGTGGCAATCCGGAACACCTGGAGGCGCAATTAGTAAATCCTGCAAAGGTGGAGCATCTCAAGCACTTCCAAGGGTCCTTCGTGTGCTTCGGAGGCATGGCCTTCGAAGTCCATGCACTCCGAAGTGCAATGGGCAGCTGCAAGAGACGGATATAAAAGAGTGAGTGAGCCCCGGGAAGATAGAAACACGGAAAAAAAAAAACAAGAAGAGAGAAAATTCAACCAAAATCAGCAACAAGGTAATTAAGATGGATACGTTATTCTCAATAAGCCCACCTGAACATTTCGACTTCAGCGATTTTGGCAGCTGGCCAAATTATTAGTTGGAATTAGAGACCACGGACTGTCAGAGCGTCTACAGTTGGATCCTGAACTCACACTCAGTAAAGCCATCACAAAAATAAGACAATGTGAAGAAATAAAAAAGCAGCAGACAGTCTTAAGACAAGCAACTGGGGACTCAAATGAAGTGAACATGGACATGTTGAAATATAAAGTCAAACCAAGACATGCACAAAAAGGACCACAAAGGCGACCAGACTCTACAAGATACCACAAAGCAAGTAAGGGCTATGGCAGATGTGGAAAGCCACAAACACACTCACTGAATTGGGATGCTGAGTGTAGAAAGTGCAAGAAAAAAGGTCACTTTGCAGCAGTCTGCAAAACAAAGAAAAGAATGGACGAAATATATCAGTGTGATGAGACAGAGAGCATAGAGACTGTGTTCTTGGGAGTTGTAAAGTCAGAGAATTCGACTGATGTCTGGCAAAAGCCCGTCATAATAAACGGGGAACAAATTATTTTCAAGCTAGACACTGGAGCTGCGGTAACAGCCATCCCAGAGAGCTTGTACTCAAAGAGGAGCCATGGTGTTCTCAGCCCACCAAACGAAAAAGCTGTGTGGGCCAAGCAATAAGCCAATACCAGTGAGAGGGCAGTTCGAAGCATCACTTCATCATCAGGGAAAAATGATAAAACACCCAGTGTTCGTGATACCAAGACTAGTGACCCCTCTCCTTGGACTACCTGCCATAAAAGACCTGAACTTGCTGCACACAGTGGATGTAATTCAGACATCAGAGCCGAATTACAAAGAGCTCTTCCCAAAAGTCTTCACAGGTCTCGGGAAACTAGAAGGAGCTTACAAAATTAAACTGAAAGAGTCAACCACTCCATTTGCTCTGTCTGTCCCCCGTCGAGTGCCCTTGCCCATGATGAACAAAGCCAAAGAGGAGCTGAAAAGAATGGAAGACCTGGGGGTTATAGCTCCCATCGAAGAAGCGACAGAGTGGTGCTCAGGTATGGTTATAGTACCAAAACCAAATGGCAAGATCAGAATCTGTGTTGATTTAACACATCTGAATAACAATATCTGCAGAGAGAGACACATTCTTCCGGCAGTGGATGAAACACTGGCTAAACTGTCAGGCGCAACAGTTTTCTCTAAGCTAGATGCTACTGCTGGATTCTGGCAGATTCCTTTGCATAAAGATTCGGTCCCACTCACTACCTTCATTACACCTTATGGTAGATACTGTTTTCACCGCCTTCCATTTGGCATTTCATCAGCACCGGAACACTTTCAGAAACGCTTAACACAGATGCTCGACGGCCTGGAAGGTACGCTGTGCCATGCAGATGACATTCTGGTGTTCGGCTCTACTCGCAAAGAACACGATGCGAGACTCGTCAAAGTACTTAACTGTCTAGAACAGAAAGGTTTGACACTGAACGAGAAATGTCAATTCGCAGTTCCTCAAGTTAAGTTCTTAGGACATATCGTCAGTGCAGAGGGCATACGAGCTGACCCAGATAAAATTAAAGCTATAAAATACATGCCAGAACCTAAAAATACAGCTGATGTCAAGAGATTCCTTGGTATGGTGAATTACATAGGAAAATTTTCACCCAACATCGCAGAGCTGACTGGTCCGATCAGAGATCTGCTTAAAGCTGAAAACGACTGGGCATGGGGGAGCCCACAACAACAAGCTTTTGAAAAAGTGAAACAAGAACTCAGTTCTTCGGCAGTATTAGCACAATACTGCCCAGAACGACAGACTAGAGTCTCAGCTGATGCTTCTTTCTTTGGACTAGGAGGAGTACTGTCTCAGCTCCAGCCTACAGGTGTATGGAGACCTGTCGCTTTCATTTCAAAGAGTATGACACCTGCAGAGAAAAGGTATGCACAAATTGAGAATGAGGCACTAGCAATCACTTGGGCCTGTGAAAGATTCCAAACCTACCTTCTTGGACTGGATTTCGTGGTCAGGACTGGTCACAAGCCACTAGTTAGTCTACTAGGCTCGAGACCGCTAGATGACCTGCCTCCACGCATACTGAGATTTCGTCTATGACTTCTGAGGTTCTCCTACAAAATCATGCACGTTGCTGGAAAAAACTTGATCACAGCAGACACACTGTCTAGAGCTCCACTGGAACACCCGTCTGAAGCCGACCTAAAAAGAGAGGAAGAGGTAAAAGTGTACATTGATCAAGTCATTCAACAATTGCCAGCAACACCTACCAAGCTTGCTCAAATAAAGAGGGCTCAGCAAGAGGATGAAGTGTGCAGGCAACTAAGCTCTCTTGTGCGCACAGGGTGGGAAGGAAAAAAGAGTATTCCACCACACCTAGCATCATTTTGGCAACACAGATATGACCTGCTCATCGCAGAGGGCTTATTGTTGAAAGGAAAGAGACTTGTGCTACTTGGCAGTATACGTGGGGAAGTCCTAGAGAAGGTACATCAGGGACATCAAGGCATCACTAAATGCTTGGCAAGAGCACAAGTGTCAGTATGGTGGCCGGGTATAACTAAGCAAATCAAAGACAAAGTGAGTCAGTGCGAAACTCAAAAACAACTACAGTCACCCAGAACCCCTGCTGAATACTCCTTTACCCTCACGACCATGGCAGAGAGTGGCAGCAGATCTTTTCCACTGGAACAAGGGTAATTATGTGCTGCTGATTGACTACTACTCACGTTATATAGAAGTTGCTTCTCTCATTTCAATGGCAACAAAACCTGTGATAGAGAAACTTAAAGTGAAGTTTGCTCGTCATGGGGTCCCAGAGGTTTTAGTTACGGACAATGGATCACAGTTTGCAGCATCCGACTTCGCTGACTTTGCAAAGGATTATGATTTTGATCATGTGACCAGCAGCCCACACTATCCTCAGAGTAATGGAGAAGCAGAAAGAGCAGTCAGAACTGTTAAAGCACTACTGAGGAAAGGTGAGGATCCTCACAAAGCACTTATGGCTTACAGAGCTACACCATTAGCTTCAGGAGCTTCACCTGCTCAATTCCTGATGGGGCGGAACATCAGAACTACTCTCCCAGTGAGTCCGTCCACACTGAAACCAGCTTGGCCGAACCTCAGCACCTTCAAGAAAATGGACAAAGACTTGAAGAAGAAACAGGCTAAATGGTACAATAAATGCCACAGAGTACAAGTGAAACCGATTCTACAGACAGGACAATCAGTTTGGATCAAGAACTTACCAAATCCAGGGAGAGTCACAAATCCTGCTGGTACCCCGTTCCTACATTGTAGAAGGGCAGAATGGTAGTCTGAGAAGACATCGTTCCCATCTGAGAGCAGTTCCTTTACAGTCAAGAGAGACTCAGGACTGTGGTAGAAGCAGAGTGGGCCGGGTTATTAGGCCACCGTTAAGACTGAACCTGTGATTTTTTTTTCTTTTCCCACAGTGAGAGACTGATTTTCTTTACATTTTTGAAAGCTGCACAGAAGGGGAGGGAATGGACTGAATGAGAGATTAACAGTGCAGTGCTATGTTTATGCTAAAGTTCATGTTATCTGTTTGGGGGAGTTTTTTAGTTAAAAAAGGGAGGTGTAGTAGTAGGATGTTTGGATGTGTAATGTGCGCAGGGTATGGCCGGAAGTTATCAGTTCAGTAAAAGATGCATGAATGAGCACATCGTCTCAGGCCTGTTCCTTACTAATATCTCAACACTAACCAGAATGCATTGCTTTTGTCAGGCGGCAGCCGATCTTTGCGGCCACTTGAAGTCGAACAAGCCTATTGTGTCTTTAATACAATGTCATATCATTACGTTATGCAGAGCTTCCATTGACGTGCTCATTCATGAGCTGCAGAAAAACCAAAAGGAGTTAGGAAGATTCAAAGGGCCCGACGATGGGAGCGGGACACCCCGAGGGGGAAACGTGATTTCTACCGAGGGGAACACTAGAGCCCTGCATTTTAGCCCGGGCCTCACGGCCCCGACTTTTTTACGCCTCTAGGACCCGGGCCAATTTTCATGTCATAGTTCAGACACGGGCCGGGCCGGGCCGGGCCGGGCCGGGCCTCGAGCCTGTTTTAGGCTTGTCCTTGTTTTTATATTTTAGACATCCATCAATTAGTGATGAAAAAAATTGCAGAGCTGGTGGAAACAACACGAAACCGAGCCACGACTGTGAAGAGCGGCTTGACGGTGTTTAGAGTCCCGCAGCAGCAGAGAGCGTGTCGTCAGTGCAGCTGAAGAGTTCTGCGTTCAAATACATGCAATACGCTGAAGCTTACCGCAAAGCCCCAGCAAAAGTAATTACCTTGAATGTGTCAGGGGGAAATAGTAAGGAGATATTTGAATTATGTACTAGTTTCTGTGTCAGTGTTGCAAAGATGATGATCCTGACTCGCCGTCTCCTCGGTGAAGTAAACATCAGAGATGCTTTGCCACAAGCTGCAACTGTAGGAACTAAACTAACTATGGTGATGCAGATCTTCTTCCGAGATGGTATTCCTTGGAGCATCCACATTGTTGAAAAACCTTCCGCATCGTCAGCAGGGATCTCAGGGTCTCAGATGTTTCGCCCCTTAACCTGAACACCTCGCCTGAGTGGGGCAGCGAAGACTATAACTAGCCTTCACCTGCAGAAGGGTTCCAACTGTGGGCTCTCTTCAGTCACAGCCATCTTGAACTGGACTCGGCTGCTGCGGCTATGTCCCTGGTGACTTTCTTCAGCTGTTTCGGCTCCAGGCCCACCCTCTGGAGGAAATAGCGCACTGATTTTGCTGGGAACCCGCGGCAGCCAACTTCAATAGGGTAGCTGGTTGCGTGCCACCCCTTTACAACAGCTTCGTCAACCAGGTCCTGGTACTTAGCTTTATTCAGTTGGTGGGACATAGCTAGCATCTCTTCCCAGGGCACCGTGAGCTCAGCAACTATGATGGTTTTTGTGCTCCTGGATAGCAAGACCATATCTGGTCGAAGGGAGGTCACTGCCACGTCCTGTGGGAAGACAAGCTTCCTCTTCAGGTCCACACTCAACTCCCAGTCAGAGGCTCGTTGCAAGGAAGAGGGTGGGTTCTTGACCACTATGCCGGTCTTATGAGCTTTGTCTCCTTCCCTCACAAAGGTTATGGCTTCGGGGAGATGGGCCTGCTTGTTATTGGCTTTTTCTCGCTGCTGTTCCACCCATTTGGCGATCTCCATGAGGACCTTATCGTGCCTCCATCTGTACCGCCCTTCTGCCAATGCCTTTGGACAACCAGTCAAAATATGGTTCAGTGTACAGGAGACTGCTCCACATTGGTTGCATGATGGGTCTTCCTCTCCACCCCAGATCTTTATGTTTCTTGGTGTTGGCAACAGGTCGGTCACCGAGCGCAGGAGAAAGCTCAACCTCCCTTGGTCAATCTGCCACAGTTCCTTCCAGGACAGCGGTCGCTCCTGTGCCTGGTCCCACTGCGTCCATCGACCCTGAGAGGCAAGCCCGATCGCTTTCACCTGACGCTCCTCCTCTGCTGCCTCACGGACTCTTTGCACCACGAGGCCTCTTCTGGCTCTGGCATCAGCCCTGCTCCACCTCTTCTCACTATAATGTCCAAGGCCCAGGCTCCCTGGCATACCACGCCCACGATTTCCTGGTGTTTCCAGTGGAATTCTGCTTCCATCACGGCTTGCTGGGGCTTCCACTTTCTGCCGCATTTGGTGGTCTTGCTTGCGTGTCTTACCTTCCCGTCCTCAGATGAGAGGAGTGTACTGACTGCCCTTGCCTTGGCGGCTTTAAACTCCTCGACCACCGATGAAACTGGCAAGGGAAGCTTGGAGGTCTTGCTGTACAGGTTGATTGCGCTGAATGATGGGGGGACTCCCAGCCATTTCCGCAAGAACTTACTGCACAGTCTTTCCATTCCTTCCACCTGAGACACGGGAAAGTCGTAAAGTAGGAAGGGCCATTGCAGGCGGGGTATGATGCCATACCGAAAGCACCAGACTTTAAACCTCCCGAGTAGTTGGCTGTGCTCGATTGCCTTAAGCCAGGTGTTCAGCTGGGCCTTGGTATTAGTGAGATTGCCACTGTCCTTTAGGGAGCTGTCGTACTGCTTTCCAAGGCATCGGATCCTTTGATCTTGGATTGTTGGTATCTTAGAGCCTTGGATGTTGAAGATGTTTCCTGTTAGCTTCCCTTTCAAGATACTGAGGCTCCTTGACTTTTCCGGTTTAAACTGCAGACGTGACCATATTGCCATATTTTCCAGTTCGCTCAATATTATAATCATTATAATAATTAAAAACTTTCACCTGTCTATGGAAAAGAGCATTGTGATATTTTTTACACTATTGTGTCTTAAAATTTTATAATTTTTAGAGCAATAAGAAAATTAAATCACCGATCACCACAATGATTAGAAGCCTGTTTGTCAGAGCAGATATGATAATAATAATCATCTGCCATTGTGTTTGATTCTGATCAATGAACTCCACTTCTGTATGATTGTGACACTCGGTTAGTTGAACTGATTCTGTAAAGAAAATGTCCAGAGTTACAATAACAACTGTTAGTCTTTACTGGAGTACAATGACTGCAGTTTTAATATCTACAAAACAGGCCTCTCTGTCTGGAACAAACAGAAAGAGGGATATCTATGATAAAGTGTATAAAATATTGAGGTAATGAATAACAAATAATAATAAGTTAAATAAACACATTGATTATCAGTGTCTTAATCACTACAGAAGTAAATGAACTCACCATTAAAGTATATTCTGGTGCTGTTACTGAGTTTTGGAGGTGTGCGTGTGTTCATACAAAAATAAACTCCTAATTCATCAGCAGTCACATTATTTATAACCAGACGATGTTTAAACTGCTTTGAATATTTCTTTCTGAATGGTTTTTTTTGTTTTGTTTTGTTTTTTTATGGTAAAAAGGTGATGTTGTTGTTGACAAAGATCATAGAATCACTGTTGGAGGATCTTCTGTTTTCAGTAAAATCCAATAAACCTCATTTTCATCAAGATCACAGTTTATGCTCACATTTGATCCCAAATCAGTCAGTAGATCTGACACTGTATACTGACAACAGATTAATAATCTAAAAATATCGAAAAAAATCGAAAAACGTCTATAAAAATCGAAAAATAACAAATAAAAAGATAAGAATTATAGATAAACATGTCATATTAGCTGTGAAACATAACAAATATTGTTCCAAGTTTATAAAGCATGTAAACATATTGATATCATGTAATAAACTCACAGAACTGAAGCTGAATGATCCTCATGTTGTTGCTGTGATTAAAACACTTTCCACACAGCATTTACAATTACATCACTTCAGCTCTGAAGCAAAGCAGGAAGAAAGAAAACCATAGCAAACAGAGGAAGTCAAGTTTGTTCTGACCACATACTTTTTTAACATCACCATCTATTTTTTTTTTCTAATGAAATATCACCATTATTACATTAACTTTTTAATTTACTTTAATCTTTGATATGATTGACTGACAGATGTGAACACAAAGCTTTAAGATTGATTCTGTTGAGGAGAGTCTCAGGAGGCATGCTAAACAAAGTCTCACTAGAAACTTCTAGGCAAGCGTGTTGAAGCTGGTTGGAACTAAACTCTGCAGGATGTTGGGCCTCCAGGAGCAGGATTGAACGCTCCTGCTGTAGAGTTTGGACCTGTTCAAATACCCACAGTTACAGTCACTGTCTCGCATTAGTGCTGAATATAATGCGCACAAAGCAAGAAAGTCCAAAACAATCTTTAAATAACAATACATTCACAGGGAACAAACATAGGAGATCATAGGAATAAGCATATACAAACATAAATGAGATCAGAGAGAACTAAGGAAACACAGGACTTAAATATACAGGGAGTGTAATCATGGATAACAGAAACAGGTGTGGGCTAATCAGAAACCATGGAAACAAACTAGAGGGGAAAAAAAACGAAAACCAAGGAAAACAAAACTATGAACCTGGCAGTACATCCCCCACCCCCATCCTTGCACCGCAAAAGGTCCAACTGAGGAGGGAGGATGTAAGGCTCCAGCTTGTAATGACTCTCCCAGCCACTAGGTGGCCCCAGCTTCTGTAGAATTAATTGTATTGTTACTCATTTAGCACTTGATTTCGTCCACCTGTGGGTCATTATTTCGTTTGTGTTTGCCTATTTAAGCATGCTGCTTTCTTTCAGTTGTGTTCAGTCTTGAACCTACTATGCATGTGTTATTCTCACCAAGAAAGCGAAGTCTGTTGTGTTTTTGGATTTGCTTTTTGCTCATCTTTTGTTTCTTGTCTTTTTCTCTGTGGAGGCACGGCTTCCCTTTTGTTGTACTTTTGATCTTGAACTCCTCAGCAAAGAACTATTTATTCAGTCATCTATCTGCCCTCAGGTCCATCTGTTATTTGTCATCCACAATAGCTCAGTGGTAAAGAGGCAATTCAGTCGACTAGAAAACCTGAGTTCAATTCCAGCCAAAACTCGAGGTGCACTGCATTGCCTTTTAAAAAAGAGCAGTGAGCTGCGTTTTTTTTATGTTGCTAGGCAACCACCAAATCAGCTGTCCTGTCGATCTAATCAAAGGATTATAGCATGAGCCTCTAAAATCTTTGGCTTTTGCAGTCAAGTAAACTGTCATATTAGCAAAAACCTTAAATACAGCTCTGGGTAACCCGTGACAGACACCAAAAGTTTCTCCTTTCTTAGCACCAGTAAACTTTCGTCACCACAACGGAAGGCCCGCCTCTCCATTCATTCGACTGGACATTGGAGAAAAAAACACGAATGACGTCTCTGCTCAGAGTTGCTTTTTTTTTTTTTCTTTCTAACTTCAGGCGCTCAGAGAGTGCACCTGCAAAAACACGAGATGAAGCAGGTGTCTAAAATGCGAGGCACCCGGGGCGCAAAAACAGTTTGCTAAACGAAATATTAGACTATATAGCTACTCATTATATTTTACTTTACCTGTTAGTGATGTCTTAATCATTTTATGTATATTTAAACAAATCTTTTATGAAATAAGTTATGACAGCCACTGTGTAAATGATAGCCTATATTTCAACAACAAATATAAATTGTGTAATTTAGAATGTCCCAGGTTACGTATGTAACCATGATTCCCCGAGGGAACGAGACACTGCGTCGGAACTTTTTGGGAATGCCCCTGTGTCCCCACGCTCTGAAACGTAATCAGTCCAACGGAATGGCGAAACGTCACGGGCGGGGTGACGTAGAGACCAGAGAGCTTAAAAGCGCATCCGGAACAAGTAACATCAGCTTCTGAAAGTTGAAGCAAGTCGCTCACAGGGATGCAGGAAGTATGGCATGCAACGCAGCGTCTTGGTCCCTCAGGGAACCATGGTTACATACGTAACCTGGGACGTTTCCCTTCGGGAACTCGAACTGCATCGGAACGCTTTGGGAACGACAATGCCCACTCCATCATACTGACAAATGACTGTCTAGTGTGAAATCACGATGAGCACAGCTAAGACAGATGCACCTGAGAGTCTGGAGCAGTACCACACTTCTCCTGGCCTCAAGTACAACGAAAGAAACTTGTACCAACGGGTAAAACCCCTAATGCAGATCACCCAAAGGGACGTGGTAAGCAGCTTTGACTGCCATGAACACTCTAAAGGTGGAGGGGGTCCAACCTGTGGAGAATCGCTCCTGCAGGAACTCCAGAACTTTAACTTTAACCAACCAGGCAGTTAACTGGGAGCACCTGACGACTTCCACACCATGAAGTGAAGTGAACACAATCCACTTCAAGGACAGTTTCCTCAATGAGGGAGCTCTGGACTGGAGTGTGGTCTCAACAACTTCAGTTGAAAGACCGGAAGCTTTGAGGACGGGGGTGAAAGAAGGACCCCCCCCCCCCACCAGAGAGAGAGGAGATCTCGCCAGATGGGAATCTCCCATGGAGAGTCTGAGAGTAGGGCTACCAGGTCCGCAAACCATGTCTGGCCCATCAGTACAGGGCTATTAATAGGAGACGAACCCTTTCTCGGCGAACTCTCTCCAGAACTCCCGGAAGTAGAGCAATCGGGGTGGGAAGGTGTACAGACAAAGCCTCAGCCACGTCTGTACCATGGCATCCAGCCCCAAAGGAGCTGGATGAGTCAGAGAGAACCCGAGGGGACATTGTGAGGTCTCTCAAGACAAACATGTCCACCTTGGCTCGACCAAACTTCTTCCAAATCTGCTCCATCACCTCGGTGTGGAGCTTCCATTTCCCCAGTGCCTCAGCCCCTGTCTCGACAGAATGACTGCTTCTTAATTATATAAGAGACCATCGATGTGTTGTCTGAGCGAACTAGCACATGATGGCCTCCCAAGTCTGGGAGAAATTGTTTCAATGCTTGAAAACTGCCAGCATCTCCAGGCCCCCAACACCGGGCCTTGTGTCAGTTACCACGGTTTTTCCACATGTCTAAGGCACGTAAGCATCGCCGCGTGACCTCGATCATGTGAAATGGGTTGTCCCTCGGTGAAAACCCTGTGGTCCTGAGCCACTACTGCAAGGATCTCATGTACAGCAGGCCAAAAGTGATCACGTTGGACGCAGCTGCCATCAGACCCAACAACTTCTGAAAAAGAGAGTGACTGGCCTTCTCTCACTCTCTTGACTGCCGTGAGGATTGACTCGATCTGAGCAGGGGACATTTGTGCCCGCATTGTGGTCAAAACCCACACCACACCTAGATTAGTGGTTCTCTGTACTGGAGAAAGCACACTATTCTGGCGTTAAGTCTTAACCCTAGCTCTTTCGTGCGAGCGAGAATAACATCTCGATGCCGAACCGCCATCCGCTCTGATTGAGCTAATATCAACCAATATCGATGTGGTTGAGTATGCGGGTGCCCTGGAGTCCCAGAGGAGCCAGCACAGCATCCACACACTTTGTGAAATTGCAGGGTGTTAGAGTGCAAGGCTGAAGGGAAGAACCCGATGTTGGTACGCTTTCCCCCAAAGCAAACCTCAGGAACATCCTTCTCGGGAACAATGAAGTACGGCTGTAGAACACGGCCTCTCTGTCGAGAGGAGGGACCACCTCGATGGCCTCCTTCCTCAAGAGAGTAGCTACTTCTTGTTCCATTACCAGAGCCTGCTTGGGGCCCATCAGAGTGGGAAACACCCCGTTGAATAGAGGCGGACGCGACCTGAACTGAATCTTGTACCCTCTCTCTACAGTGTGCAGGACCCATTGAAATACATTTGGCAGAAGCTTCCACACTGCCAGAAATGTACAAAGGGAACCAGTCTCTCTGTGTGCTTTGAACTGCTAGCTCGGTGCCCTGAAGCAGAGGACTGGACGATCTAGCTGTTCTAAACACTGGAGGTAGCGAGGTTCTCAGGACCGCTACGTTTCCGGGCGGAAGCTGAGAGAAACACTCGCTGGAGATCGCTGTGTCCTGAAGCACCGAGGGTGGCAAGGGTGGCATCTCCTGAGGGCACTGAGGAGAGATGGGCACCGTATAATGAGGTGTACACCGCTCTTCCCCAGAGGGGCCTGCCTCCCTGAAGTCTTCTATTGAAATGATGCTCCTCAGACCCACGTCATCTCCCAGGAAGACTAACTGGTAGAACCAGAGCTTGCTATGCAGGACCCAACGAGACACACTTGGCAGGGGATCCCACACCGCCAGGTGACCTACTAAGGGAACCAGTCTCTCGAGACAGACCTCTGGTATGCTTAGAGCTGCTAGCTGGGTGCCCTGAAGCGGAGGACCGGCAGGGGACAGCCGATCTAGCTGCTCTAGAAACCCCCGAAGGGACGGCGAGCCTCTCAGTTCCACTACGTTTCCAGGCGGAACAGACTGAGAGAAGCGCTCGCTGGCGCCCTGGAACACTGGCAGGGTTGGCAGAACGATCTCCTGAGGGCACAGAGGAAAGATGGGCACCATGTAATGAGGTGCACACCGCTCTTCCGCAGAGGGGGCCGGCCCTCAAAAGTCCTGGGTCATAGGCGTCAGGACGTTTTTTTTTTTTTAACCGAAGATTATCCAGCGAAAAGACGGTCCACAGATCCGCCTCCTGCTAGAAGCCTTTGGCCCGGGAGCGCCACTCTGACTCCTCCAGAGAAAAGAACCTCCTGCAGCTTTAATTTCCTGCAGACCCATAATGCATGTGTTGCCTCGGCAACACGCGAGCCACTCAATCTACATTGCATAAAACTTTATTCCCTTTTTTCAGTAGAAACGCCAGCGGGAGCAGAGCTAAATGAATGCATTTCACTAGTACACTTAGGGTTAATGAATGAACACAGACAGCCCCCTCAAGAGCTGACAGTGCGTGCTCCGCTTTTTTTCCCCCAAACAAACCACACATAAATCAGATGCATCCCCACCCCTAATATAGCGAGGGCAGGGAGAAACGAGCGATCTAAAATGCAGTAAGCTTTACATATGCAAAAGATTGAGAGGGCGAGTACTTAATCTTATCCAAAACAATGCTAAGAGCATCAACCTCCTAGGAGGAAGACAGCTGCAGCACAGAGCTCTCACTCAAAGGGGAAAGAGAGCGTCAGATTAAAACGCGATTCCCGCGAACCCAATCGCTGACGTGCCTCAGCAACAGCGGGACAGGAACTGGAAAGACCGCAAACACGGACACACTCCTTGAAGTGTGCCCGGCGGGAGTGGAGCGGAGCGTGCGGGAGCACGACGCACAATCAGCTCCCTCGAGAGCCGACTGTGCGTGCTCCGCTCCCAAACATTTACATTTACATTTACATTTAGTCATTTTGCAGACGCTTTTATCCAAAGCGACTTACAATTTGGGGAACACATGAAGCGATTCATCTTGAAGAGGCAATTCGACAAAGGAAGTGCTTGTAACACCAAGTCTCAGGCATTGTTTAAATAAGTACAAGCTAGCAAGGGAAGGAATAAGTAAGGAGAAAGATTTTTTTTTTTTTTTTATGTGTAGGTTGAAGTCAAGTAGTGTCGAAAGAGATGAGTTTTCAGCTGTTGCTTGAAGATTGACAGGGATCCAGTACTCGAATATGGGTGGGAAGATCATTCCACCAGCCAGGAATGGTGAACGAGAATGTTCTGGAGAGTGATTTTGAGCCTCTTTGTGATGGTACCACGAGGCGTCGCTCACTAGCAGATCTCAGATTTCTGGAGGGGATGTAGATTCTTAATAGTGAGTGCATGTAGGCGGGTGCTGAGCCTGTGGTTGTTCTATGAGCAAGCATCAGTGTCTTGAACTTGATGCGAGCTGCGATTGGTAGCCAATGCAATGAGATAAAGAGAGGTGTAACATGGGCTCTTTTGGGTTCCTTGAAGACCAGTCGTGCCGCCACATTCTGAATCATTTGTAGAGGTTTGACTGTGTTTGATGGAAGTCCAGCCAGAAGAGCATTGCAGTAGTCCAGCCTAGAAATGACAAGGGCCTGGACAAGAAGTTGTGCAGCATGCTCCGTCAGAAAGGGCCTGATCTTTCTGATGTTGTGTAGTGCAAACCTGCAAGATCGAGCAGTCTTTGCAATGTGGTCTTTGAAGGTCAGCTGGTCATCAAAGATTACACCAAGATTTCTGACCGAAGTTGATGGGGTAATTGTTGATGAACCTAACTGGATCGTGATGTCATGCTGTAGAGTTGGAGCGGCAGGAAAGACAAGAAGCTCAGTCTTTGCCAGGTTGAGCTGGAGGTGATGTTCTTTCATCCATGCCGAGATGTCTGCCAGGCAACCTGAGATCCTTGCAGCTACCGTTGGATCATCTGGTTGAAAAGAGAGATAGAGCTGTGTGTCATCAGCATAGCAGTGGTAGGAGAATCCATGTGCCTGTATGATGGGACCCAGTGATGTAGTGTATGTGGAGAAGAGGAGGGTCCAAGAACCGATCCCTGAGGAACCCCAGTGACCAGTGTATGTGCTTTGGATACCTCCCCTCCCCAGGCCACCCTGAAAGACCTACCAGTGAGATAGGATTCAAACCAGCGAAGTGGAATTCCAGCGATGCCCAGTGATGAGAGAGTGGAGAGGAGTATCTGATGATTGACAGTGTCAAACGCGGCAGATAGATCCAGCAGAATGAGGACTGATGATTTGGAATGGGCTTTTGCAATTCGCAGGGCTTCAGTGACCGAGAGAAGTGCAGTCTCAGTTGAATGGCCACTCCTGAAACCTGACTGTTTAGCGTCCAGTTTGTTGTTCTGTGAAAGAAACAATGAGACCTGGTTGAAGACAACACGTTCAAGTGTTTTCGCTATGAATGGAAGGAGAGAGACAGGTCTATAGTTTTCTATAAGAGAAGTGTTTAATGTTTTTTGAGCAGTGGGGTTACCCGAGCCTGCTTGAACGCAGTGGGGAAGATGCCTGTGAGGAGGGATGTGTTGATGATGTGTGTGAGTGTCGGTAAGAGCGTGGGAGAGATTGCTTGCAGAAGGTGCGAGGGATTGGGTCAAGAGGACATGTTGTAGGATGGTTGGAGAGGAGAAGTTTGGATACTTCAGCCTCCGTCAGGGGACAGAAGGAGAAAATGGGAGGTTTAGCAGTGGAAGTGGTTGGTTGGGGGTCTTGTGTGCGTGGAGGTGAGAACTGATCACTGATCGATCTAGTTTTGTCTGTAAAAAAAGTAGCAAAGTCATCAGCTGTAATAGAAGTGGTGGGAGGTGATGGAGGGGGACAGAGGAGAGAATTAAATGTTCTGAAGAGATTACGCATGTCTGGAGCGCTGTTGATCTTGTTGTGGAAATGTGAGGATTTGGCAGTGTGGACATCAGCAGAGAAAGATGAGAGCAGAGACTGATACCTACTCAGGTCCGACGGGTTGTTTGATTTGTGCCATTTTCTCTCTGCCGCTCTGAGTTTAGTCCGATGTTCACGAAGAACATCAGATAACCAGGGGTTAGAAGGGCAGTCCGTGCTGACCTAGAGGAGAGAGGACAAATGTCGTCTAGACAAGAAGTTAAGGTAGAGCATAAAGTTTCAGTAGCTGCGTTTACATCCAGAGATGAGAAATGGGTAGGTGAGGGAAGAGGAGGATACCACAGAGGAAAGATGGGAAGGAGAAAGGGAGCGCAGGTTTCGTCTAAAAGTAACCGGTAGGGGTTGGTGGCACACGGGTAGCAAAATGTAGTGTAAATGTAATGAAGAAATGGTCCGAGATATGTAGCGGTTGTACCAGAATGTTATCTGCAGTACAATTGCGTGTGTAAATTAAATCAAGTTGGTTGCCTGATTTGTGCGTGCTAGTAGTGGTAAGGCGATTGAGATCAAATGAAGCTAGTAGCGAGTGGAAGTCTGTAGCATAAGGCTTGTCTAGGTGAATGTTGAAATCACCAAAGACTAAGAGTGGAATGCCATCCTCCACAAAGAGGACAACAACCCGTCCAGCTCCTCTAGGAAGGTGGCTAGAATTTGTCCAGGGGACGGTAGATTACCACAATCTGGAGTTTTATCGGAGCTGATACAGTAATGGCATGACATTCAAATGAGTTGTAATTGCAAAGGGTAGAGCGGGTTGAGTATTCCCAATTGTGTGAAACGAGCAGGCCAGTACCCCACCCGACCAACTTGACGCCAAGTATGAGAGAAAGAGAAATTAGTAGAGAGAGCAGCTGGGGTTGCTGAGTCTTCTGGACGAATCCAGGTCTCAGTCAAGCCCAAGATGCTGAGAGTGGATTTTAAAGAAAAGGCAGAAATGAAGTCAGCTTTGTTGACGGCTGACTGACAATTCAGAGACCCACAGAGAAAGCCAGAGGTGTAGTGGAAGATGTAGAGATAGGGCGTGAGGTTAGCACTATTACGTTGCCGTCTGCAGTGATGTTAGGCGTGGCTGAGAGAGAACCGGAATGTTTTGGAGACACATGATAGAGGTAGAAGGAAAGAGGATAGGAGAGCAGAGTGAGGAAGGAAAAAGATACTTAAGTGTGTGGCTCGGTGTCGTTGCTCGGTTCAAGTCGCACAGGAAAAAGTCGCAGGTCTTTACTCTCCTCGGTCTTCACACAGGGGCTGAACACGGCGGCTGAGCAGCTTCCGCAGACGCTTCCGCAGGCAGCTTCGCGTCAGCGCACACACCTCAAACAAATACACAGTCTAGAGTGAAAAAAGCTGTGGTCGCTTTTAATTAGCACAACCACCAGCCAATCGCAGGGCAATGGCTCAAATCGAAACTAACACTTCGCACTTAAGTGCAGGAAAGGAGTTTAAGCTAAAGGGCAGTTATTATAATGATCAGTTAGTTCAATCAAAAATATAAACCACAACGAAAAAGCAGAATAGAAATAGGTAGGAAACTAACTATTCTTTCCTAGCAACAAGGAATTAATTTAAACAACAGAGCTAAGAATGAGTATTAAAACACTTACGCACTGCCGTCTGTCTCTTCTGGTGACTAATCGCCTTCTCCCGGGGTCTAACAGTGCCCGAACAGTTTAAATAGTTTTTACAGTCGCTGTGGTCGCTTTTAATTAGCACAACCACCAGCCAATCGCAGGGCAATGGCTCAAATCGAAACTAACACTTCGCACTTAAGTGCAGGAAAGGAGTTTAAGCTAAAGGGCAGTTATTATAATGATCAGTTAGTGCAATCAAAAATATAAACCACAACGAAAAAGCAGAATAGAAATAGGTAGGAAACGAACTATTCTTTCCTAGCAACAAGGAATTAATTTAAACAACAGAGCTAAGAATGAGTATTAAAACACTTACGCACTGCCGTCTGTCTCTTCTGGTGACTAATCGCCTTCTCCCAAACAAACAACAAAACGACCGTATGCATTCACACCCGTAAAGTTCAGCGTGGGCAGAGAAGGGCACACAGTCTAAAGTGCTGTCTGTAGCTCGCCATAAGAGGTGATTGTGACCGATAGACAAACAACAGTAAATAAGACCGACATATTTCACACAGAGAGCTTGCTGAAAACACAGAAGCTGATGTTGCTTGTTCTGGATGTGCTTTTAAGCTCTCTGGTCTCTACGTCACCCCGCCTGTGACGTTTCACCATTCCGTTGGACTGATTACACACGTTTCAGAGCGTGGGAAGACAGGGGCGTTCCCAAAGCGTTCCGACACAGCTCGAGTTCCCGAAGGGGAAGTTAATTTAAAAACTGCATTGAGTGCAATTTACAGGGTTTTTTTTTTTTTTTTTTGCGTGTTGATTATTATAGTTAAAATAAATAGTAATTAAATTTAAGTTTGGGCTCCTCTGTTGTTAATTGTAACATTATAGTAATGTAAAAGGGCTCTCTATAGTTTAGAGCAGAAGCTGAGGTAGATTTTTTTTTTTATTATTATTATTTTATGAGGTAAATTTAAAGAAAAGTAAAATTGTCTTTTCTCATGTACTTTAATGTTAGATACAAACACATGTATACATTTGCTTAGTGCAACTAAAGCAGGTCTTGGTCTTGATAACTGAAGGAACATTTACCAATGATGATGACCCTTGATATGTGTCTGTGTTTAGGGCGTAAATTTCATCTAACAGTAGGGGGGACAGTAAACACAAGAATTTCACAATTTTTGAAGGGGACAATAATAGCACAGCCAAAATTGTACTTGTAAGGATAGATATGTGTATACACAGCATGTGTACATAGCATGGAGACTGTGTTTAAATATGAGTTCGGTTCATAGGTTCACAACATGGTCATATTATAATTAAATTATTTTGCGTCCTCCACATATTTTAGGTTTCGCTGAGACTGAGGACGTCTCTTGTTTAGATATTCAACACGCAGCAAGCCCTCTGATCTGCCACTTAACATCATATTGAGCAAAACCCAACACATCGATATCTGCAATATTAGGCTAATATCAGTTCACACACATGCTTCTCGCCGTGTTAGTTGTATTGGGTGACAAGCTACGGTACTAAACAAGCTAAGCTAGGTAACCTTATAATCACTCATAAAAAAATACATCGGATATCATAATTTTTTGTCATGAGTAATTTATTAATGATCCAGCATTATCTGTATTAAAGTGATTACTTCATCCCATATTTAAAGTGAATAAAATAGCCTTAAAGGGTTAGTTCACCCAAAAGTGAAAATTCTGTCATTAATTACTCATCCTCATGTTGTTCCAAACCCGTAAGACCTTCGTTCATCTTTGGAACACAAATTAAGATATTTTAGATGAAATCTGAGAGCTGTCTGACAGCAAGGATACTACCACGATCAAGGCACAGAAACATAGTAAGGAGATTGGTAAAATGTAAAAAGTCCATGTGACATCAGTATTTCAACCGTAATTTTACGAAGCTACGAGAATATTTTTGTGTGCAAAGAAAACACATAGTGCGTGTCTAATTAGAGTTAAGCCAGTCGGCATGGTAGCCAAGGCTCACATAGTCATAGGCCTGCGTTAAGCCGGTCGGTGTGGTAGCCCAGGCACACATAGATAGTAATACATGCGGTTCACATGGCTCTTCGGAGCAGCAGCAGTACATATGTCTTGGTGATAGATCTAGGTGGGGGGAGGTGGGGGGTCACTGCAGCTGCCCTAAGTCCCGGTTGCTATAGAAACAGTCAGCATTCAGAGACATGCGCTTAGGGCTGCACATACGCATTGGCTGATCTAGGCTGAAAAATAAGCTTTTTTAACGTTGTTTGAGCAAAATAATCAATGTTTTTGAGACAGTTGTTGTCAGATTTCATTGGTGATTTCAAATATGAAATTTAGAAATAAGCGTATTACTGTGGTTTACATTAACATTACACTTTTCAAATATTTTGATTAGTCGTATCGTATCAAATCATCGTATTACGGAAACACAAAAATATCATACAACATGGCAAAATCAAACCTAAAATTAATTATAGTAACACAGCTTTTTACATTAAATGTATTATGGATTAAACAAGGTGAAAGACCACGTTCCCTTAAACAGTTCATTTCCCTCAGACATAATTCATACAATGATTATTATTCAATGTTTTATATATGTTGTACGTTTGTGTATAAATATATACATTTAAAAAAAAAAAGAAATGTTTACACTTTTTTACTATACGTTTTGACAAATTCAGTCTTGTAACGTTATATATATTTATTCAGTGCCACTTACCTGACACGTGAACTTGACATACACTTAACTTAAATATCCACTTTTCTTCGGACATACAGTATATCTTACAAAACACTTCTAAATATCCACTAAAAATCATCTTATATGTTTTATGATTTTGTTGATAAATGTAGTTTAAAAACAACATTTATTTAGTGGCACGTACCTGATGCGTGGACTTGACAAGACGGCGGCTGCAGTTTCTCCGGCGAAGTCACTCAGGCTTGTGGGTGTGCGGAATGATCTCAGTATTGGCTGGATTTGTTTTTATTAGTTTAGTCAACATTGAGCATTCTGAATGTTGACTCATCTTCAGAAGACAAATTAAGATATTTTTGATGAAATCCGAGAGCCACTGATGTCACATGGACTATTTTCACGATGTCCTTACAACGTTTCTGGGTCTGGGAACATTACAGTTGTGTTGCTGTCTATGGGAGGGCCAGAAAGTTCTGGGATTTCATGAAAAATATCTCAATTTGTGTTCTGAAGATGAGCGAAGGTCTTATGGGTTTGAAACGACATGAGGGTGAGTAATTAATGACATAATTTTCATTTTTGGGTGAACTAACCCTTTAATAGAAGTCTGTGTACCATCAGAATTATTTTTAAACTGATATTTCAAGGTTAGTAAATAAATACATTTGCTTTAAATGTGTAGATATACAGAAGACAAAGCAGACATACTTCAATGCTGCCGTTTCCATTCGAGTTAAGACAACTGTGAGAACTGAGATATGTAGCCTATGAATGTACTGGAAAAACACTGCACTCGGTTCAAGATAAAACCTCCAGTCTAGACAAAGGTGACAGACTTTTTCATTGGCTGTCAAGTGACCAAGTGACCAACCAATGGAACATGTAAATAACCATAAGTATATTTGTTGCAGAAAAAGGTCTTTTATTTTTTAAATGTTTTGTATTGAAATGGGTGTCTTCCGGTCTTCCGCTCATGCTTTTGTTTTTCTTTGGGGAAGCGCGCGCGCGCCCTGGTTAGTGCTTTTTATAACACATAGCTCATCGCAAGTACGGCAATAATTTTGACACGGAGCCGTGTTTAAACTTCACTTTTATACTTGCAGCCCCTCTGAAGAGGCAAAAGGTATGTTAAATCATTTGAGATATTAGCATTTTTTTTTTTGTTAATATGTTCGTTTTGGCGCAAATGTAAGATTTGTGAATGTGAACAATGTTAGCTGATCAGTTACATGTTTTGTATACATTTCAGCTCTTACGTTGGTGATATGGTGAACGGATTAAGGTTCATAAAGGATTAAACATCATAAAACCATCAGTAAAAGTCTCATCCTTGTTCGGGGGGCCTGCTACAGTAAGAGCTTCGCCTCAGTGTGCTACTACAGCGAGCGGCCCGCGGATGCTAAGGGCAACGGCTGCGAGCTACAACAACACGGAAAATGGACGGCATCGACGAACCAACACGTAAGCTACAAACCGAAATCACTGAAACGAGAGCTTTATTACATCAAGGAGACACAGAGAGTATGTCAAGGCAGGAGTTAAAGGACGATATTGAACGCAAAGAAAAACAATTAGCTGAACTCCATAAAATGGAACCTGCGACCGAGTTGTCATTACCCAGGCGTTCAGAGCGGCCTAGTGTGCTAACGGAGAAAATGCTAGCCTACCAAAAAGACGAAATGAATAAAAGGGACAAAAAACTGCTAAGTCTCTATGAACAATGGAAAGGGCTAATCAGAACATCCAGAGAAAGCCTAAAGACTGACTTATCAGAGCACAAATTGTCTGCAATGGCCGATGATATTGAAAGGGGTTTGAATAACATGATGAAGGTGTACAGTGAAATAAGAGAGCATACTGTGCCATCCCCTGACACTAGACGCAAAATGGACTCTTGTGAAGCAGTAACTAAGGACATTATGAAAATACTTAATGAACGCATAACAGCAATAGACGGTGATTTTGAAGCAGATAGAGAAAGACGACGCCTTCATCAGCTATTGTCACACCAGTACGCCCGCTCCATCTATGGCACCGCCTCTCAGTCTAGTATCGGTAAGCAGTCTGACACTTCAAGCATCGCAGCCAAAAGGATTGATGCAGCTGCGGAGTTGGCTGCAAAGGAAGCAGAATATAAAATTGTGCAGGAGGAAATTAAACAAAAGGAAAAATGAAAGATATAGAATATGAACTTGAGCGTTTAATGGCAGAAAAGGAAATGCAAGCTGCTCGCTAAACTTGAGATTTACGACAGAGAAATTAACATGGATATGGACAATCAGCAAATACAACCGATCAATATGCCTTTCTCTGTTGACCACCGATCCATTAATGAAGCACCAGCTCCCTCTAGTGGCTTACCTCTATTAATGCCTCAAAACAATGTGTCTATCCATATGTCAAATCACTCGGTGAACAACCCAAACCCTCAAATGGTCACTCAAGCACCTCCCACAGACATTTCTCAGTTGGCCCAAGCAATTCAAAATAGTATAGCCATAAACCGAATCCCAATGCCAATGCCCACAGTGTTCAGCGGAGATCCGATTAACTACATTGAATGGAAGGCTTCATTCTCTTCACTTGTGGACTGCAAAGGCATCTCACCTGCTGATAAACTTCACTTGCTTAAAAGGTATGTCACAGGCCCAGCACAAAAATGTCTTGAAGGGACATTCTATCGCAGTGATGAAGAGGCATACAGGGATGCATTGCAAAAGCTTGACCAACGTTATGGACAGCCTTTTGTTGTCCAGAGAGCTTTCAGAGACAAACTGTCAAAATGGCCTAAAATAAGCTCAAAAGACGCAGAAGGATTAAGGACATTTTCAGACTTTCTAAATGCATGTCTCCAAGCCACACCATATGTAAAAGGCCTAGAGATACTAAGTGACTGTGAGGAAAATCAAAAGTTGCTGCAGAAAGTTCCTGACTGGCTGGCTGCCCGTTGGAACCGCCAGGTCACAGTTACACTTATGAACGGCAAGGATCCATTAAGGATGTACAAAAACAAACATATGGAAAAGAGATAAAGCTGTTAAACAAAGGCAACCAGCTCCCACATCACAACAAACTGTTCCACTTAGACATTTTCAGAGACACGGACGGTCTCATCAAGGTTGGAGGGAGACTTTCAGCTATCAAAGACTCTTTCAAACACCCTATTGTGATGCCAAAGGAACATCATGTGACCAAACTCATAATAGCTCACTGTCATGACAAAGTAAAACACCAAGGAAAATGCTTTACCATAAATGAAATCAGATCCAGTGGCTACTGGATCCCAGGGATGAGCAGAACCGTTGCTTCTTTCGTCCGTCAGTGTGTCATCTGTCGCAGACTCCGCAAAGCTCCGGAGGGTCAGAGAATGAGTGACCTACCTGCAGAACGCTTAGAACCCTCTTCTCCCTTCACATACTGCGGTATGGACTGTTTTGGCCCTTTTATAACTACAGAAGGCCGAAAACAACATAAACGGTATGGACTTTTATTCACTTGCTTTTGCTCCCGCACCATTCACATTGAGCTATTAGAGGACTTATCCACTGACACATTCATTAATGCATTAAGGTGTTTCATTGCTATCAGAGGTTCAATTCGCCAAATCCAATGTGATCAGGGAACAAACTTTGTTGGCGCAAAGAATGAGTTTAAAACTGCCCTAAGTGAACTGGACACCCAATGACTGAGTACCTATCTGTCCCAAAAACAGTGCGACTTTGTGTTGAATGCACCTCACTCCAGTCACGTAGGGGGAGTGTGGGAACGCCAGATAAGAATGTCAGAAGTGTATTGAATACTACTCTGTCACTTGCACATGGTAGACTTAATGATGCTTCATTAAGGACTTTATTTTATGAAGCTATGGCCATAGTCAATAGTCGCCCACTGACTGTAGACAACCTTAACAACCCTGACAGTTTGGAACCACTGACCCCTAACCACCTGCTCCACCTGAAATCTGGCACAACACTGCCCCCACCTGGTGCCTTCCCAAAGGAGGACCTCTATGGAGCAAAAAGATGGCGTCGTGTGCAGTTTTGACTGAGCAGTTCTGGTGCAGGTGGAGGCGTGAGTATCTGCACAACATTATTGCTAGGCAGCGCTGGCACTCACCAAAAAGGAATTTAAGAGTAGGTGATGTTGTGTTGGACATTGATGAACTGTCACCCAGAGGTGAATGGAGACTTGCCAGAGTCCTGGAGACTGTTATCGGCAAGGACGGACTTGTGAGAAGAGTGAAAATCTCCTTTGGAGATAAGAGACTGAATAACAAAGGTCAACGCAGTAATAAGCTTTCTATTGTGGAGCGTCCTGTGCAAAAGCTAATTCTGATATTAGAATGTTCATAAGCTAATTACCCAGATAGCACACGTACGTCGCGGGGACGTCTGTGCGATGTGTGCGTTTGCATCTGGGAGACGTATTTTTAAGGGCGTTTGCTCATCTGGAAAACGTCGCATAGACGTCCTTTCCCGACGTTCCAAGGACATCTGGTGGACGTATTACAGACGTTAATTATTAGAATGTTACGTCTATGAGACATCTGATTTACATAGCATAGACGTCGTTCATAATTAGACGTTTTAGACGTTCATTCATATTTACTGCTATTGATAACAGCTGCCGCTACACTGATTATACTTGTGTTTGGTTTTGCTGATGGATCTGGTGGTCTTTCTTCTGACTGACCAAGCAAGTAATTTGCATAATTTCAGCCATAATTGACATTTATTATATACTCAGTGTTCAGTATATTTGGATGTTGAAACACTGTGAGTGCATTTTGATTTGTCTGTGTGCACATAATTATAATAATAATAATTGTTGTTGTTGTTGTTGTTGTTTTCACTATCATTATGAGGCTTTTTCTTTTTTAATTAGGTGTGAAAAAATAATGCAGCTTTTAAAATTTTAAATCTAAAACAGATGTTATTTGTCTGACTGATATGGTTAGTTGAATTCTCTGAATCATAACAAGTTGAATAAAAGACCAGCTCTGCATGTTGTTGTGCCGTTTATGATTTACAGAGTGCTGGAGTTATAACAACAGCAAAAATAAATAAATAAATAAAATAAATAAACATGTACAACAATAATTAATGATAAAGATTCAGTAAATTATCAAACATTTGCTGAAAACCGTGTAAACATCATATTCTCTGTCAGGAGTTTTAAATGAATGGTAGTAACTTTGGGAAAGAATAACTATAATATACTATTATAGTATAATCTATTATAATAATCTATTATAATATAACTATAATAGTGAGCCGATCATGTCATGTGTTTGCTGGTGACGTCACTTTCTTCGACGTCATCGAGGTGCGCATGGCAAATTGATACGGAAGTGTTACAGTACTTTTTGTTTGAAAAAAGTACTATTTTACCTTTATATCAGACATATTTATGAGTTATATAATTTAATATATCATATGAATAATAAATGGGCATCATGATCTTCAGGTATGTTTGCTGGATTCAGAATGAAACGATGTTTTGACAAAGATGAGTCGTAGTTTCTCAGTAATGTGCTTGTGTTCGGCCTGGTTTGTTTTGATCTTCAGCTGCTTTATTTAAAACAAGCATTAACAGGAAAGTCATTAATACATCAAACAGAGCAATTAATGTCTAAAGGGGATATCAAATAACTGTATTTATGTATGTAACATTTTTATTTGAAATTAGTGTTAGCATTTGTATTGACAGTTGTTTGTGCAGTTTGTTTTAGTTGATAATAGTCTCGCAGTGCATTGAAGATAACGTTTTGAGTGAAGATGCCTGCTTTACTGAACTGTAACATATTTAGACATGAGTTTAGTATGTACAGGAAGATGATGCCACCTCCAATATTATATTAAGGGGGATGAATCAAAACATTTGCTAATTTATTTTTGCCCCAGTTCTGAGGGGAGAATCACCCCAAGTGTATCAATATAACTTCACGCTTCAAATAAAAACTATATTACTATTTTACACTCTTTCTAGATCTAAATTAATTAATCTGTCTGCCTATCCCTCATATAAAATAACATACTCTTGATAATTCACTGATCATTACTATCCAGTGACAAAGATAAGGGAGTCATTGTCTGACATTAGTGTTGCTGTAATGCTCTGCTGGCTGAGATTAAGAAATGTGTTTTCTGTTTCTGCAGTTGTTGCTTCATCTGTGTTTTTGCAGTGCTGGTGAATAAAGGCGAGCAAGAAGCAAACTACGTTTGAAAGGTTAATTCATGCTACTTGTATAAACTATATTTACAGTTTCTATCATTTCAGTATCTCTTCAGGTCACAGTAGAGGCTGTTATTGGTGGTTCTGTTGTCCTGCCGTGTTCTTCAGCTCAACATGATCATAAACCTCAAGACATTGAAGTGTATTGGGTATATAGTGGCAGCACAAGTGTGTTTGATATAATCAAGGGTAAAGATTCAGTAAAGGGACAAGACTCATGGTACAAGAACAGAGTTCAAACTTTCCCTGAAGAGTATCTGAGAGGAAACTTCTCACTTAAACTCATCAATCTTCAACACACTGATGCAGGACAATACACCTGCTTCATCTCACACTCATCTGAACATGAGACTGTGGAGCTGATCATCAAAGGTGTGTGAAACGGGGTCATTAATGTATGATGTTTTTAATTACATTTATTGAAATAAAATAAGTCTGAATAAGACCATCTATATATGTTTCTGTCTGAATGCTGCTGTATATAAATGATAGATGGTTCTGTTGGGTTTATCATAATGTAGTAAAGTTGTTAGTTCTTTGTTTTGTTGCAGAATCAACTGAAAAAGTAAACAAAACCAATGATCAAGAAAAACCAAACCAAGCAGAAACGGTACCAAATGTAGTTATCATTGTAGTATCTGTATTATTAGTATTATTATTAGTTATTATCGTCTGTTTCATTATATTTTACTTGAGAAAAAAAAAAAAAGAGCTCAAGCTCCCTTATTCTCATCAGCCACGACTGAAGAACAAACAACAGTGACATAAACAGGTCTAAAAGTTTCACTTTACACTTTCTCTGACAGAAAAGTTACATTAATTCGAATCGTTACATCTTTCATTGGTTTCTTCTGGTGTATGAACCAGCTGCTGTACAAGACAGTGTTTTGATCTTTTATTTTATTGCGACATGCACTGGTTTGTTTTTATTGTATAACAGAATAATATCTTGAAAAACTGAGATCTTGAAACTCTTTTTATAGTTCAGTGACTGAATCGATCAGTACTTTCCTGCCTTAACATTTCTGTACCACAAGTGCTCTTTGGTTGTGTTTGCCAGAATGTATTTTGTATTCTTTCTGTATTATATTATATTTGTTAAACTGTTGCTGCACATCATGTAAAGTGCAGAAGATAAAACAGATAAACACGTTGCTCAGGTTTGAGATGTTGACTGATGTCAGAAGAGCTCAATATGATGTATTTATTCACAACTTTGAATGAATTTGCTTCATATGCACGATTCCAGTTTGATACGGTTCTGGCTACAAGTTATAATATGCCTTTTCATGTAAATGCATGAGATTCATGGGTAACACTTTACAATAACAGTACATGAATTATCATGTACTAATACCTTAATTAATAATTACTTGACTATGAACTAATGAAGAGTTAAGACATGTATTAATCAAGAACTAATGAAGAACTAACTTAACTACGACATGAGTCATATGCATTACCTCATGAATAACACCACCTTAATTACATGTTAGTTCCTGCATGTTAGTTAATGTATTAATTAACACTTTGGGGTAAACTAAATCAAACATGCTCTAGAAGAAAGATTCATGAAAATGGCACACTGCAAAATTGTTTATAAATTTTCCACCTGCAGCTATGTCACAAACATCAGTGAATGACAGTGGATTTCTTGCAATATTTACGTTTAACCAACTCATCCAACGCACAATGATGCATTCATAATTAAAAACAACTTCATCTCATCCTGTTTTGAGTGATTCCACTGCTGCCCTCCTACAATAATGTATTCATTAAGCAGATGCGATTTTCCAAATTAAAATCAGTGTTAGCATAGAGATGATGGTTATGTTATGGATTGGTTTACTGTCTTTATATCATAATAATGCACTGAAATCAGACGTTTGTCTTTGTGTTCTTGCTCTTCTTTTGGGCCACTATTGCTCCTTCAAAATGTTAACCTTCCTCCTACCGTTCAGTTCCTTCTCCATCCAAATGCAGCCACATGACCTCTGCTCTTCCACTTTTTTACAAACCACCAAAAAACACCAAATATCTGATTTAGATGAGCTGAATATGTATAAAACATGTGTAATTGATAACTTTTTAAAGATGTGCCCTCCAAGACAAGTCATGACATGATACATTGATAACTCATGAATTCATGTTAAGTTATAAGTAATTAATGATGAGTTAATGATATTGTGCCCCCCCCCCCCCAAGTAAAGTCATGGCATTATGATACATTAACAAGGCATGAATTAATGTTAAGTTAATGATGAGTTAATGATATTGTGCCCCCAAGTAAAGTCATGACATTATGATACATTAACAAGGCATGAATTAATGTTAAGTTAATGATGAGTTAATGATATTGTGCCCCCCCCAAGTAAAGTCAAGACATTATGATACATTAACAAGGCATGAATTAATGTTAAGTTAATGATGAGTTAGTAATATTGAAATTATAACATTTCGTTTTATTGTGTGATTTCTGCTGCCGGCTCGTTTCCAATAGGCCTACAAGTTAAACAAGACTTAACTTTAAACCTTAAAATAAATAACATTTTAAATGGTTTAACCTTTACTTGTCATGAAATGTTTACTTTGTTTGCCATGGGCCACAAAAGGCGTTTTCTCCGACATGCTGTGACTGACAATAGAACTATAAAAAAAAAACACCAAAACCGCAACATAATTACGAAATGAAACAATTTTATTCGTGCGCTGTAATCCAGATCTTCAGAATCCATACGACTGCGAGGAACAGACCCAAATCCAAGCCTTTATTCGACGATCTTCATCTCCATCCCGAGCAGCGAGTCCAGTGACCGTAAACAGCAAAGCCCGCGCTGACTGACGCGTTCGTTACAAATTCAAATGTTGCCGTTTCAAACGACAGGTTTTACGGCAGGATAATCGAACGCTCATTGGCTCTCGCCTGCCTTCGTCACAGATCGCGACATGCCGTGTTTCTGGTGAGGTGTGTATTTGAATGATGCTAGCACGCGCACGCTTTCACCAGTTCACTGAGAGGGAGAGGATCAGGAAAATAATCTGGATAATATTTTCAGCGATTAACAACATAAATTCTGCTCAAATGAAGATATCAATCTTTCATTTGAAAGCCATGTTTCTAGCATCTGTAAAACTGCGTTTTTCCATCTCAAAACTAAATTGCGACCTATGCTCTCAACATCAAATGCAGAAATGCTAATTCATGCGTTTATGACCTCAAGGTTAGACTATTATAAATAAATGATTGTAATTGCATTTATCTGTCTGTCATGTTTTTCTTCTACTGTACAGAAATAGCTATGTTTAGGTGTAGATGTAGGAGTGGGATTAGCGATTATAAAACTTTTAATGCTATATTGTTGTTACTAAAATGGTTATTTTCTTGCATGTTTATAAAATGTTTAGGTTTGGAGGTAGGTTAAGAGGTCTAAAAGTCTAAATCACTTATTGATAAATGATAAAATGCATTGATAAGAATATCTTAATGAAATAAAAACAATATTACTAAGTCATCATTAACTTAACATTAATTCATGCCTTGTTAATGTATCATAATGTCATGACTTTACTTGGGGGCACAATATCATTAACTCATCATTAACTTAACATTAATTCATGACTTGTTAATGTATCATAATGTCATGACTTTACTTGGGGGGGGCACAATATCATTAACTCATCATTAATTACTTATAACTTAACATGAATTCATGAGTTGTCAATGTATCATGTCATGACTTGTCTTGGAGGGCACATCTTTAAAAAGTTATCAATTACACATGTTTTATACATATTCAGCTCATCTAAATCAGATATTTGGTGTTTTTTGGTGGTTTGTAAAAAAGTGGAAGAGCAGAGGTCATGTGGTTGCATTTGGATGGAGAAGGAACTGAACGGTAGGAGGAAGGTTAACATTTTGAAGGGGCAATAGTGGCCCAAAAGAAGAGCAAGAACACAAAGACAAACGTCTGATTTCAGTGCATTATTATGATATAAAGACAGTAAACCAATCCATAACATAACCATCATCTCTATGCTAACACTGATTTTAATTTGGAAAATCGCATCTGCTTAATGAATACATTATTGTAGGAGGGCAGCAGTGGAATCACTCAAAACAGGATGAGATGAAGTTGTTTTTAATTATGAATGCATCATTGTGCGTTGGATGAGTTGGTTAAACGTAAATATTGCAAGAAATCCACTGTCATTCACTGATGTTTGTGACATAGCTGCAGGTGGAAAATTTATAAACAATTTTGCAGTGTGCCATTTTCATGAATCTTTCTTCTAGAGCATGTTTGATTTAGTTTACCCCAAAGTGTTAATTAATACATTAACTAACATGCAGGAACTAACATGTAATTAAGGTGGTGTTATTCATGAGGTAATTCATATGACTCATGTCGTAGTTAAGTTAGTTCTTCATTAGTTCTTGATTAATACATGTCTTAACTCTTCATTAGTTCATAGTCAAGTAATTATTAATTAAGGTATTAGTACATGATAATTCATGTACTGTTATTGTAAAGTGTTACCGCTCCATGAGAGTGTGAAAATACACTTTTGCCTTTAGATCTCTACTGCAATATTCTCAGGTGCTTTCAAAGCTGAAGAAACTTGTTTTCATTGTATGTGGATGATCTCTGTGTTCAAGACTCAATAAATTGTGCAGTTGAAATAATGCATCTGTTGTGTTCACATTTTCATATTTCTAAAATATATCTATTCTTGTAGAGCATATCAGATTTATTTGATGTAATCATAAATAAAATGCACATTTGGATGAGATTCTTAATCAATGTCTCAAAAACTACTTCCTCACAGATGCTGAATGTACAGTTTCAGCAGATGAAATACTTTTTAATCTTAATGCTTTAAACTAAAGTCTTGAATTTGCTGTTTTTGCTACTTTTTTATAAGTCCATGTAGTTAAACACATTTCCAGGAGTAGATTAACAGTTTATCTTCGTAATTTTACAGATTTTAGGCTAAATAATCTTTGCCTTTTGCAAGTTTTGATACAAAGCATTATGAAATCTCTCTTCTCCTACTCTTACTAAAGGTGTCATTGTTTTGCTCCCAAACTCATTTTGTCTTTATCACAATTACAAGTCTTAGTTTTTAGCGTCTTAAGGATGTACAGTATGCTATATGCCAGTCCATTTTTGTTGGGTGTATTTCATATATTAGATTAATGTTGGATGTTTTGGGTTACTCCAGGGGTGTCCAATCCTGTTCCTGGAGGGCCACTGTACAGCAAAGTGTAGCACCAACCCAACTTAAACTAACCTGAACCAACTAATCAAGGTCTTCCTTGGCACTAATGTAAAGGCAGGAGTGTTCAGGTAAGTTGGAGCTGAACTCTGCAGTACACCTGTAACGGGGCTGACAAGACATGAGACGTGCGGATCCAATTGCAAGCTTTTATTTACAGGCATGGTCATAATACAGGCAGGGTCGAGCAATGGCAAACAGGTATGGCAGGGACAAGACAAAGAGTAATCCTAGGGCAAGCGAAGGTCGATCGACAGCGAACAGTATCCAAAGGGGCTAGGCAGAGAGATAATCCAGGGAACACGGGCTAGAATCCAATGGGGGTGCAAACAGTGTCCGAACAGATAGACAGGGGTAAATACAGGGAACACAGACTAGAAAATAACAAACGTTCCGTAAAGCAGCTGACACTAGGGGAGTGAAAAACGCAGGACAATACAGGAACAGAACAGAAACACGGAATGGCACGGAAAGGGTTAATCCAGGAAACACGGGCTCTGTAGAGTTGCTACGGCTTGGGGAGCGGTAAACGCATTCAATACTCGGCAGTGTGGCAGAGAAAGTCCAGGGTTTAAATAAGGTGTGTGATCAGTGTGTGCGTGGGATCAGGTGTGTGTGTGATTAGTGCCTACAACTGTGTGCTCAATTAGTGCAATGGATGATGGGAAATTGAGTCCAGTGTGCTGTGTGCTGTGAGAGTCCATGTGGTGACCGAGTGACCTCTGGTGGTGAATGGACGGAAGTGCAGACCAGATTCGTGACAGAGCCCCCCCCCTAAGAGCGGCTTCCAGACACTCCACACAGTCTTTAATCCAGGAGGGAGGTGGAGCGGAGGCGGAACAGGGGAGGGATGGAGGGCCAGGTCCTTGTGGCAGCGGAGTGATCTGGGACCGAGGTAGAGCCGGCAGAGCAGGAAGCCAGGGCGGAGCAGGCGGGACTGGAGCCCACCAGGGCGGAGCAGACGGGACTTGAGCCCACCAGGGTGGACCCGAAGATCTCCACGGTGGTGCAGAAGACCACCAGAGCCCGACAGCAGACCACCACGGCGGCGCAGAAGACCACCAGAGCCAGATAGTGGACCACCACAGCGGAGCGGGTGGAACAGGTGGAGCAGAAGACCAGAGCGGAGCAGACGGACCCGAAGACCACCACGACGGATCAGGAACCCACAGCAGAGCCTGGGAACTAGGGAGAATGGAGACACAAGGAGGAGACAGAACATGCACAGACACAAGGACTGAGGTAGGGAACATAGGAAGTTTATAATTAGTCTCCATAGCAGTGACAGGATAGAACGAGAGTTCATTGACGGCCTCCTTAGCCGTGACAGGACAGAACGAGAGTTCAGGGACAGCCCTTCTGGCTGCGACAGGACAGGCAGAGGATTCACAGACGGCCTCCACAGCCGTGACAGGGCAGGACGAGAGTTCAGGGACGGCCTCCTTGGCCGAAACAGGACAGGACGAGGAATCAAGGACGGCCTCTGTGGCCGTGGCATGGCAAGATGAGAGTTGGTGAGTGGATACCACTGACACCTCCGGAGGTTCTGCAGCGGTTGCCGCCACCTCTGGAGGTTCTACAGCGGTAACAGTCTCCTCGACCGCAACTCGACAGACCGAGAGAACATTGCAGGGCGCCACCACCATACAAGAGGCTGAGGCGAGCCCGGCCGCTTCGGAAGGTTCTGCAGCGTGTGCCGCCACCTCGGGCAGTTCTGCGGTGGTGTACGCAGCCCAAACACAACATAAAGCGATTCCCATCAGGGGAAGTGCCTCGGACAGGGGAATATGCATAAGAACAGGAGGGTTAGTGTGAGTTGGTTTGGGGATACCAGCCGTGCGTGCAGACACCAGCGGTACATCCCTCAAACTAGACATCAAATTGGGATAGTGGAATACTGACCTTAATGATCTGGGTGTGTCAGCCGTGACGGGCTGCGACTCTGGAAGGTCAGCCGTGACGGGCTGCGACTCTGGAAGGTCAGCCGTGACGGGCTGCGACTCTGGAAGGTCAGCCGTGACGGGCTGCGACTCTGGAAGGTCAGCCGTGACGGGCTGCGACTCTGGAAGGTCAGCCGTGGACGGGCTGCGACTCTGGAAGGTCAGCCGTGACGGGCTGCGACTCTGGAAGGTCAGCCGTGACGGGCTGCGACCCTGGAAGGTCAGCCGTGACGGGCTGCGACCCTGGAAGGTCAGCCGTGACGTAAACAGCTGAGACGTGCTGCTGTGACTCTGGACGAGCAGCTGTGACGTGCTGCTGTGACTCTGGACGAGCAGCTGTGACGTGCTGCTGTGACTCTGGACGAGCAGCTGAGACGTGACTTGACCTTAGGAGATCAGCTGAGACGTGAAGTGACTCTGGACGAGCAGCTGTGACGTGCTGCTGTGACTCTGGACGAGCAGCTGAGACGTGAACAGCTGTGACGTGCTGCTGTGACTCTGGACGAGCAGCCGTGTCGTGCTGCTGTGACTCTGGACGAGCAGCTGAGACGTGAACAGCTGTGGCGTGCTGCTGTGACTCTGACGAGCAGCTGTGACGCTGCTGTGACTCTGGGCGAGCAGCCGTGTCGTGCTGCTGTGACTCTGGACGAGCAGCTGAGACGTGAACAGCTGTGTCGTGCTGCTGTGACTCTGGGCGAGCAGCTGTGTCGTGCTGCTGTGACTCTGGGCGAGCAGCTGTGTCGCGTGCTGCTGTGACTCTGGGCGAGCAGCTGTGACGTGCTGCTGTGACTCTGGGCGAGCAGCTGTGGCGTGCTGCTGTGACTCTGGGCGAGCAGCTGTGCGTGCTGCTGTGACTCTGGGCGAGCAGCTGTGGCGTGCTGCTGTGACTCTGGGCGAGCAGCTGTGTCGTGCTGCTGTGACTCTGGGCGAGCAGCTGTGACGTGCTGCTGTGACTCTGGGCGAGCAGCTGTGACGTGCTGCTGTGACTCTGGGCGAGCAGCTGTGACGTGCTGCTGTGACTCTGGGCGAGCAGCTGTGACTTGACTTAACTCATGAAGATCAGCTGTGACTTGAACGGGTGTTGTTGTGGCCGCCATTTTGTGAGCGTGCTCTGGTGCGTCCGCCATTATCGTCGTAGATGCGGTGTCGCGTTCCTCATCCGCGACACCCACAGTGTATAATGAGCCCACACACAACAGAGCATAGTCCAAAAACTGACTGAGTGAGGAGCGTGGACCCTCACAAATAAGCCTAGTCTTTAGTGGCTGATTAATGCCGTCACAAAAAAAGTCGATCAAGACATCATCTGGAAAATCACAATTATTAGCAACGTCGAGATATTCCAGGATAAAGTCCTCAAGTGATCGCATACCCTGCTTGAGGGCTAATGATAGTTTTGCAGTGTACATACCCGGCCAGTATTGTTCATGAAAGCCGCTGGATCCTCGTGCGGCCGAGTATTCTGTAACGGGGCTGACAAGACGTGAGACGTGCGGATCCAATTGCAAGCTTTTATTTACAGGCATGGTCATAATACAGGCAGGGTCAAGCAATGGCAAACAGGTATGGCAGGGACAAGACAAAGAGTAATCCTAGGGCAAGCGAAGGTCGATCGACAGCGAACAGTATCCAAAGGGGCTAGGCAGAGAGATAATCCAGGGAACACGGGCTAGAATCCAATGGGGGTGCAAACAGTGTCCGAACAGATAGACAGGGGTAAATACAGGGAACACAGACTAGAAAATAACAAACGTTCCGTAAAGCAGCTGACACTAGGGGAGTGAAAAACGCAGGACAATACAGGAACAGAACAGAAACACGGAATGACACGGAAAGGGTTAATCCAGGAAACACGGGCTCTGTAGAGTTGCTACGGCTTGGGGAGCGGTAAACGCATTCAATACTCGGCAGTGTGGCAGAGAAAGTCCAGGGTTTAAATAAGGTGTGTGATCAGTGTGTGCGTGGGATCAGGTGTGCGTGTGATTAGTGCCTACAGCTGTGTGCTCAATTAGTGCAATGGATGATGGGAAATTGAGTCCAGTGTGCTGTGTGCTGTGAGAGTCCATGTGGTGAGCGAGTGACCTCTGGTGGTGAATGGACGGAAGTGCAGACCAGATTCGTGACAACACTGGCCCTCCAGGACCGAGTTTGGACACCTCTGGATTACTCAACAAAAGCTCTCCTCATTTCATGCATCAGATTTTGTAGAGACAAATTGAGCAAAACTCCCTATTAAAGGCCAGGGTGTTTAAAGAGAGCATCCTCCAGGAGTTAAACAGGACAGATGTGACAAATTGTCATGAACTTGTACATGGTGCCAATAAGGTTCAGAGCAGCATACTTAAAATTATGGTGGACATACTAAAATTTTACGTTTGTTTTTTAATCAAGGGTGTCATCATTTCTGCAGCTCTTCATTTAAACAAAAATGGTTTACTTATTTTACATATGTTAATGACATTTTCTAAGTTTTTATTAAATGTATTAAGAAATGTTAATTTAGCCATCTTTACATTAAACATATTAGTGACCTTTAAGAAAAACAATATTTTGTATTTGTTCAGATGGGGCTATGTTGAGTACTGTAAACCACATGGAATTGATATTAAAGATATAGATTGTACTGGTACTTCAAGTTCATAAGATCAGAGATCACTACCTCGTCTTGTGCTCACTGTGTGTATGAGATTAGTCATATCATCATTGATTTAGTAGATCTGTTATTCCAACCACTGAAGACAGAAACTTGTTTGATTTCTCTGAACTGCTTTGCCTGTCTATAAATACAGATGATATTTACCTAACTATAGCAACTATCAATATGGGCACTATTTTCTCTATCATTCCAGATAGTGTTATTCCCATCAGGTTAAAAAAGGTTAGAAAGAAACATCCTGCACCAAGGTACAAATCGTACTCATGCTCTCGAGAAAAACTCGTAACCTTGAGCTCAATGGGGATTTGTTTTGACGCAGTACATGCATAAACACATTAAGTTGCTGTTGTGTATTTGTGTTCATAAGGGTTTTTACAGTGGGGTTATCATTTGCCTGATTTTTCTGAATTAAAATAAAAAATTCAAAATACACTTCTATAAAAACCTTTACAGTTTTTCTCGATCGCTAACATTTACATTTACATTTATGCATTTAGCAGACGCTTTTATCCAAAGCGACTTACATTGCATTCAAGTTACAGTTTTTACATTTTATCAGCTCTTGCTTTCCCTGGGACACACAACTAACACACAATTCATGAAACAATTAATCATTTTCTCACAACTATAAACACAATCTCTAAACTATACACCAACTTACACAAACCTCAAACTTCCAGTTCAAAACCAAATATTCTAATCAAAAACATATTATCTTCAGTCAAAATCAAACTTTGGCCTCAGATGATGCACAAACCTGCCAAATACACAGACTGCTCCAGTGCCTAGAAAACACCAGTGAGATCAATTCAAAACACTGTTACCAAAACCTCCTTTTGGGAAATAGGAATCCTTTTGCTAGTCAATGTCTGTTACAGTATACAGCATAAATAAAGGGGTGCAGATACAGTAAAATTCAGCAATAAACTTTAAGAAAAGTTTACTTTCATTACACTACTGTAAAGAGATCTTACAGTAGATGAAAAGCACTACAAGAGAAAAATTCAAAGACCAAACAACTGAATATACCGTAAATACACACTGGAATATACTGTCAGTTGTTTTACAGAAATAAATAAATAATGGATAAAAGAATAAATGAATAAATTCATTCAGCGAGTAGACTACAGGATGGGAGGGGGAAAAAAAAAAGAAAAAAAAAATTTCAGAGCAGTAGCCCTCAAATTCTTTGAATGAATAAAACCCACACAGGACTCCCCTCCTGTCATTCCTGACATACCTAGGTTTGCAGTCTTTAAATACAGTATCTCACTGCACCGTAGGCTGTCACTCCTGTCTGTATTGTGCAGAAAATGCACTCCAGTTCACGACACCTAATTTACATAAAATAAACAATATTAAATAATTTTGAGGAAAGGCAAAAGAGCCATACAAGGAAAATATTTTAAATGTATTTTTAAATATTATAGGATGGTGTTAGAAAAAAAGAGTGTTGTTTGCTTTGTCTGTAAAGTACCTAAGATATTTAATTTATAATCATCATTAACCAACTAAATTAAAAAAGTTTGTATATAAATATATAATTATATAGCAATAGCCTAGTAATGATGATAGGCCTACTACTACTCATAATAATAATAATAATAATAATAATAATGTCTGCAAGCTCACATTAGAAGTCTGGTGCAACTGCCAATTATAACAATAGCCTAGTAATGATAATAGGCCTACCTACCGCTACTGATGATAATAATAATAATAATAATAATAATAATAATAATAATAATAATAATAATAATGTGGGCCTAAAAATAATAGCCTAGGGCTATCTATCTATCTATCTATCTGTGCAAGGTGGTGTGTTGGGGGGGGGGGGTGTCACTGGGGCCCCAACTGCAATGAACCAGCTTTGGGGGGGCCCAGCTTGCAAAAGGTTGAGAACCCCTAAGTTATAGTGTGTTAGCAATCGAGAAAAACTGTAACAGAACTGAGAGACGACTGTCTAGGGGAGGCAGAGAAGTCTTTTTTCAGAAGACTAAGAAACCGCCATAACAAATAAGGATATTACCAATACTGTAATGTAATTTGGCTGATGCTGAATGAATAAATGAATGAATGAATTTATTTATTTATGCATTCACAGTAACTGACAGTATAGTCCAGTGTGTGTTTACTGTATATTCAGTTGTTTGGTCTTTGAACTTTTCTTCTACTATAAGATCTCTTTACAGTAGTGTAATGAAAGTAAACTTTTCTTAAAGTTTATTGCTGAATTTTACTGTATCTGCACCCCTTTATTTATGCTGTATACTGTAACAGACATTGACTATAGCAAAAGGATTCCTGTTTCCCAAAAGGAGGTTTTTGTAACAGTGTTTTGAATTGATCTCACTAGTGTTCAGACAGGAGTATTTGGCAGGTTTGTGTATCATCTGAGGCCAAAGTTTGAGTTTGACAAAAGAGAATATGTTTTTGACTAAACTATTTGATTTTGACCTGGAAGTTTGAAGTTTGCAGAAGTTGGTGTGTAATTTTGAGATTGTGTTTACAGTTGTGAGAAAATGGTGAATTGTTTCATGAACTGTGTGTTAGCAATCGAGAAAAACTGTAATATGTCAACAAAATAAAACCTGGCTTCATCTAATGTTCAGATTTCTGTTCTGGAAATATATGCAAATATTTAATTTAACTCCTCATTTCCATATTTAAACATATCATTTCAGAAAACTTGTAATACACTTCAATGCAAAAGAGAATGTTGTTTGCTGGTTTTACAGCTGCGAAGAAGACAATAATACAACATGTGTGGAAAAACATATTGGATCCGTAGCCTCCTGCAAATAATGACTTGTGAATGTACAACAGCACGAATCAATGGGGCCAAGCCTTCTACCATTGATGCTTGGCAGTGCTTTCTCTTTGATATACGTGACTGTATAAAGGAGTGACTTTTGTGTTTTTCTTGTCCTTCCCTCTCTCCCTCCCTGTGACGACCCCTGTCGTCTTTTCATGGAACTGCCGCTGAGTCCGCAAATTACCTTGATTGGCAGTCGTTTGAAACACCTGTTTGCTATCAGGCACTCTGTTAAAAGAGGCCTCCGCTTGGGTCTGAGAGCTGACTTTGGTTTTGGACTTTTGGTTTGGTTGGCTTTTGTTTTGGCACCTTCAACACTGCAGCACACTACATTCCCTTACATTCATGCATCTTACATTACACCCTGACATTACTGACGTTTTCCAATTCATGATTGTTTCTTTATAGTTTCTTTATTTTTCTATGTGGTTTCAGTCCTTAAATAAATTATATTTTGAGTCAACATTTTGGTTTCGCGTGTGTCCTCTGTTTGTTGCTTCCCTTGAGCCATGGGTCGTAACACTCCCTTTGACTGGACTTTGAGATATTGAATATGTGTCTGTTGTTGTTTTTTTTGTTTTTTATTATTTTGGATGTTATGTATTAAAAATAAAAAATGTTGATAACAAGAAAACTTGTAATACAATGTTGTTTGTTTTCTTAGTTTAATCAGTCAGTTGGGGATGTATAGGGTAATATCAATTTTTACATGTTTTACCTTGTGGTATATTCACCTGTAATACTTTAGAAAGAGGCTGATTAGTTGACAGCCCCTATGCTGCTGGTTTCTTCATGTTGTGTTTGCATTGTTAAATGTATTTAGTTGTACTTGTATATAATTTTCTGTTTGTTAATATTAAAACTGCTTATCATTTACCAAATCTGATTGTTTAATTTCCTATAACACATCATTCAATTACGTCAGTGTACACTAGGCTCTTTTGATTTGAGTCAGTCTCTGGAGTTTCTTGATGGCTCAGTCCCATCTGTATCTCAGCAGCAAAATTTTGTAGGGAAATGGCTTCGGGATCTTTTGACTCGTGGCAGTGTTTATATTTCCAGCATCCTGGAGCCGAGTGTCATCACAGTAACTCCACGCCTTAGTGATAAAACTTCAAACATCAGCTGACATGCAAACTAAACATGTTTCTATGTATTGAGAACCAGTCTGATCACTATCAGAACAGGCTTTAGTGTCATTATGTCCATGTAATACAGAAACACAATACAATTATATAATACAAACAATGCAAAATGCTCTGCTTTTGAATTCCAGGTATTTGTTGGATGAATAATATGTCAAACTAAAGACAACTTAACATGATAACAATAAAAAGGAATATATATACAATAAATGTGTACCAAAAAGATTTGATTCAACCAAGGAAACACACAAAACACAGCTATATGCCGATATGACTATAAACTAACCTGAATGTAATTTGAATGGCAAATTTATGAGCAGGCTGTATGTTTGACTCTTTTGTTTCTCTCTTTCAGTTTCTTTGCAAGTCAAATTGAGATGTCACTGGAAGATCTGCATTCTTGTTGTGATCCAGAGGTGAAGATAAAGGCAAAACATAAGAGTGTATTAAAGACACAACGACAGCAGGAATGTTCAGAAAACTACACTGTTTGAATATGTGCAGTGTGTGTGAAAACATGCACAGTGTCAGTATGCTACTTTATATTTACATAAAGTATGACGGAAACCAATAATCTTATTGAATAAATACACTAATTTTCAGTGTTAAGTGGAATAAAAAGTGTTAAATGTGTTGATGAAGTGTTTATAGTCTTAAATATCTTTTGAGTTTTGGTGATTGATCTGTGAGCAGTGAGGATTGTGGGTCTAGAGAGCCTCTAGTGGTGTAGTTTGGTGTAGGTTTAGGGTGGGACAGTGATTGAAGGAGGGTGGGTTGGTTGTGCTCTCTAAACAAATGACCTCTATTTAATTTTAGTTGTTAATCCCTGTTAACATAGGCTATAAACCTCACTGTATGAGTATATAACAAATCAAACACAAAGTAACGAAGAGCAAATGTCCTTAAAATGATTTCATAATGCTGTTTAAGAAAAGGGCCTTAACTACAAAGTAAATTAAATCATATTAGATTCATGTAGTAAACTCATACAGAACTGAAGCTGTGTGAGCCTGGTGTTGTTGTTTTGGCTCAAATACTTCAGTATTAAGTAATCTGATTTCCTCAAACAAAGCCTTGCAAGATCAAAACATAAAGATAACTTCATTTTACTTCACTTTAGCATCTCAATGGAAGCAGCTCTTGTCAGACTGTAAAGCTTCTCTCTTCTTCAGTCAAATGAGGTTACAGAACAGTCAGAGAATTGTAGTTCAAATATAAACAAACAATGTTATTAAATGCATGCATCAATATAAAGCATGTGTGAATTAACTGTGTAGATATACTGCAGGCTACAGTAAAAGCAGACATACTGCAATGCTGCTTATTCCATTGAGTTTAAGACAACTGTGAGAACTGTAGACACTGGTACTCCGTTAAACCTCCAGTCTAGACAAAGGTGACAGACCCTGTTTGTCATTGGCTGTCAAGTGACCAACCAAACATATTTATGCTTTTGGTTAGAGCTTCAGTTGAGTTTAACCACACTGTGTAGCCTAGTTACACTGTCAAAAAATACAAGGACACAACCTATATAAATTATAACAATAATATAACAACAACAACAACAAAAAGAATAAATAGTCAAGTGTCACTGTACTCAAAGCTCGAGAATAAACCTCCAGTCTAGACAAAGGTAACAGAACCTGTTTGTCATTGGCTGTTAAATGACCAAGTGACCAACCAGTGGAACATATTTATGGTTTTGGTTTGAGCTTCAGTTGAGTTTAACCACAGTCTAGTTACACTGTGTAGTTACACTCTGTAGATTACTGCTGAATACAAAAACTATATAACAAATATATATTGATATACTGTATAAGAATATCCTGAAATTCAGGGAAAAAATACAAGTCACCAATAAACGAAAACAACGTTTTGCTTGCAACACCAGCATCAGGGTCCATTCAAGTGTTCATTAACGGTTTCTGCACAGGGGTCGAGGATGTGACCAACTTAAAGTCTGTTCATATATATTAACTTAAACTCTGTTCTTGACTGTCAAAAGATACAAGGACGCAACCTATGTTAAATTTAACAGTATACAAAATAAATAAATACATAAATAAACAGTCATAAATGTGTCATTTTATCTCTGATGACTGACAGAAAATATTTGAAAAAGTTCTTGTATCCGCATATTTTGTCTTTCTTCAATTACGTTCTGCTCTCAAAGCGTATGGAGTTCCTTGGGCATCTCCCATCTCCTCTCATCCTATGCAAGATTGGATTGCACCATCTGTTGGTCGGCCGTCTGTTTCTTTAATATATAATAAGATTATTGATTGCATTACAAAACCTCTTTCTATTAAAACTATTTGGAATAGGGAATTATCTGACCTTAATTTGTCTGTCGACTGGGAGAGAGTGTGGTCTAATCTCAGTTTAACATCTAAAAATCTGGCTCATCTTCTTATTCACTTCAAACAACTATTGTTGTTGTAATGGCTTCCGGGGCGCTGCTCAGCGGCTGACCCAGAGCTCCACGCTAATTGTTATTTGTTGTTTTTTCTCGCTACTTGTTATTGTTTCGTGATTGTGTGGTTGAGCTTCCTGCACTGTGGATTATGGAGATAACTAGGACATTGTTAATTCTGAACGCTTTATGTTCATTGTTTTCCATCAACAACGCCTTGTCTGGGCCTAGGCAAGATGTGACCTATTCCAGAGAGTACCTGATGTCTCTACGAAGACATGCAGGACATGTGGATCTTGAATCATTAACGCACGATTGCCCTGAAATCGCACGGAAACCTAACTTTAAAGCGAAGAAGTTGAAGAAAAGGGGCGCAAGAGGGGGTATTCGGGCCAGGCTTCGGAAGCGAGGTGCGTGATTCCCTCTTCCCATGATAACGCTGTCAAATGTGCGGTCACTTAATAATAAAATGGATGAACTGATGGCCAGGGTAAAAGTCGAGAATGACTTTAAAATGAGTAACCTAATCTGTCTAACGGAGACATGGCTTAAAGACGAGACTGAAGTTGCGCTGCCTGGGTACATCACAATAAGAGCTGACCGGGACAAACATCAATCAAACAAATCGATCGGGGGAGGTATGTGTATCTTTGTGGACAGTAAATGGGCAACACAATTGCGCATTCATGAGAAAGAGTGCACCCCCGATTATGAGTTGCTTTCTGTATCGTTTAGACCGTTCTATCTTCCAAGGGATTTCGGACAGATTACCGTCATACTGGTTTATATACCGGGACCCAAATACGAGGAAGCTGCTGGTAGGATAAGTGAGAGTTTTAACAAAGCACTCTCGCGCTCTGTGGACCAGCCCATCTTCATACTTGGGGATTTTAATAATTGTGAACTTTCCAGTCATTTACCAATGCTACAAAAATATATAGACTGTCCCACACGGCTTTCGCGGACTCTGGATCAGTGTTATGGTAACATACCGAATGCTTATAAGGCAGTGCCTCGCCCACCACTGGGTAAGTCAGATCATAACGTTATTCATCTGCTGCCCACATACAAAGCTAAACTCAAACAAGAAAAGCCTACTGTAAGAGAAGTGACGCTGTGGTCTGAGGTCTGTAAAGAGAGACTGAGAGACTGCTTTGATGATACGAACTGGGACATTTTCCTTGATAACTGTGTAAGCACAAATGAGTTAACAGAAACAATAACATCTTACATTATTTTCTGTGAGAATAATGTTGTATCAACAAAAACTGTTAAAATATACCCTAATAATAAGGTTTGGGTTTCACATGAAATGAAGAAATGTCTAAGTGAGAAAAGGGCTGCTTTTGCTCAAAGTAATATGGTGCTCTTTAAAGATAAAAGACGAGAACTCAGAGCAATTATTAGAAAGTCCAGGCAGCAATATAGAGATAAAATGGAGAAACAGTTTGTTACTGGGGATGCTCGTAAAGCATGGAGCAGTCTAAACAATATGATGGGTAGAGAGACTCAGAAGCGACATAGGCTACCCACAGATATTGGTTTATTTGCAAATGAATTAAATCAGTTTTACAGTAGGTTTGACAAAACTACACATGCAGTTAGGGCTGACCAAGTGTGTAGCCATGTCTGGAATACCATCACTCTTACAGAGGAGGAGACAGCTGGTTGTCTTGCTAGGGTAAACCCTCATAAAGCACCTGGCCCAGATGGTCTTAGAGGGAGGGCCATAGCAGGGTGCGTTTATCAACTTAAAGGTGTTTTTACTAGACTATTTCAGATCTTGCTTGACACACACACTGTCCCACTTTCCTGGAAGAGAACCACAATCATCCCTGTGCCTAAAAACTGCAACCCTGTATCATCTAATGATTTTAGACCTATTACCCTCACCAGCATTCTATGTAAATGCATGGAAAGGGTTGTGTTAGGTCATTTGCCAAATGCTCATTTGTCTGACCAACTGCAGTTTGCTTATAAGGCACAGAGAGGCACTGAGGATGCTACGTTAACTCTGCTGCATGTGATTAGTAAGCATATTCAGCATCCTGGAGCTTTTGCGAGAATTTTATTTATTGATTTTAGTTCAGCTTTTAATACTGTCAGGATTGACATTTTATTAGATTGGCTATTAAAACTGGATACCAATGGGCACCTTCTGTTATGGATTAAGGATTTCTTAACTGACCATCCTCAAAGAGTCTCTGTACAGGGTACCATGTCTGACGAGGTTATTCTGAACACTGGAGTCCCCCAAGGTTGTGTGTTATCACCTGCATTGTTTTCTGTGTACATAAATGAAATGCAGATTTGTGAAAGTAATTTTAGTTTGTTCAAGTATGCCGATGACATGGCTATGGTTGGTCTTATGGTCAGAGGAAGGGGGGAGTTAGAAAGGGCCTACTTTGAGCATATAGACCGCCTGGTGGCATGGTGTGAGGAGAGTGCTTTGTCACTAAATGCTTCTAAAACCAAGGAACTTGTTGTCAGTATTAAGAAAGGGCAACCTACATGTCAGCCAATCATAATTCGGGGCCGACATGTTGAGATTGTAAATAGTTTTAAATATCTAGGGATTATACTAGATTGTAACTTAAATTTTATTGAGCACACATACTATATCTATAAGAAGGCAAGCCAAAGATTGTTTCTTTTGAGGAAACTAAACAGTTTTAATGTAAGTAAGGGAAGTCTGAGGATGGTTTACACCAGTTTACTGGAAAGCATTATTTCTTATAACATCACCTGCTGGTATGGGAATCTGGGGGCTAGAAGTAAAAGTAAGATCACAAAGATTATTAATATAGCCAGTAAGATTATATTAGACCCCCAGAGGCAGCTGGTGGAACTGTATACAAACCAGACCAGGAGGAAAGCCTCACAAATAGTTCAGGACTCCACCCATCCTCTCCAACATGAATTTGAAAAACTTCCTTCAGGCAGACGATACAGGGTACCCATAGCAACAAGAAATATTTTCAAGAAATCTTTTATACCATCTGCTGTTACTTTATTAAATAAATGATATATAATCAGGTTTATGTATATTATGTAATTAATTGCTGTTGTTTGTTAATATTATTGAGTTATTTATTGAGTTATTTATTATTACTTATTTGAGGTTTTAGTGTTATTGGTTTAATTTCTATATATTTATCTTGTGTTTTATGTGTCTGTGATTCTTGGGGCAGGATGTTCTTGTATGTTCTGTGTGTCTGTTGTATTGGACTGTGAAGTCAAGTGTGTTTGTGGTATATGTTTTTGTGGGGCCGAAGATGAATTTCCACATGTGTGGACAATAAAGATTCTAATCTAAAAAAATAAAAAGTCATTCATAGAGCATACATAACTCCTTACAAAAGATTTAAAATGAAACTACAACCGAATCTCAACTGCCATATATGTAATACTACATCGTCAGGTACTTTTCTGCATATGTTTTGGGAATGTCCTGTCGTCATCAGTCTATGGACACATGTAAACCTGGTTCTATCATCCTTACTGCATATTGATTGGTCTGTTAATCCAAGTTTGTGTCTTCTTAATGATGATTCTGGCCTCTGTATAACTTCAATGCAAAAGAGAATGTTGTTTGCTGGTTTTACAGCTGCAAAGAAGACAATAATACAAAACTGGTTTACACCGCACATGTGTGGAAAAACATATTGGATCCGTAGCCTCCTGCAAATAGTGACTTGTGAATGTACAACAGCACGAATCAATGAGGCCAAGCCTTCTACCATTGATGCTTGGCAGTGCTTTCTCTTTGATATACGTGACTGTATAGAGGAGTGACTTTTGTGTTTTTCTTGTCCTTCCCTCTCTCCCTCCCTTTGACTGGACTTTGAGATATTGAGTATGTGTCTGTTGTTGTTGTTTTTTTTTTATTATTATTTTGTATTTTTTATTTATTTGTTTATTTTTTTGGATGTTATGTATGAAAAATAAAAAATGTTGATAACAAAAAAAAAAAAAAAAACAACTTCTTGTCATTTCACATGAAATCTTACTTTTTTTGTCAAATTTCATGTCTGATAGTTTTCATTCTACCAAATAATTGCTCTAGCAGGTATTTACAGAAATACCACCCATAGAACATGAATGAGTCAATAACATTATAACAGAAACTAGGACAAATTCTGACTGAAACAAATCAAGAAATACACATCGACACGACAAGATTAACTGAGGCTTAATAACGTAACGACCATTTACCAAAAAATTAAAATTAGCCAAGACTTTAAAATGTGCCCATATAGAAATTAACTTTATATTACAATTGGTACAGTTGGTTTGGTTCTTATGGTTGATATATAACTTTTGTCTGCAGATGAATGTGTTTTTCCAACCGTTGTGTTGTTCCAGCAGCAAAAACTAAAAATGAAACAGAATTCAGATTCAATATTTACTAACAGCTATAATTTTGTTTCTTAGATGGTAAAAACATACAGTTGAGGTCCCAAAAGTTTACACCCCCCTTTCAGAATCTGCAAAATGTTAATTATTTTACCAAAATAAGAGAGATTATACAAAATTATTTATTATTTTATTATTTATTATTTATTATTTATTTAGTTTTGATCCTAGTACCGATCCCCCATTTTTTAATTTGAAGATCAGGGTAAATTTAACTTATATTGTCTTCTGGGAAACATGTAACTATCTTCTGTAGCCTCTGAAGGGCAGTACTAAATGAAAAAATATATATATATATGATTAGGCAAAATAACAATGTACACATCTCCATTCTGTTCAAAAGAATGCATGGTTTTTCCTTCTGGAGCATCAGTGAGCGTTTGAACCTTCTGTAGTTGCAATAGTTGTCCTCAGTGTGAAAATATGGATCTCAAAATCATACAGTCATTGTTGGAAAGGGTTCAAAAATGCTGGAACACCAAAGAATGTGTGGGACCTGAAGGATTTTTCTGAAGATCAGCAGGCAGATTAACTGTTCAGGACAAACAAGGGAGTCATGAACAACTATCACTAAACAAACAAACAAACAAACAAACAAAAAACAGCTGTGGATCATTCAGGTAACAACACAGTATTAAAGGGATAGTTCACCCAAAAATGAAAATTTGATGTTTATCTGCTTACCCCAGGGCATCCAAGATGTAGGTGACTTTGTTTCTTCAGTAGAACACAAACAAAGGTTTTTAACTCAAACCGTTGCAGTCTGTCAGTCCTATAATGCCAGTCAATGGGCACACAATTTTTGAGAGAAAAAAAAACATGCACAGACAAATTCAAATTAAACCTTGCAGCTCGTGACAATACATTGATATCCTAAGACACGAAACGATCGGTTTATGCGAGAAACTGAAAAGTATTTATGTCATTTTTTACCTCTGATAAACCTCAGTGTCCGACTGTCACAACATCCGGCGCATGACGCGTCAACCTGCTCTGGCACATAGATATATATACATAGATGCCTCATTAGCGACTGTTTCTATGGGCTGCGATACATAAGGATCTATGTATTTATATATATCTATGTTCCAGAGCCGTTGATGCGTCACGCGCTGGATGCTGTGGAAGAGCTCAGGATGGTTGGACATTGCGGTGTATCAGAGGGAAAAAATTATATAAATGCTGTTCAGTTTCTCGCACAAACCGATCGTTTCGTGTCTTAGGACATCATTGTATCATCACAAGCTGCAAGGTTTAATTTGAATTTATCTGTTTTTTTTTTTACTCTCAAAGACTGTGTGCCCATTGACTGGCATTATAGGACTGACAGACTGCAATGGTTTGAGTTAAAAAATCTTTGTTTGTGTTCTACTGAAGAAACAAAGTCACCTACATCTTGGATGCCCTGGGGGTAAGCAGATAAACATCAAATTTTCAAAATAATTACCATTTTGCAGATTCTGAAAGGGGGGTGTAAAACTGTAAACAGTATGGAGACACAATAAATAGATAAATAAATAAACAAACAAATAAAAGCTTCACCTACAGAGAACAACATTATATTGATATTTTTACCGTAATGTGTATTTAATTTGATAATTTTTAGAACAATAAGAATAATAACTCATCAATCAGCAGAATGAGCAGAAGTCCGTTCAGTGCAGATATGATGATAATAATCTGATATTGTGTTTGATTGTGACACTCAGTTAATTGAGCTGATTTTGTAAAGAAAGAGTTCACAGTCTGTTACTGTCAGTCTTTTACTGAAGCACATTCATCTATGGAACGAGGGATTAACTATGTTACAAATAATGAAAAGTAAATAATCACACTGATTAAGGAGTAAATTAACTCACCATTGAAGTATATTCTGGTGCTGTTGCTGAGTTTTGGAGGTGTGCGTGTGTTCATACAGTAATAAACTCCTAATTCATCAGCAGTCACATTATTAATAACCAGACTGTAGTGAATGTGACATACATAATTCACCTTTGTTGTTAAGTGTAGTTCTACACACTGTTGATTATAAACGCAGCACTTTGTTCTTAGTGTGTTTATTCATGACTACAGGGATCGCGGTCCCTTTAAATTGCGTAATGACGTGGGACGCGGTTCAGCGCCGTTGGTTTTCCTGTGTTTACCTGTTAAATAAATGACACACGCATTCGTGTGCTCAAAGTGAGAAGTTGTCACTTGCGAATTATTGCAATTTCCACAAGACGATGTTTAAACTGCACTGAATATTTCTTTCTGAATGTATTATTTAAGTAAAAAGGTGATGCTGTGGCTGACATTGATCGTAGAATCACTGTTGGAGGATCTGCTGTTTTCAGTAAAATCCAATTCCTGAGGGGGAAGCACGATTTCTACCGAGAGGAACGCTAGAGCCTTGCATTTCAGCCCGGGCCTAGCTGACGGCCCCAACTTATTTACGCCTCTAGGGCGGGCTTTGATCGGTCCAATTTTCACGTTATAGTTCAGACTCGGGCCTGTCTTAGACTTCTCCTTATTTTTATATTTGAGACATCCATCAATTAGTGATGAAAAAAATTGCCGCGCTGGTGGAAACAACACGACACCAAGCAGCGACTGTGAAGAGCGGCTCGACGGTGTTTAGAGTCCCGCAGCAGCAGAGAGCGCAGTCAGCGCAGATGAAGATTTCTGCTTCAAATACACGCAATAGGCTGAAGCTTGCCACAAAGCCCCAGCAAAATTACCATGAATGTGTCAGGGGGGGAATAGTAAGGAGATATTTAAATTATTTACTAATAAACTAGTGTTTTCTGTGTCAGTGTCACAAAGATGAAGTTGATGATCCTGACTCACCGTCTCCTCATTAGATGCGCCTTTAGAGAGCATCTTCACAGATTATAATGAAAGAATTTTGTTATCGATTTGATTTATTTCATTAAGTAGTAATTTAAAGCTTTCTATAGATACATTTATCATGTCTGTGAGGCATGTATTCGCTGACTTTCGGTTCATTTTTGTGAAGCACTCCTGTTCAAGATGAGATGGCAGAAAGCGCATCATTGTTTTCTTAAAAGCACGACGTTTTGTTGATTTGTGAGTGCACACAAATAAGAGTAGACCCTTTACAGTTCTGAATGATGTATTACTCTTACCTTTATGAGCAAAAATTACGGCATAAGGTGTTTCCATTGAAAAAAATGCAATTGATTGTGCTGGTGCCTCCATGTCCTGCGCTTTAGCTTCGATTCTCTGCACAAACTATTGGATGCAGCGCACATTTATCTAGATTTAACGTTTAAACATTGTTATATGCTTGAACTGTGTTAGTATATCTATAGATTTTATTTTAGGCAAGTCGTGATGATTTGAGAAGGCTAAATTGATCAAACATAGGCTATGAACAGCCTGCCGGTACACAAAATATAATCACTTTGCCAATTACATACAAACCTGAACTATTTTAATATCTGAAACAGTATTATAATCTGATTTGGAAGAAGGGGGGAAAAAGACGGGCTCGGTAATTCTGTTAAACTGTCTGACACGTGCCGGGCTAGGGCCTGAGCATCTCGGCTAGGGCCTAAATTTGAGGCCCGTGCAGGGCTCTACCGGGAACGCGATCGCGATTTCTACCGAGGGGGCTTCTACCAGAACGTCATCTGTACTGAGGGGGGTCTGAGGATCTGTACTGTACTGTTTCACCTAGATATCACACTATAGAGATTGTGTCTGTTCCCCAAACTAGAAAATACAGAAAACGTCCAAACCAAAGTAATAGTAACAATTTAATTGATGTTCAACAAATAAAAAAACAGATATATTACAGATAAACAAATGATAAAGCTTGGCTTATTGAATATTAGATCCCTTTCTACAAAAGCACTTTTTGTAAATGATATGTTCACTGACCATAAACTAGATGTGCTTTGTTTGCCAGAAACCTGGCTAAAACCAGATGATTACATTACTTTAAACGAGTCTACACCCCAAGATTACTGTTACAAACATGAACCGCGTCCAAAAGGTAAAGGGGGAGGTGTTGCTGCAATTTATAGCAATATTTTCAGTATCTCTCAGAGGTCGGGTTTCAAGTATAATTTGTTTGAAGTAATGGTGCTTCATATAATGTTATCCAAAGAAACAAGTGTTAATGATAAATCCCCTGTGATGTTTGTTCTGGCTACTGTATACAGGCCACCAGGGCACCATACAGACTTTATTAAAGAATTTGTTGATTTTCTATCAAGTTAGTGCTGGCTGCAGATAAAGTCCTAATTGTTGGTGATTTTAATATCCATGTTGGTAATGAAAAAGATTTGATCAGCATTTATAGACATTCTAAACTCTATTGGTGTTAAACAACACGTGTCAGGACCTACTCAATGTCGAAATCATACTATAGATTTAATACTGTCACATGGAATTGATGTCAGTGGCGTTTAAATTTTGCAGCAGAGCGATGATATCTCAGATCATTATCTAGTTTCGTGTATATTCCATATAGCTAAAGCTGTAAAGCCAACTCCTTGTTACAAATATGGTAGAACCATCACCTCGACCACAAAAGACTGCTTTATAAATAATCTTCCTGACTTATCTCAGTTCCTCAACATATCCAATGACTCAGAACGACTTGATAATGTAACTGAAACTATGGACTCTCTCTTTTCTAGCACTTTAGACACGGTTGCTCCTTTACGCTTAAGGAAGATTAAGGATAAGAGTCCAAATCCATGCCCTAAAGAGAGCAGCCCGGAAATGGAGCGCAGCTGGAGAAAAACTAAATTAGAGGTATTTCATATTACTTGGTGGGAAAATGCTCTTTCCTACAGGAAAGCCTTAAAAACTGCTAGATCTGCTTACTTTACGTCTCTTTTAGAAGAAAACAAACACAACCCCAAGTATTTATTCAATACAGTGGCTAAATTAACAAAAAATATAACATCAGCAGGTGCAGACATTACCCAGCAGCACAGTAGTAATGACTTTATGAACTACTTTACTTCCAAGATCGAAACTATTAGAGATAAAATTGTAACCATGCAGATGTCAGCCACAGTATCACATCAGATAGTACGCTATAGATCCCCTGAGGAATAATTCCACTCATTCTCTTCTATTGGAAATGAAGAATTGTATAAACTTGTTAAGTCATCTAAACCAACAACTTGTATGTTAGACCCTGTTCTATCTAAGCTCCTAAAAGAGGTGCTTCTAGAAGTAATAGATCCTCTTTTGACTATTATTAATTAATCATTGTCATTAGGTTATGTCCCAAAACTTTCAAACTGGCTGTTATTAAGCCTCTCATTAAAAAAAAAAAACACAACTTGACCCCAAATATCTAATCTCACACAGAACAGAAGTTGTGTTTCAGTATCATGTGCCTCCTCCTCCATGCAAATCCTTTGCAATATTAAAACATGCACAAACATTCACTTAAAAATGTTGAACATTTGATTATATTATTATTGTTTTTGTTATTGTTTTGTTTTTCCAAGTCAAGATAGACTGATAAACACTACAGAGATAAGGTGTGAATATTTAACAATAGTTTTGACAGTTGAATGTTTGGACATTCAAAGCAATATAAACTTCAGTTTGTGTGAAGGGGCTTTACATGCATTTAAACACTCTAACTTTGACACTAAACGTGTAGATAAACAGTGCTGCTGTTTCTATTTGAGTTTCAGACAACTGTGAGAACTGAGATACATACATACATAAAGGTACTGGCACTCGGTTCAAGGTTAAACCTCCTCACCAGACAAAGGTGAAGTCATTGGCTGTCAAGTTAGATTAGATTAGATTAGATTAGATTCAACTTTATTGTCATTACACAAGTACAGGTACAGGGCAACGAAATGCAGTTTAGGTCTAACCAGAAGTGCAATAGTAGCAAGTGCAGTATATACAATGGTTGAATAAGTGCAGGACAAGGATATGTACTGAATATATGTATAAATATATATAGAAAGATGGTTATTAATATAAACAGAATTTACAGGTGAATATGTATAGTGAATAAATATACAGAATTTACAGGTGAATATGTATAGTGAATAAATATACAGATGGCTATTACTATAAGCAGAATTTACAGGTGATATGTACTATCAATATAATATATGTACAGATGACTATTACTATAAACAAGGTGTAAAAGTGCAGTGGAAGTGATTGCGTATTACAATTAGACATACGGTGCAAAATGTTAATGTAAGCATTGATAATGTAACAACAGTCGGCAGTGCAAATGAGCATAGTCCAATTTAGGTATGGTAGTGCAAGATACAAAAGTAAACAGTTGTTACTGTAATAAAAATTACAGTGACCAACCAATGGAACAAGTGTTTGGTTTTGGTTAAGCGCTTCAGTTGAGTTTAACCGCACTGTGTTGCCTGTAGTCACACCATGCAGAAGTTTGTAAAATTTTACGACTGTGTGATGCAGACTCGGAAACGTTCGAGCGATGATCCATTTGCAGCTTTATTTAAACAGGCAGCGAGCAATCATAAAACATGGAAAAACATTTCAAGATCAAACAAACAAAGAAATGATGACAGAAACCACTCAGCATTGCCAGCCAAGAACAAAACTAATAAACATGTGCTGTGTAATCAGGCAAGGGATTATGGGAGTTTTTTATACTTCACTGGAGTAAGAAGTGTAGCTAGTGTCCCAAATACTTTACTTTTAAAAGAGTATAGCACATGATAAGCACATAATAACATTTTATAGAGTCACAAAGGTGCTGTTTACTTGCTGAATATTTTCCACCTCAGTGAACTGAAAGAGTAACAAGAAAACAATATTAACATCCAGCTTCAGTTGATTTACACTGCCGCTCAAAGAGTCTCTTCTGCTCATCAAGGCTGTATTTATTTGATCAAAAATACAGAAAAAACAGTAATATTGTGAAATCTTATTGCAATTTCTAATATTGGTTTCCTATTTGAATATACTTTAAAATATAATTTATTTCTGTGACGCAGAGTTGAATTTTCGGCATCATTACTGCAGTCTTTGGTGTCACATGATCCTTCACAAATCATTCTAATATGCTGGTTTATTATGAGTGTTGAAACTGTTGTGCTGCTTCATATTGTTTTTTGGAACATGTGATACTTTTTTCTTTGATTCTTTGATGAATTCAAAGTTAAAAAGAGCAGCATTTGTTCAAAATAGAAATCTTTTCTAACAATATAAGTTTTTACTATGACTTTTTATTCATTTAACACATCCCTCCTAAATAAAAGTATTAGCCCCTTAACTGCCACTCACAGTTTTGAACATTATAGTGCACTATCCAAACTTATTTTTTTATAATTCATGAATGAAAACATTTTGTAAGATGGTTTTGATGTACAATTTCCATGGTAATGCAATGTCTGATTTTAAAATGGGTTTCAAAGGATGAATTTTGAGATTTTAAGTTTTCAACTGATATATAATTTCTTATGATTTCTAAAGCGCGATAGAGAAAAAGTCAACTAAGAAGGCTTTCTGTGACAAAGGTCAGAAATCCTGTTATGTGAGGCATATTCGCTGACTTTCGGTTCATTTTTGTGAATCCCTCCTGTTCAAGACGAGATGGCAGAAAGCACATCATTGTTTTCTTAAAAGCATGATGTTTTGTTGATATTGTGAGGGTACACAAATAAAAGTAAACCCTTTACAGTTCTGAATGATGTATTACTCTTACCATTATGAGCAAAAATTACGGCGTATTTTGAGGTGTTTCCACTGAAAAAAAAATGCAATTGATTGTGCTGGTTCCTTCATGTCCAGCACTTTAGCTTCGACTCTCCGCACAAACTATTGGATGCAGCGCACATTTATCTAGATTTAACGTTTAAACATTGTTATATGCTTGAACTGTTTAAAATCTATAGATTTTATTTTAGGCAAGTCGTGATGATTTGAGAAGGCTAAATTGATCAAACAGCTATGATCAGCCTGCCGGTCTGCCGCTGGCCGCTTGGTCGTTACTTTAAGCAAGAAAATACTTATTTAACTAACAAAAATAAAAAATAAAAATAAATGCTCCAAACGTTTTTCTAAATTAACTTTAAAATTAAAACATCGCCCCTCGAGTAGGGTTTACGTTTAAGGTCCTTGGGGTCAGATAGACCCCAAACTTTTACAGAGCGATTGCATAAGGAAATATTAATTTTTTATATGACAAACTATATATCATTTTTTTTATTTACTTCTCAACTATACATTTATGCTGCGTTTTTGTGGATATTTGATAGTTTTTTACCTATTTACTGCACAATTATTCAACTATGCCATAAATTGGCTTATGAAAAATATTTTTTATTAAAAAATCACTTAAATTATGACCTAAATTAAAAATAAATGGTTTCTAGATATCGGCCCATGTGTTAGGGATAGAATACTGCCATCTGCAGGTTAGAATAAAAACTTTAGGAATTACAGTTAAAGAAAGAAAGTGCAATGACCACATATATCCAGCAGAGGTCCATAGGGACTCATTCATTTTCAGTTCAGTTTCAAGTCAATTTTTCTTCATGTTTCAGCTTCTCCTTGCAACTTTATGATATATATTTTGTGAAAATATATAAAAAAATCCATATTTTTGTCAAAGGTTAGAATTTGTTGTTATTGTCTGGTGTCTTTTGAATGGTCTGCTTTTGCAAATTATGTTATATAAATTTGCAGAAATGTCTCTCTCTCTCTGTGTGTGTGTGTGTGTGTGTCACATTGTTATGCATTTATGTTCTGTGCATTTTATTTGCCAAAATCTAAAAAATGCACTGGACACCTATGTCACACCTGTGTGTGTGTGTGTGTGTGTGTGTGTGTGTGTGAGTGAGTGAGTGAACATGCTTGTTCCATGTTGCATTTGTGCTCTAGTACCAGTCCTTCATTTATGAGTGGAAATTTTCAGATTTATGCCAAATTTGTTGATTTTATATGCCAATTTCTATAAAAATGCACTCTATTGCAGTCACACACACGTGTGTGTTTGTGTGTGTGTGTGTGTGTGCGTATGAGATAGAATGTTTGTTCTAATTTGCATTTGTGCTCTAGATCCAGGCCTTTATAAAAATGTAAAACTTTTCAGATTTATACTGGGTTTACTACTTTTTTTTTTGACAAATGAAACAAAAAAAAACAAACATTTTTTTCACTTTTCCCATTCATTTTCAATGTGTCTGACCCCAAGGACCTTAAACGGTAAATTTTTTTTTACATACCTTTAGAACAACCAAATCAAGTCCAGTTTTTTTGTGTGTGTTTTGATAGATTATTTAGGAAAAGTCACAGAGTCTCATGCCCCTGAGAAGAAGGGAACATTTTTAAAAAATAAAGGAAAATTCCATTGGGGTCAGATAGACCCCAAGGACCGATTAAGGGTTAATTAAAAAACGAAACGAAATGCAATATTTGAAATGTAACTATTGAAGCATTTGGACCAATCAGACACAATTTTGCATTTGATTTAACAAATCAATTAGTTATTAGATTAACAAATGGTCACAGACCCCTCAACCAATACACATACCCGGGGCCAGTAGGTCTGTCAATGCCTTCAGGCCCCCGGTTCCATGGCAACCCATCAGATAACACTAGTTTTATTGATCAAAGGAATGCAAATGGCCGAGCAATACTCACTTCATATCCCTTGCAAATTAATCTCCCTTTACGATTTTGACCCTCGCTACATGCTCTAATGCATTAATACTTAAGAAAGTATTTTCTGTGGCCACGAAAATATCCTTTCTTAGAGTTGATACGAACTTACACTGAATGGTCGCTGGACGAACAGATCAGTTGATGGCAATTTAATTCTGCTACAGTTATCACTGTCAGCCAGTGTTGGGCAGTAACTAGTTACTAGTAATTTAGTTACTGTAATAATATTACTTTTTGCAGTAACTAGTAGTGTAACTAATTACTAATAAGATTTCAGGAATAATATTACAGTTACTTTCCATGAAACAGCTTAGTTACGGGTTGATGCCTCAACCCCGCTGATTTAAAATCTAACAATCAAATAATTCCTATATTTATTTTCATAATTCTCATGAGTCGCACATGCATGTGATGTCCCCAGTGCAGCAGGCAAGCTTGGAATATGGAAAAGCTTACATTCAGCAGATAGAAATATTGCATTATATTGATTTTGTCAGGAAAAAAGATCTGTTGTGTAAGTTGTGGCTTTACTTTACTCTGGCATTACATCCCTCTGATCAGCATGTGGTACATTATATTAATATAATTAAAAATATTTTTGGAAAATTAAAGAGTTTCTTACAAACTCATGTGATTTGATCAAATACATAGCGAAATTTAATCGCATATGGGAATCATAACGGAAAAATTACTTCAAGCTACACATGACAATTAATGAGATGAATACAACACTTCTACTTGAATGTCACTATCAATCACTATTGAGTGTTTGTAATAACTTCTGACTGCGATCCGATGTGGATTTTGGTCAAATGATGAGGCAGAAATATGTTGTTAGTAACATAGTAAGTAGATAGAATTTTATCTGGAAGATACACAGTTCCATGTTGGTGCTTCTTCTCTTCAGTTCACCCCACTCGTTTTCTGTAGGGATCAGGTCAGAGGACTGGGACAGCCATGGTAAAAGATTCATTGTGTGCTCAGTGACCCATTTTTGTGTTTATTTTGACGTTTGTTTTGGATTGATGTCTTGCCAAAAAGCTTTTATATATATACATATATATATATATATTTAGACTTTCTGACCCCAAGACTCAACTATTTTTTGCAATTCTCCAGCTGTGATCCTTGGAGAGTCTTTAGCCGCTCAAACTCTCCTCCTCAGCGTTCATTAGGACGATATAGACACACGTCCTCTTCCAAGCAGATTTTTAACATCTTTAGTTGATTGGAACCTCTTAATTATTAACCTGATGGTGGAAATGGGGATTAACTGTTTTTTTTACAGCCACTTTCTATTTTGTGATGCTCAACAATCTTGTTCCGCACATCTGAACTATATTCTTAGGGTTTAGGGCTGCAACAACGAATCGATTAAATCGATAAAAATCGATTACTAAAAGAGTTGGCAACGAATTTCATAATCGATTCGTTGTGTCGCGCGACGCGGAGACGTTTGATTATTTAAAAAAAAAAAAAAAAAAACTTTAGTTGAGCGCGGAGCGGAGTGAACACACTCGGTCTCTCTCGCGCAGGGATGCTAGCAGAGTTCGGCGCCTCATACACAGGCGGAGCAAAAATTTTTAAAAAAAAACGAGCGGAGGTAGAGGAAAGATACATGGCGGAGGCAGAGAAATCCGTGCGACCCAAGTCATCCAAGGTGTGGGAGCATTTCACACTAAATAAACAGAAAAAGTGTGTTAACTGCAAAATATGCAAAAGCGACATGGCATGGCACGGGAGCAGGGGCGGCGTTTCCGTATGACAGAGTATGTCAGTTGCCATACCCTAGCCCAGTCAGGTGCTGTGAAAAATTATCCAAACTTGAGTTATTATTATTTTAAATCAGAGGGTTTTCAAAAATAGTTAACCAATGATAAGCATTAAAAAGAGCTTGTCAGTAAAACTTCGTAACGCCATTGGATCATCAAGCTCTCAGCGAAACCTCGTAACTTCACCCCGCCTCCATTCAGACTGACGCGCCGCGCACAGCCTGGAGACAGATCTCCGCTTTTTCGCAACGCAATTACATTGCAAGACTAAAGACACGTTTTTATTCACTCGCCTTTTTTGGACCATTCATTTTTCAATCTGTTGTCATGTATAGCTACACTGCAATAAAAGCTTTTCTTACTTAGTAATTTTGTCTCGTTTCCAGTCCAAATATCTAAAATATGGCATGAGAAAATTAAGTGATGCTTAAAACTTCTGTTTGAGATTATATCTCATTAAGATTATTTTTCTTACCCCATTGGCAGATAATTTTGCTTGTTTTAAGCAAACAATCACTTAATTTTGAGGTGTTTTTTTCCAGAAAATAAGACAATTTCTTATGCTATTTCATGTGTCTAGTAAATGTATCTTGATTTAAAAAAAATTAGATATTTGGACTGAAAACAGGACAAAACTACTAAGTCAGAAAAGCATTTTTTGCAGTGTATATTCTGTGCTTTGTCCCATATAGGTTATTATTGACAAATATATTTGTGTGTTGTATTTTAATTTACTTTTAATTTAATTTTAAAGTTCTTTTATAGCACTTGGTCATCTTAAGCTGTGTTCAAATGTGGTGTATAAATGAACCTTGCACTTACTACAATGATGGTAATAATTTAATGAATAAGCTTCAAGTGAACTTGAGAGAGAGAGAGAGAGAGTGTGTGTGTGTCAGTGTGAGAGTTTGTGAGTGTGTGCGTCTGCAAAATTGTGTGTGTCTGCGAGTGTGTGCGTCTGCAGTGTAGTGTAGAGAACAAGTTCTGACATTCAAACAAATCCTGTAAAATTTTCTGATTTGTATTGTTCTTTATTTTTTATAAATTATTTATTGTTCTGGCAGCTCAGGTGGCACTTTATTTAAAAAAAAAAAGTGTATATATTTGGCAGATGTAAAGTATACATGTGTATGTTTTTTGTGTTAGTCCATTTTTATTTTAATTTATTATTATTATAACAGCTCAGGGATGTTCAAGGAGCAACATGTTTGTGCACTTTCTAAAGATTTTTGTTCTGTTTTTGAATAAAGGGTTGGAAATGAATGCTTTTCTTGTTTTAAAAAAAAAATCAGATTCATCGATTCATCGAAAAAATAATCGACAGATTAATCGATTATTAAAATAATCGTTAGTTGCAGCCCTATTAGGGTTTACTCCTTGTGATGGATGATTAAGGGAATTTGGCCTTTGTGCTCCTCATATTTATAACCCTGTAGAATAGCAAGTCATGGCTGGACAAGTTCATGCTCCTAGTCACCCTGGTGTGCTTAAAAATGTAAATATGAATGAGAATATACTTCAGAAATATTTTTCACATAAGAATTTCTGGTGCCAATAATTGTGGCTAACATTCATTGGAGAAAAACATTTATTTCACAATGAGATTAATATATATATATATATATATATATATATATATATATATATAAATATTCATCTATTTATGATGGGGAAAATACACATTATGTAATACAATATGCTTTAGGACAGACCTCATAACATAACATAATTTAGAAATGTCTTGCAATTATGTCTTAATTATCAATAATTCTCAGAACATTTGTCTCTTTCTAACAATAAATTTATCAAATGCTACAGTTAAGAATGGTAGCCTACTTTTTCATAAGAGCAAGTACAAGTCAGAATCAAGAGCCAATGGGTTCTAATGATGAGTGATGGAAAAAACCTGTCCTTCAGATATTCCAATGATGGCATAGATTAAATCATTAAGAGCCTGATGAACTGTTAAGGAATAAGAAATAAACAATAGCCTATCAATATAAGAAAATGTTAAGTTAGATTGACTTCCCATGATGTGTTGAATTAGAACATTGTGTCAAACTATAGCCTTAGTGTCTAAATAATATAAAATACAAGTAATTGTTAACTAGCCTATTACTTTATTGCAGTTACACAATCAACCAACTTTGCATGTGTGGTGGATAGCACAAAAGACCATTTTACAAAAATAAACATTTAATCAAGCAGAAAAATAAATAAACCTTAAGAGGGAGTATGTCCACTTCAACAACCCAAACAAAACTATGCCCTTGGGTCAATTAAATATGTTTGAAAAATAGTGGATTTAAAAACACAATAATTGTGCTCAACTTGATTAACAAAGTTAGGCATAAGGTGTTGAAGAAAATGGGTACAATGTGGTCGGAGCAAACTTGACTTCCTTTGATGTGGGAAATTTTTTTCTCTCTCTTTGCTTCAGAGCTGCTGTATGATGAACAAAGTTTCATTATTTCTAGCTGTTTTGTTCACTGCAACAACATGAGGATCCTTCAGCTTCAACTCTGTGAGTTTATTCCATGTTATGTATATATTCACATATGCTTTGTCATAAATTGTTTTAATTTGTTCTAATTTATTTTATAGGATCACAGTGTTTAAAGTAGGTAGTCTTAATCATGATGTTTATTTAATTGTTATCTTTCAGATGTATTAATGTGTTCTGAAGCTGCAGTGTCAGATCTACTGACTGATTTGGGATCAAATGTGACCATAAACTGTGATCTTGATGAAAATGATGTTTACTGGATTTTACTGAAAACAGCAGATCCTCCAACAGTGATTCTACGATCATTTCCAACACCAAAATCACCTTTTTACCCTAATAAAACATTCAGAAAGAAATATTCAGTGCAGTTTAAACATCGTCTGGTTATTAATAATGTGACTGTTGATGAATTAGGAGTTTATTACTGTATGAACACAGAAACACCTCCAAAACTCAGCAACAGCACCAGAATATATTTCAATGGTGAGTTAATTTACTCCTTCAGTGATCAAAACATATTGTTGATCACATTTAGTACTACATTTTTAGATACTTATGAAAAACATAGGTATATCCTCTTTTACTAAATCAAAGACATTGTACAAACACTAACAGTTGTTACTTTAACAGACTGGAAACTTTCATTACAGAATCAACTCAACTAACTGAGTGTCACAATCATACAGCGCTGGAGTTTATTGATCAGAATCAAACACAATGGAAGATTATTAGCATCATATCGGCTCTGATGAACGGGCTTCTGATTATTGTGCTGATTGGTGAGTTATTTTCAGACATCTGTAAAAATATTAATATAAAGTTTTTTTTTTGTTAATTAAAGCAAAGGTTTCAGCTACCATTGTTATTTTGACATTTATGTGAAATTTATATAAACATTTATATATACATCATTATAAGGGAACAGTATTCAACGTTTAGTGAAACTAAATCACTGTTCCTTTTATAGGACTATTAAAAGTTTTTGTATTTGGGAACAGAAGGTCTACAGATCGAACACAACAACTCAACGCTGATCTACAAACGACACAAGTTGCAGAACAGCATCAGGATCCACAGCAATTACAGGTAAATTATGTGAAACATAGTATCTTCGAGCCTATAACATTTATTTTGCTTCAGAGATAACTGCTTCTGAAATGTCCTCATTGATCTTTCAGTACGCTGAGGTGGATTTTTCCAAGCTCCGTAGAAATATTCGGTCCAGCCAAATCAACAGCACCTATGCTGCTCTAAAGCCACCAAAACCATAAACACATGTATCAGCCATTCTCTTTTTTCTACTTTTTTATGTTGATGTAAATCTGAAATGTCTAATCACAAACTATTTGGTAGACAGAATTAACCAGCAAAACAATAACCAGACTGTTTTCAAACTGGGTTCATGAAAAAGATAAGCTTGTGAATGCGCCTTTGTTTTTTGTTTTTGTTTTTTGGATTTTTTTTTTTAAATTAACCCATAAGAACCCGGACCAATTTCTAATTATAGGAAAATTATGGGGCATATAAAACAGACCAAATGAACCGCTTGTAACATGTTTCTGCAGTTGTTTTTGAAATACAACCCCTCCTTGTGAAAGATCCATAATGTTACATATATATGACATTGGGCGTTTATTTCTCAATATTTCTCTTTTTTATGTTTATTTGCTTTTCCACAGCATATATCAAAATTATTACTTTTATGGGAAGATAAAACAAAAACATTTTCCAGAAGTAATACAGTTTTTGCATTGTAACATATTTCAAAACCACATAACTGTGACCATTACATTTTACAACAACTCTTTTGTAACATATCAAAATTCTACCTTTTCAGGTATGTGGTTTAACCAGAAATTAATTTTTAGATTTTTTTTTTTCACAACTCGAAAAAATGTGCAAACTGAATAAAAATAAATAACTACCTTACATTGGAGGTCAACATGTTAAACATGCGTGTAGATTTGTTAAAATATGCTTTGAAATGAGCAGCAGAATATATATAACACTAAAATAATTGAATCAGCTAAATTAATTGAGCAGCTCATTACCATTTTTACCATTTTTCTTAATGTGACAAGTACGTCACATCAAAATTCCACCTACTTTTATAAGGTTAAGAGCCCGATATATATGTCATATATGTCACCACAATATCTTTGTAACTTGTTTTATATCAATTTGCTCAAGAAACGTATTCAAATCAGGTTAATAGTAATCTAGGATATGTTATTAAAACATTAAAACATTAGAATTGTTGCATGGGTTGAAACATACCTTTTGTAACAAAAACAAGTGTTTTTAAAAAAAATTGCTGACACTGTAACATGTGCTAACCAGACAGGACACCATTTTGGAAATGTTGCCATGGCAACAATAAATGCACACATTGTCACATGACTGAACCTGGATGTTCATTAAATGTCACTTAGGGACTTCCTGAGTTGAAAGTGAGGAATAATGCTTTAAAAGACCTTTCCAGATAATCACCAGTGTTTGTGACACCCGTGTCACCGTAGGTTCTTATGGGTTTTAAATAACATTTTATTTGATTGAATGTAATGAAATGTATAACATTATGGCTTCATTCTGGAAAAAGGTGTAAAAGTCTGGAAATCATGAAATTAAAGTCTATATCTCTATATCATTAAAGTCTCTTTAATGGGTGTGTATATACAGTGTATATATACAGTATATAACTCGTTATATGTGTGTGTGTGTGTGTGTGTGTGTGTTATTCTTAATAGAACAAACATTTTCTAATGAATATTTTACTTTTATTTCATTTTTTTCACAGTTTAAATGTTGTATGAATGTCAGAATATTATACATGAAAAATACGTAGCGGCCTTTGTATTAAACCGTATGAAACCCCTGCTTCAGATTAAATATGTGTGTTTAAGAACATTTTTGTTTACTAGTTGGTCTACTTTTTCCTTTCTCAATTGAAGACCTTTGTTTTGCAATAGCTGTCTTTAAAGAAAAAAAAAATGGTTGAAACATCTGTTAGCAATTGTTGTTGTGAGTATATCTTTTTCTGTCTTTGGTCTCTCTGAATACTGCGTTTGACAAAATGGAATGGTCTTAAAAGTGAGAATGTGAACATTATATTGTTGAACATTATTGTTTTTGTGGAGCCTGTTTGGTTGAGTTTCCCATGCTGTTGGTCCCTGAAGAGGTAACAATGTATGAAAGATTTCCTAATCATTGTCTAGACTGAACTGCTTATATTGTTAAATTGCTTTAATTAATGCTTGTATAAATAAATCTGTATAAAAATGTTAGCCATCTTTGATAGTTAAATTAAACATTTGGTGTCTTGATATATTTTTATAATAATAACAATAATATAATATTTGTATTATTAATTTGTATAATTTTGCCTTTGTAAATATTTTCTGAATTTTATGAACATTATTAAACAATACAAATATGACTCTCTTTAATACCTTCTATTCTTAGATCTACATTAAATTTACAATTAGGTTTACAATTATTTTTAAATGTATATATAGTATATAAATATAGAAATATGTAAACAGGATTTTATTAAAAGCACAAGAAGTAAATGCAATTTTAGCATCATTATAAATAACGACTCTATTGATGTTTATGACTATAGACTAAGACACATCATTGTCAGATACACTACATTTTATAATACATGCTTAATAATAAATAATAAATTATTAATAATAATAATAATAAACAAACGTAATAAAAGTCTTCTGAAGTTGTTTTATGTGTGCATATAGGCCTATATGATACACACTACATAAAAAAAAAAAAAAACACACACAGTGTGGTTAAACTCAACTGAAGTGCTAAACCAAAACCATAAATACGTTCCACTTGTTTGGTCAGTTGACAGCCAATGACAAAGAGTGTCTGTCAACTTTGTCTCGAGTGGAGGTCTAACCTTAGACTCAGAGCAGTTTTTTTTCCGGTACCTTTATACATTTATCTATCTCAGTTCTCACAGTTGTCTAAACCTCAAGTGGAAACCGAGCAGAGTTGCAGCTTGCAAGCTGTTTGTACACGTAGTTAGTCTACATATTTAGGCTCAGATCATTTGATATTGATAAGTGCTGTAACACATTCACTCAAACATTAACACTCCAAATGTCAAAGCTGTTTCACATAAATCTATAGGGCCTTTCTCAAAGGTTTTGTTTAAAAAAATTTTTTTTTACATATTGGTACTATAATTGCTGAAAATATAGGAAAAAACATGAAATGAAGTATTGTAAATATTGCAGCTTAGAGAATAGATTAATGGAATATAGGTATTTTAACTAATATAGAAAATGTGTTCCATTTCATTTGGCCATTATTTAACCTACATAAAAATCAAGTTTCACATAGTGATGTATTGCATGAAAGTGTTTCTATGATTCATGTGCATTGGATTTACATATACGTCATGGTACATGTTTAGAAAATCATATACTTTAAGTGTGAGTCTGTCTTTGCAAACATACAGAACTTGTGGTTATGTTCTGGGCGGCCCCTGCTTTCCACCCATCTTACAAGCAGCGGCCTACTTCCAGTTTCACAAGGTCCCTTCAGCTAGTATTAGGCCCCCTACAAGACCATGGTGTGAAACCAAGTAGCCACGTGTAACCTTGTGTAGAGATGCGCCATATTTACTGCAAATCTCAGTGATGTAACACTGACACACTGAAGTGTCACGACAAATTCGTACGTATTTTACGAGGTGGCTAATTTGTACAAATTCATACGACCTCACTCGCATGATGTCTAGACCCCAGTGATGGGTAGGTTTGGGGGCGGGATTAGGGGTAGGTAATTCGTACAAATTGATACGAATTGGGGACAGGGCCTTCCTTAGCTGACGCGAGGTAGGGAGCAGGGCCCCCATGATCCATTCACCACGGGGCCCAGTGCGACCGTACCAATTGCGCTGCCGAAATGACGGCCCTGATTGGGGAACTTGTAAAATACATACGCTTTAGCAAAAGTCATATGAATTCATACAAGTGAGGTCGTACAAATTTATACGAATTAGCCACCTCGTAAAATATGTACGTATTGCCGCGAGATCGGGTTGGAACTGCAGAGAAATCATTACCATCAAATGTCCAAAATATCACATCATCGTATTACTGATTAAAATGACATTTACAATTAAAATGATCATGTTACAGTGTTAAAAAAAGTAAATGTTACATTTCCAATAAAATATGCTTTTCAGGTTGATAATTTGAGTTGTGTGTAAGAAACTTGGTTATGAAATACAGTGGTGTGAAAAAGTGTTTGCCCCCTTCCTGATTTTTTTATTTTTTTGCATGTTTGTCACACTTTAATGTTTCAGATCACCCAACAAATTTAAATATTAATTAAAGATAACACAAGTAAACACAACATGCAGTTTTTAAATGAAGTTTTTTATTATGAAGGGAAAACAAAATCCAAACCCACATGGCCCTGTGTGAAAAAGTGCTTGCCCCCTAAACCTAATAACTGGTTGTGCCACCCTTTGCAGCAACAACTGCAATCAAGCGTTTGCGATAACTGGCAATGAGTCTTTCACATCGCTGTGGAGGAATTTTGGCCCACTCTTCTTTGCAGAATTGTTGTAATTCAGCCACATTGGAGGGTTTTCGAGCATGAATGGACTGTTTAACGTCATGTCACAGCATTTCAATTGGATGTAAGTCCAGACTTTGATTTGGCCACTCCAAAACCTTAATTTTGTTTTTCTTGAGACATTCAGAGGTGGACTTGCTGCTATGTTTGGAATCATTGTCCTTCTGCAGAACCCAAGTGCACTTGAGCTTGAGGTCACAAACTGATGGCTGGACATTCTCCTTCAGGATTTTCTGATAGAGTGCAGAATTCATGGTTCCATCAATTATGGCAAGTCATCCAGGTTCTGAAGCTGCAAAGCAGCCTCAGACCATCACACTACCACCACGTTTGACTGTTGGTATGATGTTCTATTTATGAAATGCTGTGTTGGTTTTACGCCAGATGTAACGGGACACACACTTTTGTCGCATCAGTCCACAAAATATTTGCCCAAAAGTCTTGGGGATAATCAAGATATTTTTTGGCAAATGTGAGACGAGCCTTTGTGTTATTTTTGGCCTTGGAACTCTCCCATGGATGCTGTTTTTGTCCAGTCTCTTTCTTATTGTTGAATCATGAACACTGACCTTAAGTGAAGCAAGTGAGGCCTGCAGTTCTTTAGATGTTGTTCTGGGTTCTTTTATGACCTCCTGGATGAGTCGTCTTTGCGCTCTTGGAGTAATTTTGGTAGGCCGGCCACTCCTGGGAAGTGGCCCACTGTTCCAAGTTTTCTCCATTTGTGGATAATGGCTCTGACCATGGTTTGCTGGAGTCCCAAAGCCTTAGAAATGGCTTTATAACCCTTTCCAGACTGATACATGTCAACTATTTTGTTTCTCATCTGTTTATGAATTTCTTAAGATTGCGACATGATGTGTTGCTCTTTAAGCATGCTTCACTTTGTCAGACAGGTTCTATTTAAGTGATTTCTTGATTCAACAGGTCTGGCAGTAATCAGGCCTGGGTTTGGCTAGTGAAATTTAACTCAGCTTTCTAAAATAATGTGGTTAATCACAGTTCTTTCATGATTTAATAGGAGGGGGCAAGCACTTTTTCACACAGGGCCATGTGGGTTTGGATTTTGTTTTCCCTTCATAATAAAAAACTTCATTTAAAAACTGCATGTTGTGTTTACTTGTGTTATCTTTGATTAATATTTAAATTAGTTTGATGATCTGAAACATTAAAGTGTGACAAACATGCAAAAAAAAAAAAAAAAAATCAGGAAGGGGGCCAGCACTTTTTCACTTTATATATAAAGTGAAATATATATTACTTTCTGTTATCATTTAGACTTTCTGTTCTACCTCGACTAACTGGTACTACACTAGATGTAGATTGAGAAGATTTTCAGTCATTTAAACTATGAACTAGTCTAAACAAATGCTTCATGTATAATCATTTTTATCTGGTCAAACATACACAGTCTGGAACAACATCAACAATACCTGTAAATGAGTGCTTTAGTAAAATCAGTAAATTAGTAAAACAGTGATTAATCTGTGAAACTGATATATTGGCCTAGTGTTGTAGAATCATAATTTGAGCAAATTTGTTTCCTGAAGCTTAAAGCTGTCTCAAGATGAACAACTTCACCTTCCAGAGAAGAGCATGAAGTTAATATAATGGCATGTGAAACCATGTTAAAACTTTCTGATGTAAACACACGTGTATATAGCCAATAAAATATTGCTACACTGAATTATACAATATATGGTTACATTATATTTACATTATGCACCAGATGATGGTCTTTGTTACTGTAAATACTGTAGACACACAATTAATACAAGAGCTGACAGTTGGCTTGTATAACTGTCAAAGCAGCTTCATGTGAATCTAGGGCAGGGGGCGGCAGTTTGGTGTGTGGGGAGGTATTGGCACGAGAGAGAGAGAGCAAGCAAAACCAGCAGCAAAACCAGCAAAAAACAAAAAACAAAAACAGAGCATTAAAAATACTGTTGATGAACAGTGCTATATTCAACAGAAGTGACTCAGACAAACAACTGATGAGACCCGAGCAGGGTCACACTGGAAATCTGGTATTCACAATATAATTTGAACAAGAAAACAGACACTTTTAGGGTTTTTGAAAGTTTAAAACAATTACTAAGTAAATTATATGAATTTATAAAATTATAATATAAAAAATATTTCTTGCTCGCAACTTATTAATAATATATATAAAAATGCTCCCAACATATTTAGTAAATGTAAAGTAAAACACTATGTCTATAGATCAGTGGTCCCCAGTCACGTTCCTGAAGGCCCTCATCACTGCTCATGTCTGATAGGCTACATCCATTTCAGGTCTGGGGTTGTGTCCAAAATTGCCCCATGCTCTTAAATATGGCACTATTTGAGGGGACAACCATTTATAGTGTATCTGCAACCATAGTGGCATTATTGGGCAAATGCTGCATCACTGCAATAATGAGTGTACAACCGATGTACATTCAACAGCTAGAGAATACCCATAATGCACCGTGAAGGACGTGCTGAATGAATTCCCGTGTCTCGCCAGAAGATGGCGCCGGTATACATTCATCCATTTTCCAAACCACTGTTCCATTGTGTGTACAACATTACATCATACAGGTATATATATATATATATATATATATATATTGATAATTAAATTGGTTATTGGACAAACATGCAAAAAAAAAAAAAAAAAAATCAGGAAGGGGGCCAACACTTTTTCACTTTATATATACACTTTATATATATATATATATATATATATTACTTTCTGTTATCATTTAGACTTTCTGTTCTACCTCGACTAACTGGTAGCCCTGTTAGGTAGGTTTTGAAGCATGGATGCTGGTTTGAGCTGGTTTAAGCTGGCCCTTACTTGGTCATGTGCTGGTCCTAAGCAACTAGCTCCTGCTCAAGACCAACTTATATGACCTGCACACGACCAGCTAAGGACCAGCTTAAACCATCATCCATGCTTCAGAACCTACCTAACCAGCATGCTGTTTTTTTCAACAGGGAGTTTGAAGCTGGAGCGGCCAGTTTGCTAAATTTCAAATGATTCTTAGCACAACAGCAAACACAAACTATGCAAAAGCAATTTCGAACACAGCACAGGTCTTGGAGTCTCTACTAATGAGTTGCAGAGCTGAATAAGTTTGTAAAGAAGACATGTAAAATGTGCAGTGTTGGGTGGACTTCAGGAACCACGGATGCCGTAGATAAGATACTGCAGTTGATCTCTGCTGCCCTCAAGAGGCTGCAAATTGTATTTTTCCACCCATTTCACCAAGTTCAGACCACGACTTGCCAGACCCTCTTGTCTGTCTTTGCTTCTGAGCAGCAGTGACTTCATCTTAACTATTGTGCTGAGAAAAGATTTCATTCTGAAGTGTTTTAATCACGACAGCATGAATGCCATTCAGCTTCAGCTCTGTGAGTTTATACATGTTATGAATGTATTTGCATACACTTATTCATAAATTGTTTTATGTTAAAGGCTTAGTGTTTTAATAAGGTAATCTTAAATATGAGGCATGTTCTTCATTTCTTTATATCTTTTAGATGTATTAATCTGTTGTCAGTATGCAGTGTCAGATCTACAGACTGATTTGGGATCAAATGTGACCATAAACTGTAATCTTGATGAAAATGAAGTTTATTGGATTTTACTGAAAACAGCAGATCCTCCAACAGTGATTCTACGATCATTCCCAACACCAAAATCACCTTTTTACCCTAATAAATCATTCAGAAAGAAATATCCAGTGCAGTTTAAACATCGTCTGGTTATTAATAATGTGACTGCTGATGAATTAGGAGTTTATTACTGTATGAACACACGTGCACCTCCAAAACTCAGCAACAGTACCAGAATATATTTCAATGGTGAGTTCAGTTACTCTAAGACTATTTTAATTTGTTATTGCTTCAGTCTACATGTAGATTTGTTGTTTGTTGCATATTCATATTCAAGAGATTATAAGCTAGATGCAGCTTTTTTGGGTTTGCATCGAATGTTCTTCGACTTTTATACATAAAAATAAATTTGTTCATGAATAAAGATTGATCTGTTGAAAGCAGTTATTTTGAGTTAGAAGCCAAATTTTCTCCTCCTATTCAAATTTGCTATTGAAGGGGTGCATACGACATATTTGCCCACCTGCAACTGTAGTTGCCGCACATTCAAATATGATTTTCAAGAAAAAAAAAAAAAACATGGGGAAAATAAATGCAGAACATGTTCACATACACTGTAAAAAAAAAAAAAAAAGTTGAGCGAACTTAAAAAAAACATTTTTTACCAGCTTCAGCAGATTTTTGAGTTTGCTCAACTTGTTTTTGTGGGAGATTCTCACATTTTTGTTGTATAAACTTAAAACAACAAGTTGAGAGAACTCAAAAATCTGCTGAAGTTTGTTGCCTTAAAATTTTAAGTTGGCTCAACTTTTTTTTTTTTACAGTGTAGGACACTATTAACACGACTATATGCATGAAACCATTCAGAAAAATTTTGGCACAAATGGGTTAATTGTGCACACTTTCTTTACAGAATCAGTTCAACTAGCTGAGTGTCACAATCATACAGCGGTGGAGTTTATTGATCAGAATCAAACACAATGGAAGATTATTAGCATCATATCTGCTCTGATGAACGGGTTTCTGCTCATTCTGCTGATCGGTGAGTTATTCTTCTTTAAGAAAAATAAAATTAAGATAGTTTAAAAATATCAGTGCTCTTCCTGATAGACAGGTGACATTGTTATAATTGTGTATTTTCCATTATGTAGTCTTTTGCCTATTATTTGGCGTCTCTACAGTTTGAGAATGGATCGTATAACATGTAAAAACCGTTGATTTCATTTTCTCATTCTTAGTTTTTGGCATTGGAAAAACACAACGGCTGGAAAAACACTTTTATAATGCTGATGTACAGCGGACACAAGTTGTGTATAAATTTCAAGATCCAAGTCGATTAGCATCACAATCAGGTAAATTTATGTGAGACCATCAGAAACCATGTGTTCAGAGATTATATAACATGTTTTTAAATATCATGCAGTTTATTGTGTGCTTATGTCAAGAATAAATTGCTTATTGTAACATGCAGGAGTATTAGACTCGGCTTTTTGGTCATTCTTTACAGTAGAATTTTTAGTTTTTTTGAAGACTAATTTAGAAAGTGGATTTGTGTATAGACCAGGAAAAAGATACAGTTTGGATGATTGTATGAACACACACATATTAAATGTCATCATTGCATTAATTGGTAAATGTTCCTTGTTCATTTTAAACAGAGATCTGCTTCTTTTAAATGTGCTTGTATATAACAATTGTAATGAGGGAGAGGCTGAAGCCGTGTCAGAATCCATGTGCAGAAGTTTAATTAGGAATCACACAACAATCCAAATCGTGAGGCAAAGATCAGAGTCGTAGTCACAGGCAAGGAGTCAAAATAACAATACACAGTCCAACTGGCAAACAAACAAGAGGGCAATCCTAAAGGCAAAAATCCAGAGAAACAGGCAAAAAGTCATCCACGTAGCAAACAACACTAGATAAAGGAAACGCTCGGTAAGGCAGTGAAACTGGCAATACTTCGCAAGGTCTGTTAGCCTGGCCATGCTTAAATAGCTGCCAAACAGGAAATGATAACAGAAGCAGCAGAGGGAGCGATACCAGTCAGTACTCGGGCGAGGGCTCCCTCTGCTGGCGTGGCGCTACAACAATAAATTGACAGTCTGTCTTAAGTCTGCTGTTCTAGGGTGAATGTTCATTATAAATGAATATTATTGATGTTTATGTCTTTATTATATAAAATATATACATGTTTTCAATAATTATTATTACTATTATTAATCATATTACATATATGTATATGACAAATGGCAAATTGTTTTGTACGTAGATTTTATTTCTAAAAAAAAAAAAAAGTACAAGCTGCACAGTGTGGTTAAACTCATCTGAAGTGTTAAACCAAAACCGGAAATATCTTCCACTGGTTAATCACTAAAGTCTCTCACCTTTTTCTAGAGTAGAGGTTTAACCACGTGACAAAACCTTCAGACGTTTATGTAGACCGATCTCAGTTCTCAAAGTTGTCTTAACCTCAAATGGAAACAGCATTGTAGTTCGTCTATGTCTGCTGTGGTTTAACCACTTTATGGGATGATGTTCCTTGTTTGTATATCTAGATCTATTTAATATCAGAGCATTTATTAACTATGCTGTAAAAAAAGGAAGGCACTTTCACACTTGAAGTTTACATTGCTGTGAATGTATAATGAGTCCAATTGACAAATTGTCAAATTCACATACATCTAGGATTGTACATAGCGAATTCACATACCTAAAGATTTTACATAGCATTTTAGATATGTCAGTGCTATCTCACGACCAATTTGTATGTATTTTACGAGGTGGCTAATTCGTACGACCTCACTTGTACAATTTTGTACGATTTGTCTACACTCCAGTGACGGGGTAGGTTTAGGGGTGGGGTTATGTATAGGTCAGTCATACAAATTCATACGAATTGTGCAACTCATATGAATTTGTACCTCGTAAAATATGTATGAATTGCCGTGAGATGGGTAAAATCACCCTTATGGTACAAGTTAATTAAAAGTAAAGTGCAAAGAGAACATTAAATGTATATAATACAATTAACTGAATAAATTAGCTGTGTATTTCAGTTATGTCTTTACTTTATATGACCATCAGTAATTTTCTTTAATTCATCGGATTGCTTTACAATAAGAAATGTTTCTTGGGCAGCAATTCAGCATATTAGAATATTTCTGAAGGATCATGTGACACTGAAGACTGGAGTAATGATGCTGAAAATTCAGCTTTGCATCACCAGAATAAATATAATTTTAAAGAAAACAAAAACAATTATTTTCAATTATAATAACATTTCATAATAGTAGTGTTTTTTGCAGCTTTTGTGAGCAGAAGAAATGCAGTTAAAACATTTAAAAGTATATACACCTTGTATTTGTATTTTCTATTGTAATGTCCTGACTGTTTTACATTGATGTTCTCATGGTAATTATATATAAATGGATGTATGACAATAAAAAGCAATGAACAGGAAATCCAGAAATATGTTGGTCACTTGGTCAGCTGACAGTCAGTGACTAATGAAATATCTCACCTTTGTCTATAGCGGAGGTTTAACCTTAAATCAATTCCTTCACATGTTTATGTAGGCCTATCTCAATTCTCAAAATTTCCTTAACCACAAATGTAAACAGCAGCATTGCAGTATGTTTAATTATATGCTATGGTTTAAACACTCTACATCTACACATTTATTGTATTTATTTCATTTGGTTTCACTAAAGTTATGACAAAATGTTTAGGGAACGTTCTTGTAACTTTATAACTAATATTTGGTACACATTATTATAGTGTTGAGAGAAAATGCTCATGATGATATTCGTACTTGATGAACATTCTAAAGATGTTCTTGTTCACAACAATCACGACAATTTAAATGTTCTTTAAAAATTAAAAGTAAATGTTCAAATAGCATTATATTTTTGGTGAAAATAAAGTTAGAAGTGTATTGTAAAAAAAACTTTTGTAAATAACATTTAAATAACGTTAGAATCAAAACAGGAAAACTGCATTTCAGCATTTTAGAAACAAAGTTCCCACAACATTTTTATAACCTAAATTTGTTACCTGAGCAGAACCATGTTAACTGGCAGAAAGTTAGCTGTTCTTCTCTGTGTTTTATTTGACACATGCTGGTCAAAAAATGAGTGTAGATTTGGTATAAACTTTGCCATTTGAATGCTACCATGTGAAATTTATCTTTCATAATAATTATCAAATTTTGCATTAAGGAGAGGGGGTTTGGGGATTCGAAAAACATGCTTAGCCTGCTTAGGTGTTGAAAAAATTTTATGTGGTCAGAGCAAACTTGATTTTGACTGAAGTGGGAGATTTTTTTTTTTTTTTTTCTGTCTTCGCTTCAGAGCTGCTGGAGACTTCAGCTTCAGTGCTGTGTGGAGGAAACTTCATCAGACTGTTTAATCAATCCTTTAACATGAAGATCATTCAGCTTCAGCTCTGTGAGTTTATGATGTGATATCAATACATGTGCTTTATAAACTAGTTTTATGTGACTAAACTTAATTATGACGTTTATTATAATTTTATCTTTTAGACATATTAATTTGCTGTCAGAATGGAGTGCAGATCTTCTAACTTTAGCTTTGGGATCAAATCATAAACTGTAATCTTGATGAAAATGGGGTTTATTGGATTTTACTGAAAACAGCAGATCCTCCAACAGTGATTCTGCTATCATTCCTAACACCATTATCACCTTTTTACTTCAATGATACATTCAGAAAGAAATATTCAGTGCAGTTTAAACATCGTCTGGTTATTAATAATGTGACTGTTGATGAATTAGGAGTTTATTACTGTATGGAAACAGGTACACCTCCAAAACTCAACAATGGCACCAAAATATACTTCAATGGTGAGTTCATGTACTTCAGTGATCGAGACATGTTGATGATCACTTATATTTGTCATTTACTACTTTAGTGTTTTCAGTGTTTTTACGAACTGTAGACATTTTCTTTACAGAAGCAGCTCAACTAACTGAGTGTCACAATCAGACAGTGGTGGACTGTACTGATCAGAATCAAACAAAATGGCAGATTATCATCACATCTGAACTGATGAATGTGCTTCTGGTTATTGTGCTGATCGATGAGATATTTTCAGCCATCTGTAAAAATATTAGTATGATGCTTACCAGCTTAATTTAATTGTGTAAAAGTTCCTGATTTAGGCTTTTGATTATTTTGTCATTTATGGGACTTCATGTAGATGTAAATATCAAATCTAAATTCACTGTTTTGTTTTTAGGATTAATAATTTTTGTTGTTGGAATCAGAAGGCAAGCAGAGCAATCACGAGAGTGTAACGTCGCTCTTTGTCAGACACTAAGTTATAGAACAACATCAAGACCCATGAATTACAGGTAAAATGATATTTCCTGTCTTGATTATTATTCATCATTCTTGCTGACCTGTTATCCCAACAATAGCATTCTATAATAGCTGAAAATGCTAATATTATTCTTTCAGTATGGATTTTTCCAAGCTTCATAAAAATCGTTCCAGCCAATCAACATGCAGCTCTAAACCTGCGGAAGTCATGGACACTGTAACAGAGATGCTGGAGTTGGGTTAGAATCCATAAGCGGAAGTTTATTAGAGGTCTGGGCTTTGAACAGAGGTCAGTGAAACAGGCAAAGGGTCAAACCAGAGAAGCAAGCAGATCGTTTGTCATACACAGGGGCAAAATCAGAGACAATAGCGATAAGGCAGGCAAAGGGTCCAAACACAAACATCAGTCAGATCAGGCGTCAAAACAGAGGGACAGAGTACAAATACCGTGAGTCAGAATATCAGGCAGGATCATAGACAGGTAAGCAATCAGGAATAGTAGAAAGAATAACGCTTGGTAAGGCAGAATAACTGATAATACTTCGCGACTAGCACATGAACCGGTCTCAGTTTATATGAGAGTCAAACAGGAAGTGACAGTAGAGGGAGCGGGCCAGGCTCAGTATTCGGGTGAGGGCTCCCTCTGCTGGCTAGGAATTACAAACACATGAGTATGACTGATTTTACACTTATTTTGCACACTTTTTCTTGATGTTCATTCAACTCTGAAACTTAAAACCACAAACTGTTTAGGCACTTCACCTGCCTAACATTCTTGATGAGGGGTTTTCAAACTGGGGTCCATGGGAAAGTTCAGAGGAAAATAAAATAAAAAATTAAAATGAATAAAGAAACAAGTCCAAATAGTATTAATGTTTCATCCTGCTTCCTGAAAATCAGTTGAAAATTAGATTACTCACATTTATTTTACTGACAATATAAAAAAAAATAAAAAAAAAAAAAAAAATGAAATTAAAATATTTGGTTTGATTTCTCTTTTGTCTTTATTTTTATTTTTAAATGCTGTATGAATGTCTAAATGTTTTCTGCATGAAAATAGAGCCGCTATAAGGATTCAGAATCGTCATATTTGGGGGTCTGTGGCATCGAAAAGTTTTTCAAACCCCTGCCAATCAAACCAATTTATGTATATAAGATTTTTTTGTTTATTTTTTCTCAATTGAATAAAAAAATGTTTTATATCTGTATCTTTTACAAAATTTTGGTTGAAACTTCTATGACCAATTGATGACATAATTGTATACTTTTCTACCATACTTTGTTCTCTCTGTAAACTGTGGAAGGAAATATCTTAGAATAGAGAATGTGCACATTATTTGTTATTTTTGTGAAATTATTTTCAATGCTGTCAATGCTTATGACAGTATTTGTCATATTCTTTTGAAATGCCTAATAATTAAACTAACTAATTAAAAATAAATAAATAAATAAATTCTAAGGTGGTTGTTCGGAAGTGAGTTACACCGGTGTTAGCCATGCCAGACAATTTAACACACACAGCACAGTGTTGTGGTTAAACTCAACTACAGTAAATATCCACATCGGTGCGGTGACTGACAGCTACACATTCACCTCAAAACATTAGATTCATCCATGCTGGAGCCGTGCCGACTCACAACCCCTCGCACGGCAGACTGTAGTGCGGTGACGTCAGGTATGTACGTCAGGTATATGTTTACGGCGCATGCGCAAAGTGACGTATGGTATGTCTATGACACGCATGCGCATTGCGTGTGTAATTTGCATTACGTGGTGACGGTAGGTGTTTTTGCGTCGTGCGTGACGTAACACATCATAAAAACGCATGCGCATACTTAACAGAATACTCTAATAAAGTGTAAAAGTATTAAGAACCCTAAGGTGGAAAAAAAATAAAACAATAAAATGTAATACAGCTCATATCCATGATTTTAACCATGTCTCATCTCAGGTAAAATGATACGGAATTACAGAGTTTATTCTGTAATATCTGTGTAGTATTTTATTTACAATTTATTAACATTCTGTTGCACTTTACTTCACTGTGTATATTGTAATATTACCCTTTAACGGCGCCTTATATTTTTTTTTATTAGGCTAGTCAACATTACAAATTTCAAATCACATCAAAAAAGCATTTATTTTCAATAAAAATTAAGGAAATAATCAAAAAGTTGTGAGGGAGGGCTTTATTGTCCCAATAAGGTGATATCCATTTAATAATTTGAATTAAAATTATAATTTATATAAAAGAAGACTTTCTCGTGCACACGAGATACTATAGTTACAGTTTCCTGTTGCATCACTTCTGCCATCTTACACAGAAGAAAACAAGAGCATGCATGTGCATGAATTAGCCTAATTGAGATCTATTTTGGCCTTCAATACTAAAACATTGTGTCTGTTCTTGCATTCGGACACAGATAAATCATCACTGAACAGCATAAGAACGGCTTTTTCTCTCAGGCTATATTCCACCTGAGCAATACATAGCCTGACATCTCAGGACTGTCCATCTGTACATAACTTCTCAAAACTTTTCATCTGTAAAATAGCACATTCATAATTCTTTCTATTTTCTCTATAGGCCTATGTTGTACATAACCTAAAACATTTGCACATTCATAATTCTATTTTATCTATATTTTTATTACCATAGTTATTGTTTTTTAATGCATTGTCTATTCTGTTTATTATTAGCCTTATATTTCACTCTATTACCTTAAATTATATGCATGACTACACTCTCTCTGTAATTTCTCCACTGGATGCTCCTGTCACCAAGACGAATTTCTTGTGTTTTTGTGCGTGTAAACACACTTGACAATAAAGCTCTTTCTGATTCTGACATTTAAAACGCATTTTGAGGTCTAGAAGGATTGGTAGCTACAGTATAAAAGCTCAAATTTTAGATTTCGATATGGCAATAGCATATTGTCCCACATAAAACTTTAAAAGCCAGTCAGATATGTATATAATCGAAAGCGATTAATTTATTTTTGATAATTATTACTTCAGTTTGGTTTTCAATAACTGCTGTTAGTTTCGTTTCATTTTCGTTTTTTATTTCTTTGACATTTCTTTGACATTTTTCTTTCTTTCTTGATAAATAAATGCCTTTATTTTCGTTAAATACAGTTCCTAATATAACATGTCTTACGATTTTCAAACATATGCTGACGAAAACAATACGATCGCGCTGACATTTGCAAAGCGAGTGCCTTTCCTCGAGTGCGCGATCTCCCTTATAAAGTACAATTATTGCGTATTGATCTATGCATTACAGTAGGTCTTAATATAGATCTGTCTCGATGTTAATCATACATAAAAAGAAAATGTGGAATCACTTGCATGCTCTTGATTAAACTACCGTTTATTTGCATATTTGTTCTTATATTGAATAACAAAGATAAAAAAAAATAGCTATATTGTGATTGATAAATATATAGTCATTATTATTAAGAAAAGAATTGGAGGAAAATATGCAACGTTGCTTGGTGATTTTGCTTTGTAATCTTTAACTCGATTTTTCTCGAAATCAGATCTGCTGCCCGCCTCTATTGCCTTCAAACGGCTGTAGCTCAGTCATTTTTTGTCTGATTCCAACAAGTCATATATAATTTTAGAAGGTATTTTAAATGGAGAATGTGAAAATAATATGTTTGAAAATTTGCGCATTCCGACTCATTTTACCAGCACGGGTCACATTTATTTTTTTAGAATTATTACTTTATTGTAGTTATAGGCTTTCAATAACTGTGTTTCATTTTAGTTTTTCATTTATTTTGACATTTCTTTCTTTCTTTATTTGCCTGCATGCCTTTATTTCCGTTAAATACAGTTCTTAATACAACATATTTTACTGTTTAAACATGAATACAATATTTATTACATTTAAACTCGTTTAACAAGCATTTTAGAACTAAATGAAATATCGTATACATATATATAAACGGTAAAATATGTTATATTAGGAACTGTATTTAACGAAAATAAAGGCATTTATTTATCAAGAAAGAAAGAAAAATGTCAAAGAAATGTCAAAGAAATAAAAAACGAAAATGAAACGAAACTAACAGCAGTTATTGAAAACCAAGCTGAAGTAATAATTATCAAAAATAAATTAATCGCTTTCGATAATATACATATCTGACTGGCTTTTAAAGTTTTATGTGGGACAATAGGCTATTGCCATATCGAAATCTAAAATTTGAGCTTTTATACTGTAGCTACCAATCCTTCTAGACCTCAAAATGCGTTTTAAATGTCAGAATCAGAAAGAGCTTTATTGTCAAGTGTGTTTACACGCACAAAAACACAAGAAATTCGTCTTGGTGACAGGAGCATCCAGTGGAGAAAGTACAGAGAGAGTGTAGTCATGCATATAATTTAAGGTAATAGAGTGAAATATAAGGCTAATAATAAACAGAATAGACAATGCATTAAAAAACAATAACTATGGTAATAAAAATATAGATAAAATAGAATTATGAATGTGCAAATGTTTTAGGTTATGTACAACATAGGCCTATAGAGAAAATAGAAAGAATTATGAATGTGCTATTTTACAGATGAAAAGTTTTGAGAAGTTATGTACAGATGGACAGTCCTGAGATGTTAGGCTATGTATTGCTCAGGTGGAATATAGCCTGAGAGAAAAAGCCGTTCTTATGCTGTTCAGTGATGATTTATCTGTGTCCGAATGCAAGAACAGACACAATGTTTTAGTATTGAAGGCCAAAATAGATCTCAATTAGGCTAATTCATGCACATGCATGCTCTTGTTTTCTTCTGTGTAAGATGGCAGAAGTGATGCAACAGGAAACTGTAACTATAGTTTCTTGATAGGTATCGCGTATAGTTTCTCGTGCGCACGCGATAGTATCTCATGCGCACGAGAAAGTCTTCTTTTTTTTTTTTGCCAATGTCCCTTTAGGGGCTCCGTTGGGGCTCAGTACATTTTAAAGTCTTGGCTAATTTTTATTTTTTGGTCGTTACGTTTTTAAGCCTCAGTTAATCTTGTCGTGTTGATGTGTATTTCTTGATTTGTTTCAGTCAGAATTTGTCCTGGCATGAGTTTCTGTTATAATGTTATTGACTCATTCATGTTCTCCGGGTGGGATTTGTGTAAACACATGTTAGAGCAATGATTTGGTGGAATGAAAACTATCAGACATCAAATTTGACAAAAAAGTAAGATTTCATATGAAATGACAAGAACTTTTTCAAATATTTTCCGTCAGTCATCAGAGATAAAATGACACATTAATGACTATTTATTTATTTTGTATACTGTTTCATTTAACATAGGTTGTGTCATTGTATCTTTTGACAGTCAAGAACAGAGTTTAAGTTAATATATATGAACAGACTTTAAGTTGGTCACATCCTCGAACCCTGTGAAGAAACCGTTAATGAACACATGAACAAACCCTGATGCTGGTGTTGCAAGCAAAAAGTTGTTTTCGTTTATTGGTGATTTGTATTTTTTCCCTGAATTTCAGGATATTCTTATACAGTATATCAATATATATTTGTTATATAGTTTTTGTATTCAGCAGTAATCTACAGAGTGTAACTACACAGTGTAACTAGACTGTGGTTAAACTCAACTGAAGCTCAAACCAAAACCATAAATATGTTCCACTGGTTGGTCACTTGGTCATTTAACAGCCATTAACAAACAGGTTCTGTTACCTTTGTCCAGACTGGAGGTTTAACCTTGAACCAAGTGCAGTGTTTTTCTGGTATGTATGTATCTCAGTTCTCACAGTTGTCTGAAACTCAAATAGAAACAGCAGCACTGCAGTTTGCCTGTTTTGTCTACTGTTTATCCACATTTAGTGTCAAAGTGCTGGACGAGTGTTTAAATGCATGTAAAGCCCTTTTGCACAAGTTTGTATTGCTTTGAATGTCCAACACTTAATAAACTGCAACTGTCAAAGCTGTTATTAAATACTCACACCTGGTCTTTGTATGTAAAGGTTTATCAGTCTGTCTTGACTTTTCTGTACTTGTTCTTGGTGAGTGGAGACACCACGTGGCTCACACCGGAAGTTCCAATTTATTTAAAAACACGATATATTCATGGAATCTGGATTTTAAAGCACAAATGAAATGACATTTAATAGCATTGTGAAATGATATTTAGGTCTCAAACAGCTTCTCTCTAAATGAACAATGTATCATCATGAGTACATGCAAGATGGTTTGTAAATGTTATTTCTGAATTAATTATGAACATAAATGACCTGCAGAGGGCAGCAGAGGATTTAGTTCCAGCTGTTCCTTTATTTGAAATTTCAAAGACATTAACATATAGTTTACAGATTTCAGTCTCTTATCATTTCCTTTTTAGTTTGCTGAAACAGTTTTGTTGATCTCTTGACAGACCTTGTGAAGCTTCTCTCTTCTACAGTCAAACAGATGAAGGAGGTTCAGAGAAGTCAGAGAATCGTAATGATTTCTGAGAAACGCTTCAGATATAAATAATGAATTAGAAAATTAATTTGATTCCCATTCCCAACAAAATTTCCTCTTTGGTTCTGTGTTCGCAGTATGCTGTCTACAAGATATCACACACACACACACACACACACATACAAATATGCACTCAAAGGCATCAACATGTTTACAAAAAGATTATAAACTGAAAATGGAGGCAAAAATAATATATAAACTGTAAAAAAAAAAAAACAACCCACCCTCCTTCAATCACCGTCCCACCCTAAACCTACTCCAAACTACACCACTAGAGGCTCTCTAGACCCACAATCCTCACTGCTCACAGATCAATCACCAAACTCAAGAGACATTTAAGACTATAAACACTTTATCATGACATTTAACACTTCAGTAATACCAGTAAACTGAAGATAACTGTAACTGATACAGTCATATTTATTCAATAAGATTATTGGCTTCTGTCATACTTCATGTAAACACAGTGCTGTGCATGTTTCACAAACTAAAAAAACATTCTCACTTTACAGCATTTTTCAAGTGTCTGTGATCTTATCGTCACAGTTGAACATGACAAGAATGCAGATCTTCTAGTGACGTCCTCAGTTTGACTTGCAGAGAAACTGAAAGAGAGAAACAAAGGGGTCAAACATACAACCTGTTCATGAATTTGCCATTCAAATGTCATTCATATTTGTTCATAGGCATATAGGTTTGGATTCGTGTGTTTCCTTTTAGTTCGTTCATACCAATAAATCACACACATACATCATGGTACTATCATGAACAAGTGTCAAAGATTGTCACAGAAGAGAAGAAATTGTTGAATAAAGCTATTATTTTTGTTTTCTTTGCGCACAAAAAGTATTTTTATAGTTTCATAACATTACAGTTGAACCACTGATGTCACATGGACTATTTTAATGATGTCAGAGAGCTCTCAGATTTCATCAAAAATATCTTAATTTGTGTCCGAAGACGAACAAAGGTCTTACAGGTTTGTATCAACATGAGGATGAGTAATTAATGACAGAATTTTCATTTTTGGTTCATCCCTTTAAGTTCAGTTATGGATTATTTTACTAAACATATATTTTTGGGTTAATTTAATTTGCATGTGGTCTCCCTTACGCTGTCCTGAGCCTGGTTTATAATACAGGTTTTTACAGAAGTGGATTTTGGATATTTATTTTTATAACTCCACAAATCAGTGGAGTTTAAAAATACTGATGACAGCCAGAGAAAAAATAATAAACAAAAAATTCACCATGTTTTAGGAATAAAAGTTTGTATAAAACCAGGCAAATTACATGAACAAACCCCTTCTTTAAAAACCTCATTAAACCAAATATTAACCTTACACATTTATTATGACTTCTACTACTGAGAACCCTGGAAATGTTAAAAGGGAGACATTTAAGTCATGATATACATGTACATATCAAAGACATCTGGGCACCATTAACATCGAGTTTGTTTTTAAAATAAAATTGTTTACACAAAGCGCATCATACTTCCTGAACAATTCACTTTGAAACTTCTGTGATCCGTGAACAAAAGACATGATGTAATTTGTGTTGTCTTATTTGCATTTAGCCTGGATTGTTTTGAGCCAAATCTGCTTTATTTAAACTAGTAGGATCTGTGTGTAAAGTTGCCTCTGTTGGTGTAGTTCCAGCATCTACCAGCAGGGGTTAACAGGAACATAACCAGAAACATCTACAGCAGGGATCCTCAAATCTGGCTCACGAGATCCACTTTCCTGCAGAGTTTAGCTCTAAACCTAATCAAACACACCTGAACATGCTAATCAGTGTCTTCGGGATCATTAGAAAATCACAGGTAGGTGAGTTTGATCAGGGTTGGAGCTAAACTCTGCAGGAAGTTGATCTCGTAAGCCAGATTTGAGGATCACTGATCTACAGGAACCTGCTAATCAGCCAATTCCTGACCTCCTGGTTTCTTATACAACAGCTGAGGTGAAAGTTGTGGAAACACAATCATGAAGAAAACTGAAGAAGAATTTGCTGTAGTCTCTCATTCATCAGAAGTTTATAACATGTCGTTTATCGTCTGTAATGACTTCCACTACCGAGAATCCTGGAAATGTGAAAAAGGAGACATCTAACAATATTTTCGATTGTGTACAGTTTATATTAATGACATCAGGGCACCATGATCATTGGGTATTTTTATGATTTTTCAGTTTACACAAAACATGCCATACTTCCCACACATTTCACATTGAAACTGCTGTGATCCGTGTGAAAACACCTCACATAGTTTTGTGCTTGTATTTGCACTTAGCCTGGTTTGTTTTGGTCCTCACCAGGCGCTGATTGCACCTGTCACGAGCTGCCGAAAAAGACATGACACCACAGACAGCAGAGGGAGCCAGGAAGGCACCCTGACCCTCTCCTCACGGAGGACTCAACCATGACGCAGATGGAACTGGTCGATGACAGCGCGATCCAGAATGTCGCGAGCCGGAACCCAGCATCTCTCCTCCGGACCATAACCCTCCCAGTCTATCAGGTATTGGTGACCTCTACCCCTGCGCCTCACATCGATTAGCCACCGTACCGTATAAGACGGCGACCCCTCGATGAGTCTGGGAGGCGGGGGGGCAGAGGTCTGGGGCTGAAGGGGGGAGCGAATAACGGGCTTGATCTTAGATACGTGAAAAACGAATATTCTTTAAAGGGGGGGGGGGGTTAACTTGAGTCGCACCAACACCGGACTGAGCACCTTAGAAATTATTAATGGTCCAACTAATTTGGGTCCCAGTTTACGTGAGGGGAGTCTGAAGTGAAGGTCCTGAGAAGACAACCAGACCTTCTGACCGCACACGTAAAGTAGGGGCTTAGTACGGTGACGGTCCGCCGACACCTTGTTCCTCTCGCCAGTCAGGGTGAGGGCTTCTCTGGCGATCCTCCAAGTACGGAGGCATCTCTGAATAAACGCATGCGCGGACGGAACAACAGCGTCAGATTCTTGGGAGGGGAATAATGGTGGCTGGTAGCCTAAACAGCACTGGAAGGGAGACAAACCCGTAGAGGAGACCGGAAGGGAGTTATGTGCGTACTCGACCATGGTTAATCTGGAACTCCAAGACGACGGTTCGCCAGACGCCACACAGCGCAGAACCCTCTCCAAGTCCTGATTAGCACGCTCGGCCTTCCCGTTAGTCTGCAGGTGATAACCTGAGGATAAACTCGCAGTCATCCCCAGCTGTCGACAGAATTCTGTCCAAAACCTAGACACAAACTGGGGACCCCTGTCAGAAACCACGTTTACTGGGAGGCCATGAATATGGAAAATGTGGTCCAAGACAACAGTCGCTGTCTCCCTCGCTGAAGGTAATTTGGGGAGGGGAATGAAATGAGCCGCCTTAGAGAACCTGTCCACCACAGTGAGGACTACCATCATGCCACTTGACGGGGGTAGGCCAGTGACGAAGTCCATCGCTATGTGTGACCAGGGCCGCGAAGGGACCGACAGTGACTGGAGTAGCCCTGCTGGGGATCGATTGGAGCCCTTCCCCGCAGCATAAACCGGACAGGCCAACACGAATAAACAGGCATCCCGTGCCACGGATGCCCACCAGAACCGCTGCTTGATCAACATGCTGGTACGAGTCACTCCTGGGTGGCAAGCTATTTCGAAAGAGTGGCCCCACTGTAGGACGCTGGTTCGGTCTGACTCGGGCACAAACAACAGAGCCTCTGGGCATCCCGAGGGAATAGTAGTGCCACGTAACGCCGTGCGTAATTCCGTTCCTGGGGGGTTAAACAAAGGCGCAGGGATGTATTCTCTCGTCCGAGGTTGATCTTTGGGATAAAATAGCCCCAACCCCCACCTCTGATGCATCCACCTCCATAATGAACTGACTAGACGGGCCTGGTGTGGTTAAAATGGGAGCCGAAACAAAGCGACTCTTAAGACTCTCGAGCGCAGTCTGAGCCTGTGATGACCAACTGTAATGTGTCCTAGTGGAGGTGAGATCAGTCAAAGGAAGGGCAACCTTACTAAAGTTCAGAATGGAATAGAAAGCCCAAACGGCATGACCAAATACTCAAAGTGCCCCGTGGGGGTGTTAAAGGCCGTCTTCCATTCTTTCTAACCTTTTTTAACCTGATGGGAATAACAGTATCTAGAATGCTAGAGAAAATAGTGCCCATGTTGATAGTTGCTACATCGAGTTCATCTGTATTTATAGATAGGCAAAGCAGTTCAGAGAAATCAAACAAGTTTCTGTCTTCAGTGGTTGGAATAACAGATCTACTAAATCAATGACGATACGGCTAATCTCATACACACAGTGAGCACAAGATGAGGTAGTGATCTCTATGATCTTATGAATTTGAAGTACCAGTACAATCTATATCTTTAATATCAATTCCACATGGTTTACAGTACTCAACATAGCCCCATCTGAACAAATACAAAATATTGTTTTTCTTAAAGGTCGCTAATATGTTTAATGTAAAGATGGCTAAATTAACATTTCTTAATATATTTAATAAAAACTTAGAAAATGTCATTAACATATGTAAAATAAGTAAACCATTTTTGTTTAAATAAAGAGCTGCAGAAATGATGACACCCTTGATTAATGCACTTCATGTTGTAAATTACATTGAATGGAACAAGTTTTCTTACTCTTTGCATTTTTTACATCATTATGGTACAAGACAATGCTATTTAAATCAATGTGATAAACGAGTTAAATCAAAAGTAATCTAAAAGTAATCTGATTATATTACCTAAAATGTGTAATGTAACGGATTACGTTACTGACTACAATTTTTGTCATGCAATCTGGAATCAGTAACGGATTACAATTTGTAAGTAATCTACCCAGCTCTGGTGATCAGTCAGGTTCTCAAATAGATGTACACAATTTCATTTGCACTAGCGTGTCAGCTGATGCCATTGGTAAATGGTGTCACTCTGGTGACACTCGGCACCAGAACACTGTGGTTATAAACAGAGCCCATATTCTGAAAAAGTTTTTGTTGTTGAGATACAGCTGGGACCCCCAGGAGCCATCAAGGGCCTCACAAACAGCCATTTCAAGGCCTGAAAGATCTAGAAACCCAAAGGCCCACCATGGAATGGGAGAAACTGAATGGCATCAGTTGGAACAACAGCAAAGACTGTTTCTTGTAAAAGTCTTGAAAAGAGGGGAAAACGAGGGATGAAACCATTTTCAGAAACAACAGACAGCAATATTTCACCTAATTGGGCAAAGGAAGTACTACTACTGGGGCTGATTCAGATAGAGAAAACCCATGTACAAAACAATGTTGGGCACATACTTCCAGCCCATATCGGCCTGCTGTGAAATGTTGGCTGGGATGATGATGGGAATGACTATAAATGAAGCCAAAGAGCTCAGGTTGTAGTTGAAATTGCAATCGAGTTCTGTAAGAACGTGAACACTTTTTAAACAGAATCTTGTAATAACAGCAACTTTGATTTGATGTAAATTCTAAAATATTCAGTTCCACAAGCATGTTGGGGAAATATTTATGTAATATTTATGTGTCCCCTGGGCCCTATATATGGAAACTGAAAATCTCAGACAGCAAAAAACACAACAGAGACAATGTAGGAAAATGTTCAGCATCACTACTGAAAATATCTTGACATAATCATGGCATCAGAAGTAGCACCTGT